>NC_132923.1:134403855-134719582 GCF_047675955.1 Chlorocebus sabaeus
AGAAACCAAGGTGGGTGGTGGGTCCCCCAAAGACTGCCTCAGGGCAGGAGCTGCACCCCCCAGGGAGCCAGGGCAGCGAGTGTCTCCACGGGGAGGCCTTGGCAGGACCCCGGGCCCCTCCCATCCTCACTGCTACCTCTCCTTTCCCAGCCATGGCGCTCCCAGGTGACCCTGGACCTCTGTCCCTCTGAGGGGACACCGTGCCCCCGCCGGGCCTCCTGGTCCCTCTTGCTGAGACTCCCGCTGCTCCTCAGTTGCTCCCTGCAGGCTCCGGCGTCGCCGCCTCTCAGGGGCTTCGGGTCTTTCCCCGCCCTTCAGGGTCTTCTCGGCTGCACCGGGGAGGCCTCCGCCTTGTCAGAAGCCTGTGGGAATGGGGTTGTCAGTCCCACTCCTGCTCCAAGGCCATAAGCACGTCAATAATTTAGACAACGAGGATTTGCACAGGGCAGCCTACGGGCCCGAGGGGCAGACAGCTGGGTGCAGGCTGCCAGAGGACGCTCCCTATCCTGCCCGTGGCCCCGAGGTGGAGTTTGCAGGCCTCTGCTGTCCTGGGGCCCCAAATCCACCCTGAAGCAACTAGCCCTGGTTCGGGTCAGGGATGCCACGTCCTGGGGGCCCAGACAGGGCATTCAGGGGCCTCCCTGTGTCGTCTCCACAGGCCTGAGGGGAGCGTCATGGAGGAGCAGGCTGCGGCCGCATACCCAGGTAGGTGGACGGGGCCCAAGTCCATCGCCGGTTGTGCCACTGTCTGGAGAGGCGAGAGGCCACAGCCCAGGGCTGGGGGTGGGGTTGGGGGAACTCGGCCCGGGGTCCCCAGAGGCAGGTGGCAGTGGGTGGGGGATTTGGGAGCAGCCGAGCCCTCCCAAGGGCCTGAATGGGAAGGGGGCTGGTGGTTTGGGGGCTGGGGACGGTCCAGAAAGATTTGAAGCTGGGCCGACACAGCCCTTGATGTGGGGAATGTCCTAGAAAGGAGGAAGCCATGGGGACAGGGAGCGCGGAGGCGCAGAAGCCTTGGGGTCCAAGGGTTGCCAAGGGGAGCTGAGGGGCAGCTGTCGAGGCCCACAGTGGCTGAACCATGAGGAGCTGCTCCCCGCAAGGCCGGCTGCTGGGGCCTGGTGGGCTGGGCTGGGCGGGAGGTTCCTCCCGGCGTGGGGGCTGCTGTGGGGACAGTGAGGAGAGGTGCAGCGAGGGCCTGGAGGAGGCTTAGGTGCAGACCCTCAGCCGTGGGGCCTCCTCCAGTCGCCCCAGTCCTGGGGCTCAGCCCCACAGCCTAGGCCTGGCATGCCCCTCCAAGCCAGAGGGGCCAAACGCCAGGCACCTCAGCTACACAACGGCTTGGAGCCCTAGCAGGCCCTGGGCACCGCAGCTGACTGGGCGCCTGATGGAGAGTGGAGCCTCTCTGTCCGCTGGGCCAATGTGAATGACCCTTCCTCTGGTGTCTCTGGGGTTCTGGCTGGAGAGCCAAAGGCTGGAAGGTCTGGGCCCACCGCTCACTGGGGTCTGGATGCCACCACGGAGCTGCCTCTGGCACAGCGGGAGCAAGCGGAGCCACTCTGGTCGTGGGGATGGCACCAGTGCGGCCAGGGCTATAGCCAGCAAGGCCTTGGTGAGGGGTGGGGCCGGAGTCCTGGGCGGTGTCCCCCGGGGTCCCACAGCAGCCCTCACACCGTCGACCAGGCCACCCCGTCCTGGCCATCCCAGGAGGAGTAGGTGGGCGAGGGTGGGGGCGGGGACATCACCGCATCGACGTCGGCTGGTCCTGGCATCTCTGCACAGCCGCCCGGCCGGGGTTTATGTGCTCAGTGGAGACAGCTCGGGGGTGAGGAGCGAAGGGAGATCTGATGTGGGGGCCATTTGGGGCTAAGCCATGTATGTATGGCCGAGGCCCCGGGTGAGAGCTGGCCCAGGGCTAGATCACGTGGCCATCGAGGCCCGGCCTGCCGTATAGTGGCCACCAGCCAGAGCCCTTCCCGCCCTTCCCATCTGCCGGGATGCCGGCCTCAGGAGTGGGGTCAGATGGGGCCTGTGGCCGGCTCCTCAGCCACTGCCCACTGAGCTCTCGGCCCCCCGGCCAGCGCCTTGGCCGCCGCTGGTACAGCTGGATTCCTGGGAACACCTAGAAACCCGGCTGCTTGGAAACACCGTGGCGTTGCCATGTGGGGCCCTTCCTCCGCCCGCCAGGGAGGCTGGCCCTGGTGCCCAGCGCTGTGGCCCACACCCGCCAGGTTGCAGAACGTGTGTCCCCCTGCGAGGCCCCCCAGAACCATGTTTTTTTCTAGAGGAACTGACTCAGGGCCAAGTACATTCCTCCCAGCCCCAGAGGCTCGCTCTTGTCCAGCCCTGGGAACGCACAGGCGGCCGAGCCCTTGGCCGGGCCGGAGGAGGCCACCGCTCCGCGAAGCGAGCGCTGTTTTCCAGGCCGGCGTCTGGAATGCTGCTCTGCCTTGCGGTGTGAGCCGACTCCTGCCCCCATTTCAGCTGCGGCCGCATTCCTGGTGTGAGCCCGGGCCAGCCGAGGCGCCTTTTCCAGTCTCTGGTGCCAGCCCCGGCAGGCTCAGGGGAGGGGAGAGGACGGTTTCTATGGCAACCTCACTTTTTGTTATTTCTTATTTTCTTTTTTATGGTTTCTCCAACTTTGAAGCTCTCCAGACAGTTTACAGACTGTGAAAGGAAAAGTACTTTTCCTTCTCTGCCGAGTCCCCCCAGCAGGGCCGCCCTCCAGCCCCACCCAGAGAGCCCCAGCGCGGGTGTGGGGAAGGGGCTGGGGCGGGGGCTCCGAAAGCAAGTCACACACACCTGCCTTCAGAGTGCTCATTATTTTTAAAAACAGTTTATAGAGGAAATGAATTATTTTTCTCCTAAAAAGTAGGAAAGTATTTGCAAAAGAATCCTCCAGGGACCCACAGCCAGGTCAGCTGCAGGGGCTGGAGAGCGGCCGCCATGCAAGGGTCGTGTCCGTCCTTGCCAGCCTCTGAGTCGGAGGCTGTAGCTGGGCGGTGGCCTGAGGCCAGAGGTGGTTTCCTTTACCCAAAATTAGTTCATCCACCTACGCTGACTGTGTGTCCAGCACCCCAGGACTGGTCCGGTGGCCGGTGCTGTGGTTACAGTGCCAAGAATCCCAGAACCCAGGCAGAGATGACCAGGATCAGGGACACGGGCCAGTGGGCACACAAGAGTGGGCAGTGGGCTGAGGCCAGGGAGGGGAGGGGACAGGAGCCTGCTGAGGACCAGCCCAGCCCGCCCCTTGCAGGGGAGTACGTGCTCATGATCCATGACGTGACCACTCCACCATTCCTGGGACGCACGCTGCCCCCCGCCTTCAAACACCTGCGGGTCGTAGCGAAGAGGGCTGACCGGCCACCCCACGTCCTGGAAGAAGGCCCTGAAGCCTCAAGCGGCTGGCAGGCCCATGGCTGCACCCCAGAGCCTCCAGCGCCTCGGTGAGGCCCCGTGTCCACAGGAGGCCACCTCGGTGTGAACGGCAAGAAACTCTGCCTCTGCTTGCGGGACCCTGTCCCCGATTCCCCAGAGCCCTGCGACTGTTTGAATAAAATGCTCAGTGGCAGCTGTGGAGGGCACCGCTCCCTGGGCCCGACGCCTGCAGCGAGGCCCTCCCCTTGCACCCGCACGCTCACGGGCAAGGCCGCAGGACTGGAGCCCGCGTCCTCACTCACGGCTGTGGCCTCCACTCTGCGCAGAGCCCTGGGAAGCCTGGGGGCTCAGGAGGGACACATAGGGTGACTCGTCTCAAGGCCAGGCTGTGGCAGCCGCCCAGGCACCCTTCGAGGCCAGCATGTCCGTCCCACCCACACCATTCCCAGGCCCAGCCACAGTCGGTGCCGGAATTCCCTGCCAGGCTGGGGCTGGGAAGGAGGGTCCCTGTCTCCCTGCCACAGAGCTCTGCAGTGAAGCCCAACCAGGCAACCCCCTGCCCTCCGCCTGGCACTACTTACTCCAGGCAATCCTGCCCGCAGGACGGACTCCCACGGCGACAGGCAGGAGGCATGCGATCAGCTCTCCTGACCGGTATCCTGCCTGCCTGACGTCCCCGCCCCGCACTGAACAGGGAGGACGGTCAGGGACATTCTACGGCTGCCTCTGGAGGGTCCCTCAGCCACTGAGAGGGGCCAGAAGGTCGCTGGGGAGGGGGCACTGAGGTGGCCCATGGGCAGCCAGCCACTCAGTCAGCACAGAAGGTGGCGACTGCACAGACCCTGCCTCCTGGCCCTGCCGCGCCTACTCTGGCCCCTGGCTTCACCCTGCCCACCTGGGGCCTGCACAGCCTGGCTGGTCTCACCCTCTGCCCTCTCAGCGCTGGGCGGGGAGCCAGCCTCCTCAGGCCCTTGCTCTCCTGGCGGCCCCTCAGACCCACCCCTGTTCTTGCAGCCCACCCTCTCAGAAGACCACCGTTGGGAGCCCTGGGGAGGAAGCGTCCAGGACCCAGCCCCAGCCCCACACCAGGCCCGTGCCCCCGATGTTTCCCTCATGCTGCTGTCCCTGACCCTCCCACGACTGGCACCGACTTCCTTGCGCTGCGGCCAGACCCACCCTCCCACCGTCCAGGCACACTTCCCCGGGAACACACCATGTCCCGGGCCAGCTGCGGCCGGGGCGTCTCTCCAGACCTGCACAGGCAGCTGCTTCTGCTCGGCAGAGGGAGACTGTGGACAGAGGAGCTGGGTTCACAGCAGTGCAGGAACCCAGGGCAGCCCCTGGGCACACAGGGGTGAAGACCCACCCAGAAGCTGGGGTGCTGCACAATGGGGGGGCCCTGGGAAGCTCTCAGGGAGAGCCTGGTTGGGGCCAGGTCGGGCGTAGCATGGTGGATGCACCGAAGAAGGCTGGCTGCCCGGGGGCAAAGGAGCGAGCTCCGGGGGCATTGCGGGGAGGAAGCAGACCAGATCATGGGATGCTGGGCCCCCCATCCTTGCAAGTGACAAGCTGGAGGCCACTGGAGCTGCAGCGAGGGGACCCTTCCTCTACCAGTGCAGAGTGGCCCCAAGGCCCCCTGGTTCTGAACTCTGCCACTTGGCGGTTGAGCACATGTGGGGGGCTCTGGCATCCCTGAAGTTTCCCCAGACGCCCAGGCTTCCATTCCAGACAGCAAGGCAGGCAACCACCCTCCTGTACCTTCTAGAAGCCCAGACCCAGGGGCAAGGCTGCATCTCCCAGCTGTGGCCATCCTCGAGGCTCCCAGAGCCCAGGGCGGCTTCGTCACAGCCATGGCTCCAGCCTCTGGTCCCTGGGGGCCCTGTGAGTGTCCTGCGGTTCTGACACTGTCCCTTGCCCTTGGGGTTGGCTACGTCTGTCAGAGGGGAGGCTCCTGGCGTGCCTGACCTGCCCCGACCTGGGTCACCTGCCTCCCAGGAGGACAGGCAGACATCGGCCAGGCCGGGCCCACAGAGCCCCCGTGAAGGGCAGATGCCACCGCGCCACGCTGGCCTTGATCAACTGCAAGTGAGCGACGCTCACCTGGGTCTGCCCCTTACATTTGGCAAATTGCTTTGTAGCTTTTTTTCACTTCAGGATGAAACCACATTTGTGTCAGAAGAAAAATAGAAAATGATGTTTCAATTTAGAGAGAAAAAAATTGCTGGGAACAGCAGCAGCTGCTGGGTTTCCAGTGTGCGGAGCGGTGTCCTCTGGGATTTAATTCCCAATCAGCAGCCTCAGCTTTCAGAGTCACAAAACCCACGACAGGAAATCCAGGACTGTTTTCTCCCCACAGGTGCGGCGGGCGTGGGGGTCTGCAACTTGGGGGGCTCCTTTGTGGCTGACAGATGCGTCTTGCCGTCCATTGAGGCTGACTTTTCGGCAAGCTCTCTGCAAACACAGAAGCCCAGAGCCATCCACTTCCTTGGTTATCACAGCAAAACCCAGGGCAGGCGTCGGTGTCCCCTGGGCTTGCTGCTGGGGCCACTGAGGGCCCGAGAAGGTGGCCAGGTGGCTACCTGGCCGTGCTCCTCTGCCCATGCCCAACCCACCAGGACAGGCCCTGGGGACCCTGGGAGGGAGCAGAGAGCCGTGGCTCCCTAGGGCTGCTGGACTCCCGCCCCAGCCCCACTCACCCTACTCCTCACACCACATCCCAAAGTTAAAATACACACGAAATTTGAATTTTTAAAAACAAAAAGCAAAAACAGCTGGGGAGAGGTTCTTCGGAGACAGCCTTGTGGCCACAGACACTGCTCTGGATGTGTGGTGAGGAACCAGGTGGGAGAGGGAGGGACTGCGGGGAGCAGCGTCCAGAGACCAGGAGTGGCGAGGTGGCCACAGGCCAGGCCTCACCCAGGGACAGTGACCGTCCCCTCGAACTCTGCTTGGACAGCCCATGGTAGGGACAGAGTCCTCAGAACGGGCCACAGAACACAAGGCCTCCCGAGTCCCTTCACCCTGGCTTCTGAGTCTGCCAGTCCCCATGGCCCTGGGGAGGCCACAGAGGCTGGCCCATCTGTCTGGTCCAGCCCACCTCTTGGGCAGAGTTCCAGGACCCTTTGCTGTCTTGGGGTGGGAAGACCCTGGAAGGAGGACCCAGAGCCCCCGACATGCGTCTCCCATCAGCACGCTCCCCTGCTCTGGGGTGTGCCCCGCCCCCGTGAAAGTTCTCCCCCATTGCCTGCCCCACGCAGGCAGGAACCAGTTGCTGAGTGCTGAGCCCGGGGCGGGGTCAAGTGGAAGGATAGAGGCTCATGGGCTGACCTCAGCTTGCCTGCCCCTGCTCACTGGGTCTGCGTCTGAGACTGGGCACTGATTCCTGGGCACTGGCCTCACACCCAGCACTGGGGCCTCAGTGACAGCGTGAGTGGACAGACTTACTGCAGGCTGAGCAGCGTCTCTGAGCGGAGGGCGCGGGCTGGGGACAGACACACTCCCAAAGGCCTTGGCAGCATGTGGCAGTGGCCACCGGCCCTGCCCATGGCGGTCACGGTCTCCCAGGCTTCCCAGTCCTCTTGGGCAGGCTCTCCTCTGCGTGTCGGGGGGAGAGCGGGCAGCTCGTGGTGTGGAGGTGGCAACACACCGGCTTTGGGGCCAGGGTGGCCATGCCATGTGACCGTCTGTCAACACAGCCAGATATGAGCTGGGCTAAGGCCTCCTCCCAGGCTGGGCAGGGGCTCTGTTGGGCTCCTCCTGACCTGGTGGCATGGTAGGGGTTGTGTCTGCCTCTGGCCTGCAGACCACGGCTTACTGGTGCCACCCCTGGGAACCCGAGGCCAGGTGGCAGCTCTCTGGCAAGCTCAGAAGCACAGTGTCTCGGAGGTGGAGCCCCCCCAACCCTAGCCAGCCCCCTCTCCTGCCCCAGGAGGAGTCTTGGGGAGAGCTCCAGGTCCAAGCCCCGCCCGCCTCCCCGTGCCCTTCCTGTTCCTTCAACCTCCAGACAAGGGAGCAGTGGCCGTTCCTCCTTTCCTCCCACCCACGGGTTACCAAGCAAAGATGACACTGAAAGCCATCAAGCCAGCTGCTGCCATGGAAGACGGAGTCTGTGAGCCAGAGAGAGACAGAGAGACACAGAGAGTCAGAGGCAGACACAGGCGAAGACACAGAGAGGTAGAGAGATGGGGTGGGGGTGTGGAGGGGATGCCCGCCTCACCCCTTCAGCAGCGGCTCAGCCAGGACACCCTCCAGACCATGCCCAGGCCCCTTTGGTGTTACCAGTGGACAGCACAGCTAGGCCACAGCCATGAACCAGAGGGGACCCGCCTGACCGGTGCCCCCTCCCAGAGCCTCTCCCTTTTCACTTCTGGTGCCTGCGGGATGTCAAGACCCGCTGTGCAGGGCAGCCCCTCCCAGGTAGGCCTTCCTGGAGGGCCAGGTGCCCAGCCCCATAGGCAGGTTCCTGCACAGCCTGGCCTGGCCTTCCCTGGGAGCCTCAGGCCTGGGCCGAGTAAGCCAGGAGTCACTGGGCCTGTGGGCTGGCTCAGCAAGACCACAGCTCAGCAAACACCACACCCATCAGCCCCTGTCTGTCCTGCCTCCAGGCCCAGAGGCAGCCAGGGCCTCCCTGATGACAGAGCCCCCAGTTGGGGCTTGCAAGGGGAGCTGCCGGCTCTTCAGCGAGCCTTGGGGAGACCGCCTGGGGCCAGGGTGGTGCCTGGCTGCCCTCTCTGCCCCCAACTTGGCCTCTGGCAGTAGCACTTGTGAAAATGCTGGACACTCCTCCTAGTACTTCCACCTCCCACCCACGGCAACCAGAGCCAGGAGCCAGGCTGGGGGCTTCCGAACACAGCTAGAGGGCCAGTGGGGCCTCCTCAGTCTGTGGGGCCTCCTTCCTGAGGACCCGTGGGGAATAGAGGTAGCGGCCCACGCCAGCCCCCTGGCCTCCTTGGCTCCTGAGGTCGACCACAGCCAGGGAGGGGCCCCCATCAAGGGTCGAGGCCCTGCCCACCCCTGCCTCATGGCCCAGGAGTCCCCAGGGGGCAGGCCAGGACTCAGCTCTCTCAGCTCCTGCTCCCAGCTGCCCAGCCCAGTGGCTGCTCCCTGGAAACCCCTCGGGGACTGCATGTTGGCTCCCCAGTGGCCTCAGGGCACCACCAGTCATTCTCCCGCCTATCCCTAGCCAGGCCCACACCTGGAGACCCTGTCCTGCTGTCCCAGATCTGACCCCACTGGGTCTTCATCCACCCACACACCACGCATGTCCCCTGCTAGGGCCCCACCTGCCGGCTTCCACCTGGGGACAGGAGGACACAGCTCCACGGTCCTGCCCAGGCAGGGAGAAGCAGGCTGAGCGCCATGAGGCTGCTGTACTCCTGATGGGGGCTAGCGGGAGCGGGGCTCAGTGCCTGGGGGCCTTCCACCGAGCTCCAAGCAGAAGTGGCCTGGGATGCAGCCAGGCTCCCTGCTGGGAGGGCGGGTTTCAAGCCCACAGTTTAGAGCATGGGTGGGGGTGCCTGGGCTAGGGGTCCCTGGGCTGATGGCCTGAGGGGGATAGGAGGCCAGGCCTGCAGGGAGCCAGGGGGCAGGTGAGAAGGAAAAACAGCTCTAAGGGACAGGTCTCGGGGAGGCCGCCTGTGTCTCATGGTCTCCTGTGGTTGGATCCACCAAGTTCCCCCAGGCCCCTGCGGGTTGTGGCCAGTGGGCTCAGGAAGAGCGGGCAGCCGGCGCCCACTTCCCCCAGCAGCGACTCGGCGGCTGGGGCCTGCGAGTCGGGATGGGGGGAGGTGGTTCTTCCCGGGAACGGACCCCCAGCCGAGCAGAACAGGGAGGCTGCTCCCCAGAGCGAAAAGCACCCCAACCCGCCAGGCTGGGACCTTCTGGGAGGGCAGGGTTGGCAGAGACCCCCCAACCCGAGCTCGGCCGCGCGGCAATTCCCGCCTCCGCCGCCGGGGGTCGCGCCGCCCCCCCGCCCCCCACCTCCCCGCGGGCGGTGAAACCGGTGAAACGCGCGCCGCCTCCGCAGGGCCCGGGGTGGGGAAGGGGGGACGAGCCGGGGAGGAGGGGGCGGCGGGGACGGCGGGGACGGGGGAACGGGGGTGGGAACGCTTCCTGCCGCCGCCCTGCCTCCCGCAGCGGCCTCTGGGGGCGGCCGCGCCCACCGACGGGAGGAGCCACAAACTCTGAGACCCCCGCACTTCGCCCGCCTCGGGTTGGGGGGAATTCCCGCCTCGGGAGCCGCCCCCGACGCTGCAGGAAGCTCCCAGGGCCTCCGTCCCGCCCCCCAGCCCGGGTCTGCGGCTCGGACCCGCCGCCCCCAGGCCGGAAGCCCCCGCCCCGCCCCGCCGGAATCCGAGGCGGCGGCCGCGAATCTGGGGGGCGCCGCCCCGGACGGCAGGGAGGGTGGGGGGAGCGGAAGCGGCGGCGGGGACAGTGGGGGGAAACTGAGGCTGCGGGGCTGCCCCTCCACGTGGGGAAGTGGGGCCCGGCGCGCTCCGCCTGACTCGGGGCCCCCAGTGCCCCCGACCGGGAACGGAACGGGAGTCGGGGAGGCCGCCCCGGTCCTGAGGACACGACGCGGGGACCGGGACGTGCACCCCTCCCCACCCCCACAACGCGGCTTCCGGCCCGGGCGAAGGAGCGGGATTGGGAAGGTTTCGGAGCCCGCGCTGAAATTTCTGGGTGGTTCCTTCGCCACCGCCCTTCCCCCGCGAGGCCGGCCTCCGACGGGGCCTCTCCAGGGTGAGGGGCAGGCCCTGGCCTGAAGCCAGAAACAGGATTTCCCCGGATGCCAGGACAGCGCCAGGGCCGGGGGCAGGCCCGGGCCCCACCGCGGGGTTTTCTGTCCTGCGCACCACTGACCCCGCAGACTCCGCGCACGGGGCGCAGGATGGGTTGGGGGTCCCAGAGCCTTGGTCTGTCAGACCCCCAGCGGCCAGTGCAGGTCGGTGGTCATTTCAGAGTTCCGGCCACTGTCCTGTGCAGGAGTGACCCTGGAGGCCGCCTTAGGCTGGCCTGAGGGGGATTCTAAACATGAAGGGGCCAACACCGAGACCTGAAAGACCCCGGCCTAAGCCTGACCCAGGGCCGGCCACACCAACCGCACGTCTCTGCGCGCCCCTGGGATCACAGAATGGGGCAGTCTCCTCCCTCCAACCCCCCAGGCCCTGGCGAGGGTAGCTCCTCCGACCCGCTACAGCCTTTTTCCTAGGACTGTTTTTCCTTAGAAACAGGAAGCTGGGGCGTGGGCCTCATGTCCCTCGGGTCCAGGCCCCACCAGGGGCAGGGCAGAGTGGGGCTGGACCACAGGGCACACAGCTCCTTGCCCAGCTTCTGCCCCAGGGTGGGCACAGCAGGGCACAGGACAGTGTCCATCTGGGACTGGTGGCCTGGCCTAACCCGGGCATAGCACCGACCAGGGTCATTTCACCCAGCCGGGGGCATCTCCATGAGGGAGGGACACACAGCTCCATCGTGTGTGCCTGGCAAGCAGTGGCTCTGGTTTTTGCTTGCCTGCCACCCAGACCCCAGCCTGGCCAGGCCCACCTTGCAGGAAGGGCCAGAAGGTTCCAACAGCAGAGAGGGGGACAGGGCTGTCAGGGAGAACCTAGCAGGGCCAGGCCAGGGGGCAGCAGCCGGCACTGGCCAGGGTATACAGGACCCTTCAGCGTCCAGGGCTGCTGGCCTGCCCGGCCCCCACCAAGGCCTCTAGGCGGCCTTCGACCCTCCACACCCCTGGGCTCTGGTTCTAGGTCTGGAGGGCAACCCACCCTGGTTTCTGGGCTGAGCTGGGCAGCCAGGAGCCCACCCTTCCAAGCCAGCCAGTTGTATCCCCACGGGGCCTGAGCACTTGGCGCCCCTATACCTGAGAGTATCCCTGGGACAGCTGCCGGAGGGGCAGGAGGCTGGGAGACACTTCTGCCTGGGCTGACCCAGGGAGCCCCTGCCTCCAGCCTCCACCTCCCCACTTCCCCACGGTTCCTTGTCCCTGGAAGTTTCTGGAACAGGCCTCCTTTGCAGCAGGAGCCATGCAGGCCAAGCCTGGGCTGTACTTCTTGCCAGTGAGAGCTGCCAGGCCCGGCCATGGGAGAGAAAGGTCCGTTCCCAGCCCAGCCGGACACCTGGCCCAGCACAGGACACTGCAAAGACAAGCCAGGCTGGCCAGGCTGCCCCTGCTGGTCCCCACCCGCAGTGGGGCCACCTGCTCCAGGGCTGGGTGCCCCAGCCATTGAAGCCCCCGCCCACCTGGCACAGGCCAGGCACAGATGGCCATCTGCGTCACTGAGACCAGGGGGTGGCAGGGCTGGGCGGGCATCCAGTCCCCAAATGTTCTGTCCTCACCCCCTCCCCAGGGTCCCCTGGGGGTGGGGTGGATAGGGCAGTTTCTGTGGGGAGGGTCAGGACCCCCCAAGGGCCAACACATCAGGGTCACGACCCCATCCTTTCCTGAGGGCAGACGGCCCTGGCCTGGGGGTGTCCCTGTGGGCTCCACATCTCCTTGCAGGGGAGGCTCCGTGGGGTCCGAGGCTGGGTTGCCTGGAGCAGGACCAGCAGCTGTGCAGAGGCTACGAGAACAGAGTGGGTGGGGGCTGCCTCTTCCTGGCCAGAAGGAAGTTGGGGAGTCGGAGCAGGTGTTGGGGCATGGGGGTGGCCAGGCCTGGACCAGGATGGGGTCGGGGTCCAGGCCTGTGGGCTGGGGCAATGGGCAGAGCCCCTCATGCAGCCACGAGGGGGCGTCCAGCTTGGGGGCCCCTGGCCATGCCCTCGGAGCATTGCGCTGGGGCAGGAGGGTGCGTTGGGGATGAGGTGAGGGTGGAGCCAGGTCCCCGCCCAGGCTTAGGGGCCAGGGACATGCTGGGCTGAACCAGTGGCTGCAGTGACTGGTCAGCAGTCCCCACTCCTCACTGAGGACGTGCCGGCCGCTGCCTCCCCAGACAAGGCCAGGCTGCTTGGCCGCTGCCAGCCCCCTTGACAACAGAGTGGTGGGGGAAGGCCAGCAGGACTGTGGCTCCAGGAGGAGGGGAGACCAGCACAGCTGAGACCCAAGGGTGGCCCGAGGACAGCTGTTGGTGACTGAGGCAGAAATGAAACGGGTGGGGCAGAAACTGGGGATGGAGCTCATCTTCCCCAGACCCCAGCTCTTAGGGGACTGGGAAACGGACTGCCAGGAACAGGGGTACTGGGAGCTGCCCTTCCAAGGAGCTGAGGCTGGACGGCCAACCCGTGGTCCCCGCAGAGGCCCAGGCAGGTGTGAATGTTGGAAGTCCTGAGCCTGAGGATGCAGAGGTAGGGTGGGGAGAGCCATCTCTCCCTGGCACAGAGGCAGGGAGCTTCTCCCACCCTGGCCTCTCCTCCCCCAGCCCTCAGGAGACCCCTGGACCCCTTCGAACAGCTTTGGGAAGAGGGTTCTGGCCCTGGGTGATGGCTGGCCTGGCTCAGCAGGTGGCCAGAGCCCTTTAAAGCTCGGAGTTTATACCCAAAGGTAAACACCAAAGAGAAGCCTGGGGCAGCTTGGGGAACAACGGAGCCCAGAGCAGCCCCCGCCCCCCGCCACCCCCCCCGCCGCGGCGTGGCTGCTGGACGCAGTGCCTCCGAGCCTCCGGGAGGGCCGACATCAAGTCCTGTGGCACTCAGCTCCGAGACAGTGCCCACGTGGCCACAGGGACAGCCCGCGAGGCCCACCCAACACCTCTGCCCAGCCCTCCCCCACTCCTCCCCGTGGGCCCCACCGCACCTGACCGCAGGCTGGGGCTCCGTGCTCACAACTGTCTCAGGGTCCAGCCAGCGGCACTCTGGAGCCGTCCATCCTCTGTCCCCCAGAACATGCAAGTGCCCAGGACCAGTCCACGCCCACTCCTGCTGTGGCCCATGTTCCCCTCGGCCCACACCACGGCCCACTGCCCCCAACACCCAAGGGCCTAGCCTGGATGGGGAAGCCAGGCCCACGTGGAGTGGGTGTTTCCAGGCCTGCTGGGGTGGGCCTGTGTGGTCTAGAGGCCGCCCTGTACCCCCTCCCTGGGGGGGCTCTGTGAGGCCTTTGGGGCCCTGCAGTTGGGCAGGGAAGGAGGAAGTCCCTATGTGGCAGTGAGGGGAAGGCCAGGTCTGTTCCAGCCCCAGGCTTGGGGGCGATTCCCGAGGGGCGGAGAGAAGCCATGGGGACCCGGGAATTGTGCCGAGAGGCTGGGGAGAGGGGCTTTCCAGCCCAAGTATTTCTCAGACCACAGGCCAGATGCACCTGTCAGGGCCTGGATGGGCTGGAGATGCTGGATGTGGTGGCCTAAGAAAGCCTAGAGAGGTGGTGGCCTGGGACCCCAGGACCCCAGCCTGGGGCTGTGCCTCCACGAAACGGGCGTGTGGCACTGCACCTCCACTCCCCAGAACAGGGGTCTGGGAAGGGCCCACCGTGAGGTCAGGTGGGGAAAGGGACCTCTGTCTCCCTCAGGGCAGTTTGCTGGGGTCCAGGGTTCTGATGCCACACCTCCTCTTTCTGTCTCCCTCAGGGCAGCTTGCTGGGGTCCAGGGTTCTGATGCCACACCTCCTCTTTCTGTCTCCCTCAGGGCAGCTTGCTGGGGTCCAGGGTTCTGATGCCACACCTCCTCTCCTCCTGCAAGTGACCCAGGAGCTCCTCAGGGAGCTGGCGACCCACCCGTTGGGGACAGGTCCGTCCATGTGGGAGCTGGACCTTGGCCAACCCCAGGTGTGGCCTCAGAGGCCCCTGTGGAGGCCCAGTCGGGAAGGCCCCATCCCATCTTCTGTCCTGGCATTGCCCTCTGTGGGGTTTTCTCCCAGCCTGGCCAAGGCCACGGTGGCCTCAAGCCGGGGCTCCAGCCACATCCAGCGTTACAAGGAGGGACTGCAAGCTCCCTAAATCACAGGGGTTTGAAACCTCCGTGGCCTTGTCCAGCTCGGAGGAGATGGGGACGAGGTGAGAGGGCAGTTGTGCCAGGGTGGTCGCCTGGACCCCACGTGCCCTCGGGGTCGATGGAAACCCCAAGGCCCACGATCTGACACATGACAGTGCGGCCACCCCCAGTGGCCTGAACGCGAGGGGATCCCAGCCGCCCGTGTGTGGCCGGTCCGGGGAGGGGCTGCGGTGGGCACATGCACGGCTGTCCTGCGGTCCTCTCAAAGTCCTTTATTGTACAATGTCATCTGTTTCGGGGTCGGGGAAGGACTAACAGGTACACAGCGAAATAGATAAATATGCCAAGCTCTTTTTCTTTTCTTTTTAAATCAGGCATTTATAAACAAGAAAGCATACATTAATTACATAAAAATAGTTTCCGAGTAGCAGAGTAAGCATCATACTGTCGTTAGCAGCAGCGTGGGGCACGGGCAGGGGCAGGGGTCTGGGTGATGTTAAAGGTAGAGATGGAGCTTTTTCCTTAATTGAAAAAAAAGTCATTTGTGACTCCTGACTTAAAGCAAGAACAAATGTCTCCCTGGACCCTGGCGGGCTGAGGGCGGGGTGGGGGGCCGGAGCTCAGACCCATAGGGAGGAGGGGGTGGGGGGGCCGGAGCTCGGACCCACAGGGAGGAGGGGGTGGGGGGGCCGGGGCTCGGACCCACAGGGAGGAGGGGGGCGGGGGGGCCGGAGCTCGGACCCACAGGGAGGAGGGGGTGGGGGGGCCGGGGCTCAGACCCACAGGGAGGAGGGGGGCGGGGGGCCGGGGCTCGGACCCACAGGGAGGAGGGGGTGGGGGAGCCGGGGCTCGGACCCACAGGGAGGAGGGGGACGAGGGGGGGCCAGGGCTCAGACCCACAGGGAGGACGGGGGCGGGGGGGGGGGGCCGGGGCTCAGACCCACAGGGAGGAGGGGGACGAGGGGGGGCCAGGGCTCAGACCCACAGGGAGGACGGGGGCGGGGGGGGGGGGCCGGGGCTCAGACCCACAGGGAGGAGGGGGGCGAGGGGGGGGCCGGGGCTCAGACCCACAGGGGAGGGGGGCGAGGGGGGGGCCGGGGCTCGGACCCACAGGGAGGATGGGGGCGGGGGGGGCCGGGGCTCGGACCCACAGGGAGGAGGGGGGCGGGGGGGGGGGCTGGGGCTCGGACCCACAGGGAGGAGGGAGGAAGGGGGTGGGGGGCCGGGGCTCAGACCCACAGGGAGGGGGGTGTCACATGGGAAACGCACATGGGTTTCTCTGTCTCCCCCGCCCCCCAGCAGGAAAGCATTTTTTTTTTTCCTCAGTTAAAAACAGCCCAGAAAACAAGACGACTCTCAGGTAAGAAAAGAGTTTCTGAAAAAGGACCCAGCATATACATGTATAATACAACGGTGAAAAAGGAACAAGTATTTACAGGTGAACTGTTTTTACACTGGCTAGTTCTGTACGAAAAGCAGACGTTACGGGTACGAGTTAGCTGCTCCAGAGATATGAATGTTATTGCTGTTGTTTTTCCCTTCGTTAAAAATCTTCTTTCAGTATAGAAATATAATGAGAATTAAACTGAATACAAAATCACTTAGATGAAGGGCCTCACACACAGAGGAGTCAGCAGCCCACGCCGCGGGCACCTCTTCCCCCTTCTGCTGAAAGGAAACTGACTTGCACCTGTGCCAAGGGAAGCCAGGCACGCACCCCTCAGGGCCTGGGACCCCAGTCCAGAGCGGCCCTGCAGCCACAGCTGTCTCCTCAGCCTCAGGCCCCTGAGGGTGGAAGCGACCCTGGTGGGCCAAGCCAAGAGCTGCGAGAACTGCCTGGGAGGGTCCCCAGCTCCAGTGGCTGGTGCAGGGAGGGCCTGCCCACGTGCGGGTCCCACTGACCGCACGGGCCTGGCAGCTGCGGGAAGGGGTGGGCCCAGGTGACACTGGCTGGACCCTCCCAGAGCCGAAGTGGGGAAGGGCTGCCACTGCAGACACAGCGCTTTCCGTTTGGGGCAAGACGGGGCGGTGGAGGCGTGGACCCAACGGTGACCATCAGGATGGAGCAAGGGCAAGGAGAGGCTCTGGCCCAGACAGAGCTTGGAAAAGTTCATCTCCCTCTGGGGTGTAAAAACTCAAAGCAAACGGAGCAAACCTGGTGGCCCCGGGGATGGGGCAGGGCCTCTACCTCACGGTGATCTTCGACCTGGCGACAGGACAGCCACACAGAAGCACGCCAACACACTTAAAGCTTTGCTCCAACTAAATCGTTTAGTTTCCCTTGAAGAAATGACTGAAAAAACACAACTCTGGTAAAACAAGGCTAAAAACAGCATTCTGCGTGTTGCATAACAAAACCGACCCTTTACAAGACACGGTAATAATGCCCGCTGACGGATCTACCTACGGCAGAGGTGTGGAATCCATGCACACAGATAGAACAACCGCAAAGAAAACAAAAGCAAAGAAAAATCCAAACAAACGCTGCATATACATGATGTCCCTTTTGCATTGCACTTTAGAAGGGGTGGGGGGCTTCAGCAGCAACCAAGACCCCCCCTCAGTAAACCAAGGGCAAAACCCTGCAGGCAATTCCGCCACCCAGACGCGAGGGCTCAGCAGTCTCTGGTCTTTGCTCGTCACTGCCCCGAGGTCGTCTGTACCTGGGCGAGTAATCTCCACCTTCCGTGAGCGCGTGCAGCTGCCGTGGGTGTTAGAACGGATTCAAGCAAAGAACTCCGGTAAGATCTTCTTATGTAAATAAATACCGTAACTGTAGGATGGGTAGCCGCCTCTTGTCTACTGGGAAATCATTTTTCAAGCTTGGGCATAAGAAACCTTATACAATTTGCATAAACAGGTGAGAGTAAACGAGATTATTTGGAATAAATGCAAGGAACTTATTCTGAGAGTGGCAGATTCAGTCGCTACTGAAGACAGATATTTTGGGGGTAAAAAGACACGAGTCAGGATTTGCTGTACAAGATGCTGGAAGGCACAGAACGACCCCCGAAGTTCAGTTTTTGCATTTTCGTTTTCTTGTGATTCCCTTGTTCAACCAAGCACCAGAGGGGGTTTCTAAGCACTCGAGCACTTAGGATTTGACTGCTCTATAAATCGGTAAAAACCTCAGTTCACTGGGGAATAGAAAGGGAAGGTTGTTGACAAAGTGCAGTTCTAAATATACGTTTAAATGAACCAACAAAAAAAAAAAAAAAGAAAAATTCAAATAATGCTGTTTTGTTCCAATGCTGCAGCCTCAGTCCCAAAATGAAGGGAGCGATGTTTGCCGAACTGAAAGGATCGCCCGGTCAGGCGGCACGTGTGCCCGGAGGGGCTGAGGGTGTGACCGCCAGCCACGGTCACCACCTGACGCAGGTCAGTGCCTCGTGGTGGAGGAGCCTGGGCAGAATCACGGGGTGCAGAGGAGCCGAAGACCGTCCCCTCAGCTCTGGGGCAGCTCCTGTGCGGCTCTGCACCTCCTGGTACCCGTGGGGGCAGCGCTGGCATCGATGGCGACATGGCAGGCGGGGTGGGCGTAAGGCGGGCAGTGTTCGAGCTCATCTCGCACGCGGCACTGTCCCTGCTCTCCCTGGCAGCAGCAGGAAGACCTGGGTCCTTGTCGCTGAAAAAATAGACTCTGAAGAAAAACCCCTGCTGTCCTCACGCAGCCGCGGGCAGATGAGCTGTGATGGCTTCCCCGGGTGGGGAGGGTGGGGCGGCCGCCACCCCCACTCCGTTGCGGGTCTTCAGATGGCGTTATGTGTTGGGGGCTTTTAAAAGTTAGTCATTTAAAAATGTGTTGATTTTCTGAATTTCAAGTCTCCTTACTGGTTTTAAATAGCTTATAACAAAAGTGTAAATGTTAGAATGTTCTAGCAAGCAGAGGACCAGCATGCCGCCGAGCTGGCCCCGTCTCCAGCTGCAGTTGGGGGACACGGCTTGCTCACTTGAACTTGGCCAGTAGAAAATTTTGCAGTGGATTCCAAAACTACATGGTTACAAACACTCGCTTGGTAATAGGCACAGTAAGACGTTGTGCTGTATGGGCGGGCTGCAGGGGTGCGGCCGGGCAGAGCTGCACCGCCCAGCCGCGCCCCCCTGCACCCGCGTTGTCGGCGGCGCCGCGGCGGCAGGCACGGAATCTAGGGCTCCAATTCCGCAGCGCCCTCGCTGCCCGCAGCCTCGGGGCGGGCCCGCGGCCACAGCTGCTCCTGCAGCTCCTTCACCACCTTCTCCAGGTGCTCCCTGGCCTCGCGCTCCCGCAGCAGGTCCGCCCGCAGCTGCTCCCGGTCGGCCTCCGCGTGCTGCAGCTTCACCTGCAGGTCTTCGATCTGAAAGGGAGCTGCGTGGTTAGCGTCTGCTCGCTGCCCTGCCCAGGCCCGACGCTGCTGCCCCCACCGGAGGCTCTTGCACCGCTCCTGTGCCTCCCCCATGCCACGTGCCGGTCCCTCCTCCACCTGCCGGGACACAGGCTCACGAGACAGGACCCAGCAACCACCCACTCTGTGCCCGTCAGGGCGCGCACTGAACACGGTCCCGGCCCTGGATTCTGCTCCTTTCCGGCTGGGCAGGGCTGGCCACCAGGGCCCGCGGTAGCCCCATGTGGTCTGGGCTCCACGCCCGCCGTGCCACGTGCCTCAGTCTCCCCACCCGCATACCTGGGCCGAGTACTTGGCGCGCAGGCGGCCCGCCTCACAGCCCTTGTCGCACACCCGGGCCTGCCGCGCCTGCTCCAGCTCCCGCTTCAGGCGCAGCCGGGACTCGTTGGCCTCTTTCATCTTCTTCTCGTTCTCGGCGCGGAGACGCTCGATCTCCTTCCGCAGGTTACGCTTGGCCTCCGTGGCCTCCCGCAGCTTCTCCTTCTTGGCCACACGCAGGAACTCCAGCTCCTGGGGGCCAGGGATGGCTCAGGGTCACTGCCCAACTGGTCCCAGCACTGCCCCCCAACCATGGCCAGCAGCCCCCAGCCCGCCCCGTGGGGTCATCCATCTAGCAATGTGCCCTTGAGCCCCGCCCCCAGTGCCCCATCTGTGCCCAACTCGTGTGGTGCCCCCACCCCACAAAGGCTTTTCAGACCCCCATCCTGAGTTTCTGCCAGGCCTGCGGCAGCTGTGCTACACCTGGGGGCCTGAGTCAGTCACACTTGGGGCTGCAGCAGGCCCTCCCCTGACATCCAGGACCATGTTCCCCTTGGGGGCAGCCAGCCAAGTAGGCTCTGGCTCCCACCAATGTGAGGAGGGCAGCCTCAGACATCGCACCATCTGAGGGCCCTGGGTCTCCCCACGCGGCCAGATGGAGACATCCATCCACCGGGCGCCTCCACAAGCCCCCCGCCTCCCCATGAAAATATCCGTGTGACTCACACCCCACGGTGCAAACACACCACATGAATATGCATGTGGGAAATCACATCTCCAACCAGAATCAAGGACAACAGTGGCGGAGGACGCGCTGGGGCGAGGGACTGGCACGCGCAGGGGGGCACGTCGACAACCCTGCAGCTCTGAGGGCCGACGGGGTTGTGTTGTGCTAAAGCCCACGCCGCGGAAGCTGCCAGACACCGCCGAGGTGTGAATTTAGCGAGGCTGGGGCCGGGTGAAGGCCGGGCCACCCGCACACCTCTCCCCCGAGGCAGCCCTGCCTGTGAACTGCGCCTCCCTCAGTCAAGTCAGAAAGAAACCTAAACAACGTAAAAGGAGGCGCGAGACCAGAGCTGCAGCATGAGAACCGTGAGGCAGAGCCCAGAGAAGCAGCGTGTGCAGGTGGGGGTGTGTGCGCGGCCGAGCCCTCTCCTTCCTACTCGGGAGGCCTGGCAGGAGCCGCCTCCTGGAACACCAGGCTTTAGGAAGCACACCCCTCACGCCTGTGTTTTGCAGAAGGCAGGTCTTGCTGGCGGAGCGCGTGAACACCCACTCCCGGAGCACACAGAGCAAGGAACTCTCCGTGCAGCTGCTCCCGACTCTTTCTGCCACTAAAAATAGCTCGGCCTTCTTTATACCAGAGGAACACGGCTACTTCCTTCGTGGGGCCACCACGCAGGGTGTGTGATCCTGATGGGGAAAGCTGTGGTCAAGCCAAATGCAGGGGCCTGCTGGGATGTCCATCGGCCTGGGGACACTGAGGGGCTCACCATACCCAGAGCTGCAGCTTTCGGGAGACGGACCCCCAAGGTCCCAGGCAGGCCCACTGAGGTGGAGACGGAGAGGAGCACATGGGGCAGCCAGGAAGGGAGGAGGCATCACCTGTGCCGGTTCACCTAGTGGAGGCTGTGCTCACCACCTGCACCCTGGACCTCCTAGCGCCACCCGCCCTGCTCACCTGGTGGAGGCTGCGCTTGGCCTGCAGGGCTGCGCTGAGCTTCTCCTCCTGCTTCACGCGCATCTTGACCACCTCATGCAGGAACTTCTCTTTGGCTTCCTTGGTGTCCAGGCCGCCCTCCAGCGCCTGCCGCAGGTGCTCCAGCTCCGCCTCCAGCCCACTGGGGGTGTCGGCAGGGGCCGCGGCATCAGGGACAGCCGAGGGCAGGGCACGCGCGCCCGGGGAGCCCAGGTCCTTGGCGGAGCTGGATGAGGTAAAGGACGGGGAAGAGAGCGAGGACAAGGAGGAGGTGACTGAGGAGGAAGCAGAGACAGAAACGAAGTCACGGAAGTGCCCGGCAGCTCCACATCAGGGAGACGCGCCGCTCCCGGAGGAACCTGTGAAACACGGGGCCGCCGAAGCACCCCCAGGCGACCAACCCCCTCAGCCGGTGCCACCCCCACAGCCCACGGCCCACAGGTAGGCACAGAAAGCGACTCACACGTACATTCCTCCCTGCTTTCAACTTCCACCTCGGCCTCCGAGTCCTTGTCCTCCTCTGGGGCAGCCACGGGTGCCAACGTCTCTGGGGCTCCTGGGGTGTCCACAGTCAGCTTCCGCTTCCGAGGCTGGGTGCAAGTGGCGAGAGGCTCGGGGGCCCGGGAGACAGCGGCGGTACATGGAGGGCTGCTCACAACCTTCTGCTGGGCCGGCGGTGCGAGGGCCACGTTGGGGGCCACGGCTGTCTCAAAGCTCTTATAGGAGTAGAAGCTGGAGAGGCAGGCGGGTGTCAGGAAGGTGCCTCTGTCCCCAAGCGCCACCCAGACCCATCGTGGCGCACACCCGCTCTGAAGGTGTTACAGCGTAAAGACTTGGCCGGGCGCAGTGGCTCAAGCCTGTAATTCCAGCACTTTGGGAGGCCGAGACGGGCGGATCACGAGGTCAGGAGATCGAGACCATCCTGGCTAACACGGTGAAACCCCGTGTCTACTAAAGAAAAATAAAAAAACTAGCCGGGTGTGGTGGCGGCGCCTGTAGTCCCAGCTACTCTGGAGGCTGAGGCAGGAGAATGGCGAGAACCCGGGAGGCGGAGCTTGCACTGAGCTGAGATCCGGCCACTGAACTCCAGCCTGGGCGACAGAGTGAGACTCCGTCTCAAAAAAAAAAAAAAAAAGAGGAAAGACTTTCTCTCCCAGCTCTGATTCTTAAGAATCAGTCAAGCCTTCAGTTCCTAAGAACCCGTAAGTATTTTCTACTTGCTGGGTATCTTCGCACAGGCCAGACACAGGCCGACCATCACATCAAGAGGCTGCGCCCAGCAGACAGGGCTCCACCCACGACTCCACCCAGAACACAGGGAACGCTCTAGGTGTGCTCACCCTGACGCCAGCCAAAGGAACCAACACTGAGACTGCCCTGACCAAAAGGCGGCAGGTCTGGGCACCCAGCCTGCAGAAACATGGGCGCGTCCGCGTGCACAGCCCTCCTGGGGCCTCCCCCGTGGCCAGAAACACCTGTGAAGGGCGCCCACTCACCTGTCTCGGATGAGGGCTGGGAGGTGTGGGGAGAGCTCCTTCTCACTCGCTGACACCGCGGGGGACCAGGGTCGGAAAGCAGAGAGGCGCTGGCGAGGGTGAACACAGCCCAGGCTCTGTCGAGAGAGTCGTCTGTGTGAGTGACCAGGAGAAAAGCCACTTCACGTCCCCGAGGCTGTGCCGGGTGCCAGCCCTCTCAGTAGGGGGCAGACAGAGCCGCCAGCCGCTGGGTCTGCCCAAGGAGAAGGGCCCAGTACCCACCACCCACCACCCCAAGGACCCTGACAGGCCCCACAGCACCTTATTGGAAGAGCCGGCCAAGGTCCGCAGCCAGCTGGACGGCTTGTCCTTTTCGGAAGGTGCAGGGGACTGGGAAGAGGTGTCATCTGTTTTGGGTCTTATGGAGGCCGGGGGCTCAGAGGAAACCTGCGATCAATGAAAGGACTTGTTGGCACATCTGGTTC
The DNA here is from genome assembly GCF_047675955.1 of Chlorocebus sabaeus. Lineage (NCBI taxonomy): Eukaryota > Metazoa > Chordata > Mammalia > Primates > Cercopithecidae > Chlorocebus > Chlorocebus sabaeus. The sequence goes on from NC_132923.1 coordinate 134,426,390, forward strand.
CCAGGGCATGGTCCCTCCACCACCCCATGGCCAGCGTGGCAGTCACAGTCCCAGGCACTCTGACCATGAAGGACCCTGAGTGGTGCAGAAGGCAGATTCCAGGGCACCCCCCAGGAGGCCGAGTCCACTTTGCATAAAGGCCCTTGGGTCACGTGCAACAGGTGCATGGAGGCTGTGCTGAGGAACAGGTCATCTCCGAGAGAACAGAGCGGACCCTGTCCTGCCGTTCCGGGTGACCTCACCCACGGCTGCAGCGGGTTTCGGATGGAGAACCAAGACCCACTCTCCCCTTCCACAGCCACTCAGCCTGGCCTGGAGTCCCTCGTCCTTCTCCTGCCAAACCCCTTTCCAAGAACCCGAGTGTGTTCTCAGAGGGTGCCCATGCTGGGCACTCAGCTCAAACAGCCACAGCGCGGCGAGAGCCAGTCACGACAGATGCGTCTGGGAAGGGCAGCTGTGGCACAGGGGTGGTTCGCGAGAAGGGGACACCGTATCCCTGTGGGCCACTGGCACCGGTGCATTGAAGAGTGGGCATTCTGGCTTCCCCACAGGAAGGAAACATTTTCAAAACGAAGGACACCATCCCCGAAGGAGCCTTGGTCTACAGGATGGCACCACACACACCTCTTCCTCGTTCCCTGCCAGCCCCGCTGCTGGAGGAAGCTGAGCGAAGGTGCCCGGACCCAGCCCACCCAGAACCAGGTGTTGTGTGTCAGGTACCCAGGCACATCCCCCAAGAATCAGTGAATGATACGGGCTGTGTGCTGGGGGCCTGAGCCGGTACATCCAGCCTCAGGCAAACATGAACTCCCCCAGCCCTGTGGCTGGAGATCCCTGAGACACGCTGCCCACAAGGCACAAATGAGACCCAAGGTCTCTTCCCAAGCAAAATCACAGGGCAGTCTCTGTACGACCGGCCACTCCCCTACTGCCAAAGACCCCACGCACAGCACAGAGTTCCCAGGGCAGCTGGTGCCGGTCTACACCACGGGCCAGTGCAGAAGAGGCCACACAGGGCAAGGGGCCCTTCACGGGGTAAGGTCCCACTCACTCTGCTGAGGCCAACCTCAAGCGGGGGCAGCACAGTGGGGCGGTGGGGGCACTGCCCTTGCCCTCAGCCAGGAAGCCTTGGTGGACAGAGCACCCTCAGGGCCGGGGGCTCTTCCCACCTCCAGGACTCCAGGAGGAGACGCAGCATCAGGAGCCAGCCTCCTGGAGGCAGCAGGGACCCTGCTTCCCTAGGGGGAAGGTGGGGCACAGGGCAGGCTGTCCATCAAGGCGCCCCAATTACGGGGATGGAGGGCCCTGGGGGAAGATCTGGCCAAAGCCTGTGGCCTCCCCTGGAGAACGTGCACCTACCCTGCAGCCCTCAGGGAACAAGCAGGGTGGGGCCAGGGGAGGGGCGGGTGCCTGGCTCTGACCTGGAACCAAGGGAGAAAGGTAAGTGTTCAGGAACACAGGGCCGTGGACGCACGGCAGGCACCCCCTGAAGGCTCACGCAGCCCTGGCTGTGGACGGTTTTTTTCAGAGACACTAAAATAGCTGTTCAGGAAAAAAGACACTGAAAATACCCCCTCTATGTGGTAGCTTTCGAAGGGAAGTGAGTGTTGGTGACGTCTGGCGGAGGCCCTGACCGCAGGGTGCCGTGCCTGTGCCCAGCAGGGGCGGGTGCCATCCTAGCTGCAGCAGAGCCCCTTCCGGAATCATGTGGACCCTCCCAAGAGGCACAGAAGACCGAGGACGCCCAGCTGGGTGGAGCTTCCTGTCTAAGCAGCCACTGAAGCGGGCGCGGAAATTCGGCTCAGTTCTCACCCGGGGAAAAGCCACAACAGCCGGCGCTGACTCCGGGAGACTCAGAGACTCCTTGAGGGGAAAGAGTCAGACGCCTCAGGCCACCTCCATGACAGCCAACGTCTGAGAACATGGCTCTGTCTGGCGGGGCCCCAGCAGCTGCCCTGTGGAGGTGGCGGGAAGACCACAGGCCCAGGACCCCGATCCCCACCCGCTCAGTGGGGATGGCCGAGGACCCTGCGGATCTGGAGGGTTGAGGCAGATGGGCTCGGGGCCAGCCTTGGGGCCAGGGAGGCTCCTGGTCTTCAGGGGGCCAGGACGAGCCTTCGGAGACATGACTCCATTAAGACCCTGGCTCCTCATCGGGCGCTCCCCAGCTCTCGGAGCGGGCTCTCTGCAGCATCACGAGGGGAATGCGTAAACAGAAGGTGTCTGCGCCCTTGTGGGCCGGCCGGAGGAAGTGACAGTCTCAGAGGGACTGTCACCTGAGCAGTATTGGTTTCTCAAAGCCCCAGGAAGCAGGCAGCCGTCTTCAGGCCTGGGATGCCACCCGCCCTACCAAGGCCCCCGGGGGCCCCAGTGTCAGCTGTCGGTCAGGGACAAAACCACACCCAGTGACAGACAGCTGAGTCTTCCTCTGGGATGAGCAGCTACAACCGCTGGCCTCTGGTGTGACCCTTCTTGGGGCTTCAAAACCGGCCCTTGGAGCCCACAGGCCACGAGGCAGGAGCACGGCTCTGGACTTGACACACCAAAGCAATGGGGCTGGGCCATCCCAAAGCCCTTCAGGCCACTGTCAGCTTGCACAGCGGAGGCCAGCCGACACACCGCACTGCCCCGCGGCCACTTCTCCTCCTTGGGTCCTTTCCCACACCCCGACAATGACCAGGTAAGCTACCTGGCCAGCAGGCACCCGGAGAACCCACGTGCAGGTGCCCCCCTGCCAGGGCAGGGCTGAGGAACAGTGGGCCCAAGGTTGTGGACACCCTAGGCCCTCTGACGGAACAGTTCCTGCCCAAAGCCCACAGGACCTATGCAGAGGCAGTGGCCCAAACAGGTGAGGAGCTGGCCGTGGCCACCTGCCCAGAACGGGGCAGCCACAGTATACTGCTACAGGCAAGCCAGCAGCTCCCCATGGGGGGTGTCCCAGAAAAGACGCTCTCCAAAAATGCACACCCCACCCTCGGGGGCCCTGCGTATCAGGCCTGCAAGGTGCCAAGAACAGAGAAGAGCCATCAAGAAGGCCTCGGGACCCTTTCCTGCCTGGTATGTGCAGATGCTCAGGGCTCAGAGCGAAATACTGACCCATTCCCTGCAATGAGGAAAGGGAGTCTGGAGGTCACAGAACTGCCATCTCCCTTCCCCAGGCCCCTGGCTCAACAAGAGTGGGGGCTGCTTCTCCTACCAGATCCCACAGGGTCCAAACACACAAGAGCTCAACCCCCGAGACCAAGGAGAGGCTCCACGTCCCCTACCCTGGCAGGGAGGCTGGAGTCCTGGACAGCTGCCGAGGGAGACGCCGCAGAGGCGGAGAGCACTAACCCGAGACTGAATACAGCAGCGGTTACAGCTGGCCTCCGTCCCCAGGCACCTGAGCCACCCCAGACAGGCTGAACCCAGTCTGCACATGTCCTCATGACAGCTCCTCCCAGGGCACCGAGAGGCCGGGCGGTCAGCTCAGCCACCTCCCCCACTGTGGCCTCAGTGCCTCTCATTTCCAGAGCCCGTGAGGAGGACATGGGCACCAGCTGTGCCCCGCCCGCCCGTGTGGTCCCAAGGCAGGGACGGTCACTCGAGTCCCTGAGCTGCTGCCCAGAGCTCCGGGCTGCTTCTCCCCACACTGAAGCTGAATGACAGGGCTCAAGGCCACATCCCCGCCCTGCTGGCCACTCGGTGCTGACGGTTGTTGCCTCGAACCTTCTGGGGACACTGGGGTTTGAGTCAACCTTTGCTGAGAGGATTCACACCCAAAATCAAAACAACCACACGTAGAGCCTGCTGTGAACCTCCACGACCACCCAGCGTCTACCCACCCTGGGCTCACAGGCACCAGCGGGCAAGGCTCCACCGGACGACAGAAGACAGATCCCACACCAGGACCCCCCAGGGCAAGACTCCGGGGAGGCGGTAGTGAGTGGTGGGCAGGGAGGGGCGCACAGCAGCACTCATGATCACGTCAACACAACTTCCTCCAACCACAGGGAGAACCACAGGGGACTTCGCAGAGTGGAGAAAACCAGTTTCCTGTTCAACCTGCAGCCCAGCGACCTGTCACGAGGGCACCAGCCTCAGTCACCCCAGGACCCTGATGTCCAGTGGCCAGATGTGCCCCCATGAGGGGCACAGCACGTATCCAGCTGAAACAGACATTGAGGCCTTGGTGGCGTCAGCTTCACATGTGAACGACGCACAGTGGCAGAGCGGTTGTGCATCCCACAGGTCAGTCCAGGGGCCACCGCCAGGCTCTGTGGGTCAGGCTTCTGTCTCCACACCTGCACAGACACTCGGCCCACAACCACCTGGTGTCAAAACTGCACCCTGGTGCGGGGATGGGCCACTCGACGCCCCAAGGCCTGCTGCACAGCACAGCCCGCCCTGCAACCCCTCCCATGCGTCCCACTCAGTGTCTTCTCCTGCCAGGCTGCAGCCATGGGGTCAGGGGACCCTCCAGGGGAATGCACACGCCACATGGAGGCCAGTCTCTGACCCACTCACGCACACCAGGCAGGCCCAAGCCTCCTCTCGTCAGCACGCAGCGTCCGCACCCAGGCACAGCTGCCACGACGGGAACGGGGGGAAACGTGCGGCCAAGGGCCGGGAAGTCCTGTAGATGCAGATGCTGCCTCACAGGGTGAGTCTGTGAGCGCCAGTTCATCTCTGTGCAGGGGCCACTGGCCTGTGGAGGGGATGGGTGCCACCAACAGGCAATGCTATGGAGTGGCGCAGATGCTGTAGGTACCAACAAGTCTCCAGAAGCTGCCAGCCACAGTCCACAGGCGGTGCAGCCCTGGGGCCACAGCAGGTGGAACGGCAGGATCACCCCAATCCAGGTTCTGTGGCGATCGCCTGTGCTGGCGTTCTGACGTTCCCAAGAGGCTGCCTGCAGCGTGGTAAGCGGGCTGGGTGCCCAAGGTCCTGCCTGCGGCCCTGCTCCCGACGTACATGGCCCAGCGGCACTCTGCTGTGGTGAGCTTCTTTTCAGTGCGGCTGAAAACCCGTCTGCTATGCCTTAAAAGGATACAACCCAAACTTCAGCCGTGGGCCCAGCGTGGTGGCTCATGCCTGTCATGCCAGCTACTTGGGAGGCTGAGGTGGGAGCATCTCTGGACCTCGAAAGGTGGAGGCTGCAGTGAGCTGTGATCCCACCACTGCACTCCAGCCTGAGCAACACAGCAAGACCGTGTCTCCACACAAACTCTGTGGTTTTCAGACCATCTTGCCACATTTTTCAAGTGGAAGACAGCCTATGCCCACACCAAGAGCCTGGGCGGGTGCCTGGCACCTCAAGTCAGTATTTCCAAGGGAGGCCACCAATTCTCACCCGCAGAGGCCACGGGCCCTGTGGGAACAGCACCGTGTGCTCTCATGCCCCTCACTGCAAAGACGGTTTTTGTGCACGACCTCCTTAAACGTTTCCCAGAAACCATTTCCCGGACTGAACCGTCCGTGGAGCCGAGGCTGCGAGTGCACGTGAAGGTTTTCACAGCAGGAACGCAGCGGCCTCAGTCCAGATTCCCGCCCCCACAGAAGTGCTTCGATGACACCAAAGCACAAGGAACAGACAGAAAACAGAACAACAAGGCCTCCCAGAAAACAATCATGACATTTTTGTGCTTCAAAGGGCACCATCGAGAAAGCAAAAAGACAGCCCACAGGATGGAAGGGAAAACGTGCAAACCTGGTATCTGACAAGGGACCAGATTCAGAACACGTGAAGAACTCTACAAGTCAGCAAGGAAAACAGAATACACAACCCCATTTCCAAATGGGAAAGAACTCGAGTAGCCACTTCTCCAAACAGGATGCCAACATCCAGTAACCACACGCAAAGCTGCCTGACACCATTCGCTGTGGAAACGCAACCACACCGCAGGGAGACACCGACTCAGGCCCACAACGATGGCTTGAATTGGGTTTGTTTGTTTTTGAGACGGAGTCTTGCTCTGTCACCCAGGCAGGAGTGTAGTGGCGCGATCTCAGCTCACTGCAGCCTCAACCTCCCAGGGCTCAGGCAATCCTCCTGCCTCAGCCTCATGAGTAGCTGGGACTACAGACATGTGCCACCATGCCCAGCTAATTTTTTGTATTTTTTTTTTTTTCTAGAGACAAGGTTTCCCTTTGTTACCCTGGCTGGTCTTGAACTCCTGGACTCATGTATGTAATTTGCCCGCCTCGGCCTCCCAAACTGCTGGGACTACAGGCATGAGCCACCGCGCCCGGCCTAGAATTTTTTAGTTTGGACAAGTGGTAATGATCACATGGAGACACAGGGACCCCTACGAACTGCTGGAAAGAATGTACGATTATTTTGCTGCTGTGGAAAACGGCCTGGCCAGTCCTCGGAAGCTTTAACACAGTTACATCGCCCAGCAATTCCAGTCCTGGGTGTACACGCAGGTTACTGAAAACACACGTCCACACGACAGTTTGTGCACGAGTGCTCACAGCAGCGAAGCGGAGCTGCCCAAGTGTCTGGGGACAGATGACGGGATAGACAGATTGTGGTCTCTGCACACAACGGAGTATGACTCAGCCATGAAAAGGAAGGAAGGAGCCTTGAAAATACCGTGCCAACGCCGGACACAGCCACACATAGCCTGGACACACGCGGCCACGTGTGGCCCAGACACGGCCACATGTGGCCCGGACACACAGTAACTTGTGGCCCTCATAGAGTCACATGTGGCCCAGACACACATACAGTCGCATGTGGCTGAGACACAGTCATGCATGGCTCTCATACACACAGCCACGTGTGGCCCTCATATAGTCACATGTGGCCCAGACACACATACAGTCACACGTGGCTGAGACACAGTCATGCATGGCTCTCATACACACAGCCACGCGTGGCCCAGATACACACAGTCACATGTGGCTCTATGGAATAACCAGGACAGGCCAATCACCAACATCAGTGTCGGATGGGGTTTGGGGCCTGGGGAGTGACGGGTCATGTGTATGGAGCTTCTTGTTGGGGGTGACAAAAATGTTCTCTACTTCGATGATGATGGTTAAACCATTAAACTATATTCTGTGGAAGGAAAAAATTTTATGGTATGCAAATTATATCTGAATAGTCTTAATTTTTTTTTTTTTTTTTTTTGAGACGGAGTCTTACTTTGTCGCCCAGGCTGGAGCGCAGTGGCGCGATCTTGGCTCACTGCAAGCTCCATCTCCCAGGTTCACACCATTCTCCTGCCTCAGCCTCTGAGTAGCTGGGACTACAGGCGCCGCCATCACGTCTGGCAAATTTTTTGCATTTTTAGTAGAGACGGGGTTTCACCATGTTAGCCACGATGGTCTCGATCTCCTGACCTCGTGATCCACCCGCCTCGGCCTCCCAAAGTGCTAGGATTACAGGCGTGAGCCACCGCACCCAGTGAATACAGTCTTAATTTAAAAAATCTATTTAAAAAACAAAAATATGAGAGTGAATTATTGGTCAAAAGCCAAACTGTCGAGGTGAATGGTTTTTACCACAGCACAGCCCTCAGAGCAAGACAGGATGAGATGCCTGGGAGCCAGGGGGGCGCTCGGCTGGCATGGAGGAGCCAGGGGGTGCTCGGCTGGCATAGAGGAGCCAGGGGGGCGCTCGGCTGGCATGGAGAAGCCAGGGGGGGCGCTCGGCTGGCATGGAGGAGCCAGAGGGGCGCTTGGCTGGCATGGAGGAACCAGAGGGGCACTCGGCTGGCATGGTCGCTGCCAGGACAGGGAGGGGCAGCTCCTGGCACAGGGCTGCCACACTGGCACACCTGTGTGGACACACAGGACACCAGGAAGGCTCCAGGTTTGAGTCTTTCACAGCTGTTTGGGGTCAGGCAGCGCTTATTTGCCACAAAGCCCACAGTGCAGCTTTTCCTCTGGAAACCTAGTTTTTCACCTTCTAAAGCCCATCAAGAAAAGAAAGCTCCATCTGAGCCAGGGGCCTGACATCCAGTTTAGGGAACATTCTGGTCCCTGTCACCGAGGCCATCCCACAGAGCCCTGTCACCACCCTGAGGTCAAGTCTCCTTTTCAGAGGGGCCCCACTGGGTGGGAGTGGCCTCCACCCCAGGCACAGGGCGTGGCAGTCATGATGCTGTGGAGGGTGGGTCCTGCCCTGCTGGCGGTGCTGCCTGGTGCAGACCCCAGCCCAGGTGCCAGGAGACTGGCAGACGGGAGCCTGAGGGCCCTGGGAGAGCAGGTGGCTCTCGGGGAGACAAAAATGTGAGAAGCAGCTAGAGGGGGGAGGGCCAGGCCCCCAGAGGCCTCCCTGCCATGGGGACAGACATGCATAGCCACCCGCGGCAGCCAGCACCTCCCAGCTTCTGGGTAAGACCGAAGGGCTGGCATCTACACGGACCCACATTCAGTGGAGGACGTGACAAGGTGGCCCTGGATAAGGCCCAGTGGGGCAGCAGGTGGGTCTGGGCTTACAGGTTCCCTGAGACAGCTAACCGGCTCGGGGGAGGAGGAGACAGCACGACGAGGTCTTCTTCCTGCCAGAGAGGTCAGGTTGGTCTCTGGGGTCCGCATCCCCGCTCATGGCAGGCACAGCCTTGAGCCCCACCTGGGTCAACGAGGGCAAGACACCACCTGGGTCACCTGGGTCAACGAGGTTCAGACAAACCCCACAGCCAGAGATGCTGCTGCTGCCCATGGCAACAGGCAACGCAGCTGTGCCCGGGGCCCCCTGTGACCCCTTGTCCCCCAGGGTCATACCCCTTCCACGGCACCCCCAACCCGACTCTGTCCCCAACCCTGCTCCCCACCGTGCCCAGACACCACCAAGTTGACACTCACACCTCTGTGAGTCCTGTCATTATCTTGCTGGCCATTAAAGAAAGAAGGTGGCCTCCAGCCCCCAGCCATGAAACAACTCCTGATCTTGGGGGCTGGAGCCAGGAGCTCCTCGGAAAGGTCAGGAAGGACCAAGCCGCCCCACCAGTCGGCAACAGCACACCTAAGGGTAATGAAGCCCTTTCACCAAAGCTACAAGAGCAACCTGAAAACCACATCCAGGAATCTCACAACGCCATAACTTAGAGATTAAATTTTTAAAAGAGTTCCTTTTTCAATAGGCAGGTTTTTGGTTTTTTTTTTTTTGAGTTGGAGTCTCGCTCTGTCGCCCAAGCTGGAGTGCAAAGGCATGATCTCGGCTCACTGCAACCTCTGCTTTCCGGGTTCATGCCATTCTCCTGCCTCAGTCTCCTGAGTAGCTGGGATTACAAGCGCCTGCCACCGCGCCCGGCTAATTTTTGTATTTTTAGCAGACACAGGGTTCCACTGTGTTAGCCAGGATGGTCTCGATCTCCTGACCTCATGATACACCCGCCTCAGCCTTCTAAAGTGCTGGGATTACAGGCGTGAGCCACCGCGCCCGGCCAATAAGCAGATTTTAATACGGAATTCAGCTACTAAGTAGTGTTTCCAAGTTAGAAAAAGTAACTGCAGATTGAGAACTCAGATAAGACCAACATTTCTATCACCCACAGGTTCTGGGTGAAGAATAGTAAAAACACACAATTTTTATCACATCAACCTCGCTGAGGTTCCCTCACCCACAGAGAACCAGGGTCCAGGGCAAGGCAGGTAAGAATGCCCCCAGGTTGTGTGTGGTGACTGCAGACCTGGGACTCGGCTGGAGTTTGGGGCAAACAGGGACAAGGGCAAAGCCTGCCACGCATGGGGGAGGTCAGGGAGAGTCGGGGCCCTGGATGGGGGCAGCCATTCCCTTGCTGAGGGGAGCAGCCACACACAGCAGCCTCATGGTCACTGAGTGCCAATTTTGTGATTTTCATGCCATTTAGCAGGTCACCAGATGAAACCTTTTCTAGAAACGTCGCCCTGCCCAGCATCAGGCCTTCCTTAGACCTCTCCATCCTGGGTGTGACTCACAGTCAGGCTCAAACCCCACGGGCACCAGTGGGAGGGAGGCTCTGGAAGCCCCTGCTCAGGGGAAGAGGAAACTGCCGCACCTATCACATTGGCTTCTCAGGACCACCCCGAGACCCTCGCACCTTCCTGCACGACATCCTTCCAACATCTGAAACGAAATGAGCACCCCTCAATGTACTGTGCACCTCAGAAAACACGGGGAGCCTCCGAGGCCACAAATGAAAGGAGAATGAAAAACCCAAAGTGATGCCCACCACATGACCACCCTGCTGCCTGGACCACCATGGTGGCGCAGTGACCACCGACTGCGCTGGAAGGAACAACCGGAACCCAGGACAGATGCCGGGAATCCGCAGCCACAAGTCTGCTCATCCGGCACCGAGTGTCAAGGTGCCAGTTGAAGAAGCCAGGAAATGGTGGCTGGGACAGGTAAGACAGTCTCAGGCTGGGCAGCAGCCACCAGACCCAGGAGCCTTGCATGGGGATCCCAGACAGAACAGTGCCCAAGAACAGGGGCAGCAGGAACACGAGGACACGCAGCTTAAAGCAAGACACAGGGGAATGAGGAGACATCCCAAACACCAGGGAGATACCAGATGCTCGAGAACTTTCCAGAATAAAAACAGTTCAAAGAAATCAAATGCAGTCCAGAGAAGAAGAGAGCACGATGGTGGGGACAGATGCGCAGAAAACAGGGCGGCCAAGTGTGCCTGGAAGGAGAGGGCGATGCAGGAGAACCTTCCAGATCTGGTGGGGGCCTCGCCCTGGCTTTTCATCTTCAGTGGAGTGACAACAGCAGGCCCCAACCCTCGGCTGGACGTTCCAGACCCGAGAGCAACACCACTCAGGGTCCGTGCCTGCTCCCTGAGCACGCAGGGCAGCCACCCAGGGCCATGCCAGGGGATCCCACCACGAACCTCAGGTCTAACGTGGTGAGTCCCAATCGCCAACAGAAGCAACAGAAACAAAAGCCCTGTGGGGGCCAAAACCCTGCTCCACACGGTGGCCTGCTCCGCTCCACACAGCGGCCTGCCCTGCTCCCACAGCGGCCTGCCCGGCTATGCACAGCGACCTGCCCCGCTCAGTCCTGAGGGTGACCCCAGCCTGGTCCACAGCAGGTCCCTGATGAACGTCTACTGGATGAAGGGTCACTTCACTGCTCAGTCCTTCAAAGGGCACCCAGGGCAGCCCACTGTGGTCACCCCACCACACAGCACAGCTCAGAGCTTCTACAGGCAAACCCCACCCCAAAGCCTGGACAAACCCCCAAAGCACAGGGTGGACTGTGCTCTCCTACATGGCGACTCCTACATGGCAACTCCCAGCTCTGACCAGGGCGGGGAGGGGCAGGGAGGTGTGGGGACCCCTCTCTGGGGACTGGCAGAAGCTCACGCTGAGGCACTATGGAGACAAGCCCTGCTGAGACCATCGCTGTCTCCTCCAGGTGCACCCCCAAATACCCTCACTCAGGAATCGGCTCAACATGTGAGCGATGGGCCTTCTCTGAAGATTTCACAGTTCAAGAAATTATAAAGCTATTTTTGTAAGTCCCATTAATATTTCACACATGATAATTCGCATTTCATATTGGGCTTAAATTAACCTATTTTCTGATTATTGTGGCACAGAGGAAACAGATTGAATCTGCAAGACAACCCCAAGCCCCAAAATGAAGTGAGAACACCAGATTTAAAGGTTCACTTGGATCTTTCTTTCGTTTAAGTAGGTCATCTTTGCTGTTACTTCGACGCTGTTGATGACAAAAAGTCAAATCTTTCTAAGGAAACCAAGTAGCAATTAGCAGCGCTCCTCGGGGCCTTGGCACTGGCCCTCTTCCTCATGCCCCGGGGGCCCCCCACGATGCCAGAGCCAAGGGGCGTCAAAACACAAAGACCCAGCCAGGGGGAAGGTGCTGGAAGGAGGGTGGGGCCGCAGAGACTGGGGGTGGGGGGGTGGCAGGGGGCCCAGCTTCTGTCCTGGTCCAGCTGCTGCCCAGGGGAGGGTTCCCTCTGCAGCCCCACCCTCGCTGGGGTTCTCCTGGGACCTCGGTCTGAGGCGTCCACCAGGGGCCAACAGCCAAGCAGTGCAGCCATGGGCTCCACAACGACCCCAGATGTGTGTGCTGACCCGGGGAAGTCTGGCCCCGCTCTTCTTACCCTCCCCATCCAGCCTGAGCCCTGCACTCAGCCTCGAACCACAGACCCCAGATTTGAAACCAGCCTGATGACATCGGGGCCGACCACAGAGGGGCGGCTACACAGTCACGCAAAACCTCACTTTGGGAATCAGAAAATTAGCCAGAGGTCCCCCAGGGGACAGACTGGGGCGAATGGATCGTTCTTTTCCTCTGATGCCACTGGAAGGTAACTGCTGAAATAACTTAAAAGAATAAACAGAGTCCCAGGAACAGCAAGCTGGCACGAGTATCCTCAGCACCTACATCCACAGCTCGGCTGGGTCCCCTCGCTGCTTCGGTTCTGGGGTGAGGGATGCTCCTGCCAGCGACTGGCTGGTGGGAGGCGCGGCCCGTAATGGCCGCCTGGCCGCCTGCCACCTCGCTAAAGATTGAGGGAGACAAACAGGCCTTTCCATCCAGAATTAGAGGAAACACTGCAGAAAGAGAAAAATGCGGAACACAGAAGCGGCACAGGATGCTGCGGTCGCGGTTCTTGGAAGGCTGATTCACCAAGAATCGGACTTAATTAAGAGAGTGTTTCGTAAGAGCGGCAGGAGGAGTGACACTGCATCCTGCCATCCCCGGCTTGACAGGACGGCTCCAGAGGCCCAACCCTCACCCAGGTGGGGCAGAAGGAGCCCTCAGATCAGCGAGGCATCTCAGAAGGTGCCCTCCTCCTCCTCCTCCTGCCTACAAGATCTCAAACCACAGAAGGCATCACTTGCCCCCAGCGCTGGCCCAGACACATGGCTGCGCACAGGAAACTCTGGAGAGCCCCTGATGAGGTCAGAAGCTCTGACGACCCCAGCCCACGGGACACCTGCTGTTCTGGGGCTGGTCTCTCTCCCCTGGCGTCTGCAAGCAAAGGCCCTGGGGCCTCATCTCAGATGCCGAGAAACACATGCAGTACCAAACACCAGAGAAAGCGGTCAGGCTGAGCAGCGCGGGGTGGTGGCCGTGTCCCCTCAGTTCCCAAGTGTCCTGCACAGAAGGCTGGCCTACCCCCAATCAGCTCACATCTACACTGCAGTCAAGAGCACCCAGCACGGCCACACCCCTAAGTTCTGCTCACAGCAGGTCTCCCCCGGCTCCCAGGAGCCCTGGGCCTTGCCTGGGGCAGAGGCTCTGCTGGGCCCTGCCCGATCTCTTGATCTCTCAAGACTAAGGACTCCACCCCTTACAACCAACATCACCCTTGCCTTACCCACTCCATCCGCACCCCAGGAACATCCCTGACCAACAGGGACCCCCGGCGCCGCACACGTGGGCAAGGGTCTCCATAATAGGGCACAAAGAGCCATCCCATGACCTTGAGGAAAGATTCCAAGGAGGGGGCTGTGGAGGTGGCATGTCCCAGTGCAACATGGCCTGGAGGAACCTCCTGCACCCCCTCCATGGAGCGGCGAGAGCCCCATGCCCACCCTGGCCAGGCCACCACTTCCCTCTGCCCAGTCAGCCCAGCCAGGTGCTGCCCAGAGGGAGGCCAGGCAGGCCAGGCTCTCGGTGGAACAGGACAACCCTTCTCTGTTGTTTCCAAACCTCATCAGGGACATCAACCCAGATGCTGCAGCGGGGCCACACCGAGAGCTGTGGTCATCTCAAAAGGCTGGACAAGGAGCACACGGTGGGCTTGAGGAAGGGAAGCGCGACCTGTGCTGCACCCCCAACCCCATGGTCTTGGTTCTCCTGCCCTGCCCTGCCCTGTGTGGGGCTCGGGGTTGGTGCAGCTCTGCAGCACCACGTTTTGATCTTAGAGGAGGGGCCTCACAAAGTGGCCACGTGGTGACCTGCCCTCGAAGACTGGCTGGCAGGAGAGGTGGCCTCCCTCACCAAAGAAGGATGAAGACAAACAGGCATGGCCACGGAGATGGGTGTCAAGCCCCGACAGAGAGGAGGCAGGAGGGCCACCTTCGGGTCTCTGCGCTCCCCGCCCAGGGAGGCTCAACCTGACACAGGAGCTGCGCCTCCAGCCTTTGCCTTTCTGTGTGCTTTCTCACCAACCGCTGCTCCTCACCGACGGACAGTTGCTTCTGAGCCGCCAGGCCTCCTGCGGAGCACGACCTTCCCCCAGCTCCACTTCCCGGGTGGGTGCAGCAAGCTGACCACACCGACAGCTCAGAGACAGGCGCGTGGGACTCGGGGAAACCAGGCGGCGCTGGGGACCTGCAGGGAGAGCGAGGCAGCTCCAGCCACCTGGAGGGGACCTGCAGCCAGCCAGGTGCTGCCCAGAGGGAGGCCAGGTCAGCCAGGCCAGCAGGCCCAAGGAAACTCAACATGGGTGGGTGGCCTCTGTGCACACCGCTGCAGGCCTCACACACACGGTGGGGAGGGGGTAGTTTCTGGAAGAAAGAATCAAAAGATGAAGAGGAACTTGGTGCTCGGGACAAGGTCCCCACCCCCACAATCGCCAGCCTGAGGGCACTGCCATGACCCCAAAACCCCGGTGGGCCAACAACAGCCCACCTCAGGCTAGGTTCATCCATGCATGGAGGTGACCCACGGACAGCCACGGCCAGCTACCTCTGGCCAACCAAGGCCACTCAGGACAAGGGAAGGGAGCAGAGAACACACCCCCAACTCCTAGGGCTAAACCACCGGGGGGTCTCACGCGCACGCAGACAAATGTGCACGCAGACAAATGTGCACGCAGACAAATGTGCACGCAGACAAATGTGCACGCAGACAAACGTGCATGCAAACGTGCACGCACGCAGACAAATGTGCGCACATGCGCAAGGACAACCGTCTGCCTCTGAAAAGAGCCACTCCCACAGGAAATGACGACAGCCAATCGTGTTCTCACTCCTAACCTCAAACTAAAACTAATTCAGGGATCGGAACACACGCCTTTAAGTAAACGGCCCTGCTGGGCACGGTCGCTCATGCCTGTAATCCCAACACTTTGGGAGGCTGAGGCGGGTGGATCACCTGAAGTCAGGAGTTCGAGACCAGCCTGGCCCATGTGGAGAAACTCCGTCTCTACTAAAAATACAAAAATTATCCAGGTGTGGTGGCACATGCCTGTAATCCCAGCGACTTGGGAGGCTGAGGTAGAACTGCTTGAACCCAGCAGGTGGAGGTTGCAGTGAGCTGAGATTGTGCCACTGCACTCCAGCCTGGGCAACAAGAGTGAAACTCCGTCTCAGAAAAAAAAGAAAGAAAAAAGAAAGACAAGAAATAGCCCTGAGAGCAGCCCTTGAGGGCCAGGCCAGGGCCAGGAGCAGTGCAGGCGGTGCTGTGCAGGAAGCTGGTCCATCAGGGACACACTGGAGGCCACAGAAAGGAGCCTGGGTGCATCCCCCAAGGTGAGGGCAGATTCTGGGACATCCATCCATCTCGCGGCTGCCGTAAGCCCTGTCCTTCTGGGGAGACCACCCCCACGTCCCATGCAGGGAAGGTGATGCAGGCAAGACGCGTCCACCCCCTCCCTGGGGCAGACCCTTGTAGCCCACCTTGAGACAGAGACCAACCCCACCCACAGGCAGAGCGCACCTGCCACTGACACTGCTACTCGGACTTGGATAAAACGTTTGGACATCATCCGTCCTGGCTAACACGGTGAAACCCCGTCTCTACTAAAAGTACAAAAAATTAGCCGGGCGTGGTGGCGGGTGCCTGTAGTCCCAGCTACTTGGGAGGCTGAGGCAGGAGAATGGCGTGAACCCGGGAGGCGGAGCTTGCAGTGAGCCGGGATCGCGCCACTGCACTCCAGCCTGGGCGACAGCGCGAGACTCCATCTCAAAAAAAAAAAAAACAACTGGACATTTTCATTTCTTGCCCAACTGGAATTTTTCCTGTCCAAGGCCAACACTCTCTCATCTTTAAAATCTAAAGAAATGCATTCCCCAGTCGCCTCCACCTCCCCATAGAGAATGGCAAAGTCTCCAGGTGCCCTGGAGCCCCACACAGCACAGGGTCCAGAGCACATGTGCACCCTGGGCCAGGGCACCCCGAGCGGGAGAGCGCGCAGGGGCCGTCTAGATTTTCACCCAGAGCTGGCCACTGTGGAGCCTGCAGCTGGGCGCTCATGGCTGGACCACCAGGTCTGGGAAGAAAACGCCCTCCACTCGTTACTTTTCCATCCAAAGCTGGCTTCGTGGGCATGCAGCCATGCCCTGGGCTCCACGCTCTGTCCCAATCATTGGCATTCTGAACAATTTCACCTTTGATAAGATGTTCTTGCTGGGCGCAGTGGCTCACGCCTGTAATCTCAGCACTTTGGGAGTCCAAGACAGGTGGATCACAAGGTCAGGAGATCGAGACCATCCTGGCTAACACGGTGAAACCCCGTCTCTACTAAAAAATACAAAAAAAAACTAGCCGGGCGAGGTGGCGGCGCCTGTGGTCCCAGCTACTCGGGAGGCTGAGGCAGGAGAATGGCGTGAACCCAGAAGGCGGAGCTTGCAGTGAGCTGAGATCCGGCCACTGCACTCCAGCCTGGGCGACACAGTGAGACTCCGTCTCAAAAAGAAAAAAAAGATAAGATGTTCTTCTATAAGCAAAGTTCTCCATGACCATGGAGCCCGCATCAGCAGAGGCGGCACATGCCACATGCGAGCCCACTGCCATTCCCAGCCCGTGTGCAGAGCGTCCAGTGAGGAGGTCGTGTTTGTCCCACCCAGTCACTTTCTCCCACTAGCCCACGACTGGAGACTTGGCAGGGAGGGAGACAGGCGCCCATGGCCCCCACACGCAGTCTGTTCTCACTCAGAACGAGGGCTGTGTGGCCACATGGACGAGTTAAGTGAACTCCAACAGCCAAGCTCATTTTATGCAGCATTTTCACTGAAGTGCCGAGAATAAAATGCACATGCATTTTATTATTATATTTGGGGTACAAATCACAAACTGCACTTTTGATGATTTCACAAGTTAAACACTCTTACATTTGCATTTTATTATTTTTTAAAGAGACATGGTTTCACTCTGTCACACAAGCTGGAGTGCAGTGGCATAATCATAGCTCACTGAGCTCACTGCAGCCTCCACCTCCTAAGCTGCTCAACTGATCCTCCCCTCTCAGCCTCCGAGTAGCTGGGACCACAGGCATGCCACCATACCCAGCTAATGTTTGTATTTTTGTAGAGATGGGGTTTCTCCATGTTGCCCAGGCTGGTCTTCTGGGCCCAAGTGATCAGCCCACCTTGTCCTCCCAAAGCACTGGAATGACAGGAGTGAGCCACTGCACCCAACCCTGCATTTGCATTTTAAACTGGCATTACACAAGGTAAAGGCGAACAGCAGGCCTGGCATGGGGGTTCATGCCTGTAATCCCGGCACTTTCGGAGGCCAAGGTGGGCGGATCACGAGGTCAGGAGTTCGAGCCTAGCCTGGTCAATATGGTGAAACCCTGTCTCTACTAAAAATACAAAAATTAGCCGGGTGTGGTGGCGCACGCCTGTAGTCCCAGCTACTCAGGAGGCTGAGGCAGAAGAATCACTTCAACCTGGGAGGCAGAGGTTGCAGTGAGCCAAGATCACGCCACTGCACTCCAGCCTGGGTGATATAGCAAGACTCCATCTCAAAAAAACAAAAAAAAGAAAAAAAGATGAATAGTAACAGTTACGGTAATAACTTAAATGTCTAACTTTTCCCTACTTAAAATGATGCTGAATAGCAACTAAAAATCACTATGACTAGTTGGGCGGGAATGTGGAACAGGGACAAAGGGTTTCTATGTCAGCAGCTTCAGCTGCATTTTCCCCAGCTCTCTGGACAAGGGACCCGGCTTGGCCCTGGCACTCCTGGACTCACACTCACGGGGGGCCTGGGCTCACTTCCGGCCTTGACTGCAGAGCCCCTGAATAACTCAAAGGAAAGGGCTCAGCAAAAGGGAGGCCAGGCTTCAACATAAGGTAGAACTTTTCTTAGACAAAAAGCATCCCCAACACACTGGCTACACGGAACAGAGCCCACGTGCACTGGTGACCACCACCCGGGACTCGTGGGAGCCATGGCCACATGGCACCTTGGTGAGCAAGGATCCCCCACCACACTCAAACTGGCAAGGC
Source organism: Chlorocebus sabaeus (assembly GCF_047675955.1). NCBI lineage: Eukaryota > Metazoa > Chordata > Mammalia > Primates > Cercopithecidae > Chlorocebus > Chlorocebus sabaeus. The sequence goes on from NC_132923.1 coordinate 134,444,468, forward strand.
GACCGGGAGATTTTCTAACTGTTAAAAGGAGAAAAAAAAAAAAAAAAAAAAGGCTGGGCGCAGTGGCTCATGCCTGTAATCCCAGCACTTTGGGAGGCCAAGGTGGGCGGATCATGAGGTCAGGAGATCGAGACCATCCTGGCTAACATGGTGAAACCCTGTTTCCGCTAAAAATACAAAAAACCAGCCGGGCGTGGTGGTGGACGCCTGTAGTCCCAGCTACTCGGGAGGCTGAGGCAGGAGAATGGCGTGAATCCAGGAGGTGGACGTTGCAGTGAGCCGAGATTGCACCACTGCAGCCCAGCATCAGCGACAGAGCAATACTCTGTCTCAAAAAAACAACCAAAAAAAAAAAAAAACCTTCTGGCCAATACGGTGGCTCACGCCTATAATCCCAGCACTTTAGGAGGTCCAGATGAGCAGATCATGTGAGGTCAGGCGTTCAAGATCATCCTGGCTAACACGGTAAAAACCCCCATCTCTGCTACAAATGCAAAAATTAGCTGGACATGGTGGTGGGCGCCTGTAATCCCAACTACTTGAGAGGCTGAGGCACAAGAATCATTTGAACCCAGTAGGCGGAGGTTGCAGTGAGCCGAAATTGTGCCACTGAACTCCAGCCTGGGGGACAGAGTGAGACTCAGTCTTTTAAAAAAAGCCCGGGTGCGGTGGCTCATACCTGTAATCCCAGAACATTGGGAGGCCGAGGCGGGTGGATCACTTGAGGTCAGGAGTTCAAGACCAGCCTGGCCAAGATGGTGAAACCCCATCTCTACTAAAAATACAAAAATTAGCCAGGCGTGGTGGTGACACCTATAATCCCAGCTACTAGGGAGGCTGAGGCAGAGAACTTCTTGAACCCGGGAGGCGGAGGTTGTAGTGAGATAAGATCACACCACCGCACTTCAACCTGTGTGACAGAGCAAGACTCCATCTCAAAACAAAACAAAAACAAAAAAAACAAAGCAAAACAAAACTTTCAAAGGAAGAGTTGTTTTATTGTTTGTTTTTTAGACAGAGTTTCACTCTTGTTGCCCAGGCTGGAGTGCCGTGGCACGATCTCAGCTCACTGCAACCTCCACCTCCCGGGTTCACGCCATTCTCCTGCCTCAGCCTTCCGAGTAGCTGGGACTACAGGCGCCCGCCGCCACGCTCAGCTAGTTTTTTTGTATTTTCAGTAGGGATGGGGTTTCACCATGTTGGCCAGGCTAGTCTTGAACTCCTGACCTCAGGTGATCCACCCGCCTCGGCCTCCCAAAGTGGTGGGATTACAGGCGTGAGCCACCGCGCCCGGCCTGGAAGAGTCTTAAGCCCATTTGTTAACACCTTCCAAATGCATGTCAAAAAGGCAGTTGACGTCAGGGCAGATGGAAATTTACTAGACAGATGGGGACAAGTCCACACAGCCACACCAACTGCTGCATGACACCCATCTCCAACCCAGACTCTGACCCCGGCCACGACGGCCCCCAGCCTCCAGATACCCTGGTGGGCCCAAACATAAAATCATAAAACTTTAGCTAGAACAAAAAGGCTTTTCTGTCCTGTTAATTTACAAAATAAAATCACTTATGAATTCTTATCATCAGAAACGCCCGCCTGGTGCACCTGTGCTCCGTGTGGCACCAAAACCACCTCCATGCTGCACTGCGGAACACGGTCGGACCCTGAGCAAGAGCACCCACGCCCACTCTCCAGCCACCGGGGCCCCCAGCACCGGCCAAGGTGGGCCCCCGTGTCCACCTGTCATTCTTACAGCCAGCCCGGCCATCCACCCCTCCCTGACTCTTCCCTGCCTGGAGCCCTCTCAGCCACCCAGGGGCCAGGGAGGGCTCACAGGCCAGTGCAGGGCAGGAGGGAGCTGCCGCAAGAGGTCCACATGGTCACAGGAGGTCCACGCGGTCACAGGAGGTCCACACGGACACAGGAGGTCCACACGGACACAGGAGGTCCACACGGTCACAGGAGGTCCACACGGACAGCAGGTCCTCTGGGCCGGTCGGTGTCAGCTTGAACTCTATCACCCCACGCCACTGGGGCGAGCCCACCGGGGAAAGGTCCCTGCTCCCAGGCACCTCGGCTGCATCCGCCCTGCTCCACAGCACGGGGCAAATCTCTTTCAGACAATCTCTACTTGACTCAGAGCTGCCGTTGCCCAATTAGGTTTTAGGTTTCCAGGAGATAACTGTTACAAAAGAGGTCTGAGGGCAGCTCCGCCTCGACCGTGCTGACCCAGGCCGGGTCACCTGAACCTCCAGGAGGCTCTTCTCTGGCCACCTCAGGGTGGGACAGGAGGGAACTCAACCCTACCAGGATGTCTCAGGGGTCAGGGATCTAGAGGCAGAGCAGCAACCTTAGGAAGCCTCTGGCATCACCCGAGAGGCCTGGCCAGTGGAATAGGGAGGACGCTGTGCTGGGGCCTGGGCCCCTGATGCAGCTGTTACACCCAAGAGGGGAGGCCCATGTGGAAAGAAGATGGATCCCAAGCCCCGGGCATTCATGGAGAGGGTCTCCAGGAGTAGGGGAGGGTCTGAGTCTGGGGAGAAGGTGGCACAGGCACCACACCTGCTGGCAGGGCTCTGGCTGCGGGCAGACAGCAGCTCTGGAGGGAAACAAGCACCTCCCCGACTCCTGCAGGAAGGGGAAACCACAGTGGCCCCCACCCGCCAGCGGGTCGGCTTTGCTGCCTTGGCCTCCAGCCTCCTCCAGGCCCAGTGGACGCCCATGATGTTTTCTCGCCATGAAAACCGACACAACATGATGCCAGGCCTCAGCTCCAGTGGATGGGCCTCCCGTGCCCTTGGGACAGCTCGGAGCCAGCGCAGTGCTGCCTGGACTTCCGGGCCATGGGCAGCAGGGCTGCGTGCCAGCACCCCCCATACACTTGAGGGGCAGCCCCCTGAAGCACCCTGGGCTGGAGAGCCCCTCATGGTACCCAAAGCCACAAGCCTGTCCTGAACATGGAGACACAGAAACCCCAAGCCGAGAGGCCCAGGCCTGCAGTGCAACATCTGAGCAGAGGGAGCAGCCACCAAACCCACAGCAACAGCACAATGGCTTTGGTCCTGGCCCTGGCCCACGTGGTTGCAGGAGAATCACAGGGTCCTCCCCAGAGAGGCAACACCTCTCCAAGACTCTCCTCAAAAGGTGACACTGCCACCTCCTCATCCCCATTTTCACAGAGACATACTGCCCAGGAGGCCCAGCCCTGGTGAGGGTCCCAGTCCTTGCCCTGTCAAGGGGCCTGGACAGGCCCTGGGCCAGCAACAAGAGCTCCATGCTGGGGAGACTGAGTGGGGCCCGGTGCAGGATGGGGGAGAAGCATTCAGCTGTAAACGGACAGCCTCACCTGTAGAAGGGGTGCACCGGCTCCCTCGGTCCCCAGCCTGGGACCCAGCCTCTGCAAAAAACCTCTCAGGATCCCCGACAAAGGCAGCTGGGGGAAGGGGGGCGCCTCCCTGGTCATGGCATGGGGTCATTCCCACGGGATCCTCCCTAGTCAGCCAAGATGCCTGCACCCCCAGAGCCACAGGAGCTGCTGGCCGGCGAGGGTCCGAGACTGGCTCCCGTCTCCCAGCACCGGCAAGGGAAGTGGGCCAGGTGCACACAGGACCCCAGCCTCCTCTTCAGTGTACAGTGGCTCAGCTTAGGGCACAGGAGGGGCTCACTGAGGTCACTGGGCCCACACCGGGGTGACAGGTCGGGGGCTCAGGACCAGACCCACCCTTGCAAATGCCACTAGCAACACGTGCTGGGAGCCAACGACAGGACTGGCACCGCCGAGAGCCAGTGTCCCCGGAAACCGCTCCTTCACGGGGAGCCCAGCCTCTTGTCCTTTTCCTGGGTGGGAGTAAAGGGTGACCAGCAGTCACTACCCAGGCCCTATCATGAGGGTGGAGGGCTGGGAGCCAGGAGGCTCGGGGAAAGCAAGGCTTTCCATGGGTTCGGAGGCCCTGCCCTGGTGCTGTACAAGCCCAAACACCACCCACCCGCCCACTACGCGACTGGGCTCTTTCTGAAGATCTCCACCGCTCTCTGTCTTCTCGGGTGTCTTCAGGTTTCTCTTTTTTTATTTATTTATTTATTTATTTTTTTGATACGGAGTCTCGCTCTGTCGCCCAGGCTGGAGTGCAGTGGCAGGATCTCAGCTCACTGCAAGCTCCGCCTCCCGGGTTCACGCCATTCTCCTGCCTCAGCCTCCCGAGTAGCTGGGACTACAGGCGCCCACCACCTCGCCCAGCTAGTTTTTTGTAGTTTTTAGTAGAGACGGGGTTTCACCGTGTTAGCCAGGATGGTCTCGATCTACTGACCTCGTGATCCGCCCATCTCGGCCTCCCAAAGTGCTGGGATTACAGGCTTGAGCCACCGCGCCCGGCCAGGTTTCTCTTTAAAAGGTATGTGGCTGGTCAGGGGAGACTCCCAGAAGTGGCTCCTTCCAAGACCATTCCAAGGGATTTTAATGTCCGGTCAGTGCACTTACAGCAGACCAGGCTTCCCCAATGAGGGTGGAGAGGGCAGCCCCCTTGTGAGAAGGGGCTGTGATCAGACTTTATTTTATTTTATTTTTTTTAAGACAGACTCTTGCTCTGTCGCCCAGGCTGGAGTGCAGTGGCGCGATCTCGGCTCACTGCAACCTCCACCTCCCGGGTTCAAGGGATTCTCCTGCCTCAGCCTCCTGAGTAGCTGGGACTACAGGCGCCCACCACCACGCCCGGCTTTTTCTTTTTTTAGTAGAGACAGGGTTTCACCATATTGGCCAAGCTAGTCTCGAACTCCTGACTTCGTGACCCGCCTGCCTCGGCCTCCCAAAGTGCTGGATTACAGGCGTGAGCCACCACGCCCAGCCTGTGGTCAGACTTTCCAGAGTGGGTTCAGGTGGGAGGTGGACTCAGAAGTTTCGCCCACACGTGCCCTGCGCTTCTCCTGGATGGCTGAGGAGTGGAGGGCTGGGGGTGGGGCCCAACTTCACCCGTGTTTTAACAAACCCTACTCTAAAACTGCCTGACATGTCACAAGGACCACCGTATCACAGGCCCATTCCCCTCACTGGATGCCCACACTGGTCTGGAAGAGGCCGGGCACACTGGTTCATTGCTGTAATCCCAGTGCTTTGGAAGACTGAGGTGGGAGAGTCGCTTGAAGCCAGGAGATGGAGGCTGCAGTGAGTCCCACACTGCTGCACTCCAGCCTGGGCGACAGAGTGAGACCCTGTCTCTAACAAAAAACAAAATAAGGAAGAAAGAACTGTTCTGTCTGTAGGGCTGGGCCACGCCTAGTGCCTGGGTGGGCAGGAGAATACTCGCCCCCCCTACCCAACTCCCCCACCCCCGCACCGCCCATCAGCCCTCCCTTGTCTCACCCACTCTGCTCTCCCCTCCCCCCTCCCCCTGCAGCTGGAGCTGTTGTCAGAGGAGGGGAGGCATTTCCTGTGTCCCCCTCCCCCTAATTCCCCTACATTCTTGGCAAGCCCAGAGGAGGCCTGAGAGAACCAGAGAGGGATGGGCGGGAGCGAGCGAGAGGCCGGGAGGGAAGCCAGGCCCCACCACGCACACAAGACTTGGAGAGTAGGGCCAGGAAGGAAATGGGGGAAGGGATGAAGCGATGCCTGAGAGGGGCTGGGACGCCCACCATCATCAGAGGGTGGTCTCTGCTGGGCACAGCCACGCCCCTTCCACCCCTCCGCCTGCCTCCTCAGGGCATCTAGTAGGGCTGCCATTCTGTCTGGGACGCAGAAGAAAGGCCAGAGGCAGTCCCGCTCAGAGATCAGGGACAGACCACTCCAGGTCACGCGGCCATCCCCAAAGAGCTGACTGCGCCCTGACAGGCGCCCAGTGGGGCGGTCGAGGGCCCAGTCCAGCAAGGCCCCTCCGGGACACCAGGAGACAGGAGGGCAGAGTCCAGGCGATCACCCAGCAGCCACCAAGCCCCCAAGCAGCTGGTCAGAGTGATGGCCACAGCCCTGCCCTTGTGGAGCTTACTGTCTGGGAAGGGAGATGAAGGTGGCACTTCAATGCCAGGGTCCAGGAGGTGGCAGCATCCCAGCACCACAGGGAATTGGGTGGGGGGTGTGCAAGCACTCGGGCCCTAACCAAATCTTAGCCCTAACACCCCCCACCACCACCTGGCTCACAGGGCAGCGCTCACGGCCTGTGTACATGTGTGCCCATGGGTGCTGCCTGCCCAGGGACTGCAGGAAGGGAGGTCTGCGGGCCACGGCATCCAGCCTGGGGCAGCCTCCTGAGTGGCATCAGTGACTTCCTAAAAGGCCCCAGAGACCCCACCCCTCTCAATCACGGGAAGACACAGGAGTTGGTGGGTCCAGGGAAGCCCTCACCACACAATGAATCCGCCGGGCTCTACCTTTAGGAATGGGCAGGACAGGCCTGCTCCGCTGAGGCCATGCACAGATGGGGAGGCACACACAGCCTGTGCCTGACAGTGAAAGGTGAAGGGAGGGGCAGACCCAAGGGACCTGGGTAGATTTCTCTAGCAAGAGTGGTCTCCAGATCACATTTAGGAATCTGCAATTTCACCACTGGTCCTGATACAGACTGCCGTCCTCCCCAGGGCTCCTGTGTCTCACAGCAGGACAGCAAAGGCAAGGCCCAGCCAAGCCAGAGCCAGCTACTGCCTCTGGGCAAGGCCTCCATGCCCCACCCTTGCATCACTCCTGGCTCTGCCCTGTTCAGACAGCCCTGCCCACAATGGGTGGAGCACAGAGACCAGCAGGAGCAGCACTTCGGGACCCAAGGCTGGGAGTAAGTGGGTACAGGGGACACCGGGCTCCTAAGAATCATACTGTGGCCCCACCCCAAGTACCTGCCTCCAGACCTTGCTCACTTGAGGGCAAAGCAGGCATCCAGCAAGCCGAAGCCATCAGGAGTGGTGCATGTGTGTGTGCGTCCATGGTACTGATGTGTGCGTCCACGTATGCCTGTCCTGATGACTGCATGAGACAGGTGTGTGCGCCCGTGGATGCCGTGTGTGTGCCCGTGGGTGCTGATGTGTGTGCACGTGTTCCTGTGGGTCCTGATGAGTGTGTGAGACAGGGGTGTGTGCCCGTGGGTGCTGATGTGTGTGCACGTGTGCCCGTGGGTCCTGATGAGTGCATGAGTGCAGGTGTGTGTGCCCGTGGGTGCTGATGCGTGCGTGCACTCCATTTTCACACTGCTGATGAAGATATACCCAAAACTGGGAACAAAAAGAGGTTTAATTGGACTTACAGTTCCACATGGCTGGGGAGGCCTCAGAATCATGGCAGGTGGCAAAAGGCACTTCTTACATGGCGGCGGCAAGAGAAAAAATGAGGAGGAAGCAAAAGCGGAAACCCCTAATGAACCCATCAGATCTCATGAGACTTATTCGCTATCACTGGAATAGCAGAGAAAGTCTGGCCGGATGGTTCAATTACCTCCCCGGGTCCCTCCCACAACACGTGCAAATTCTGGGAGATACAATTCAAGTTGAGATTTGGGTGGGGACACAGCCAAACCATATCACCGTCTCTACTAAAACTACAAGACTTAGCTGGGCATGGTAGCATGTGCCTATAATCTCAGCTATTCAGGAGGCTGAGGCATGAGAATCACTTGAACCTGGGAGGAGACAGAGTGAGACTCCATCTCCAAAGAAAAATAGTTTTAAGTTTGAAAGGTTTAAATACCCTTTCTTTTTAAACAAACAACTGTTAGCACAGAGAGAAAAGATGCTTTCCTGCAGCCCCAAATAAGAGGAATCACAGCTCCATGGACGCACCCGCCCCAGCACCGGCAGCAGCCTCCTGGGTGAGGTCCCTGCGGTGCCTGCTGGAATCTCTCCAGTGTCCCGCCCCTGAGGGGAAGCAGCTCCAGTGCTCATCAACACCCATTACAAACGCATCAGGGGCCAGAGGGACCCACGAATTCCAGAACCAAAGAGAAAAACCTCAACGGAGGGGTTCCTGAACACGTCAGGAATGGAGCTGTGAGCAGGGGCTTTTCATGGGGGTTCCTCAGTTACTCAAAGACAGCAATCAGGAACTCAGCAATCAGGAGCCAGAGGATGGCCACATATTCACAGTGGAGGCCCCTGTACCTCCTCTTGGTGGGACACCCTAGGTTGGGGTGCATGGTCTAGATCAGGCCTAGCGCTGTCCCCAGCTCCACACACTGAGCCCTACAATCTTCTGCTTACAAAGAAAAAGCTTCATGTTTTCTCACCATCCAACCACAACGCTGTCTCTTGCTTATGGGTCTAAAACACTGCGGAGGCGGCTCAGGGCCCTTAGAGGCACAGACAGGGGCCCTACAGGCCTTCAGCCCTGGCTCCCCAACCCCAGGGCCACAGGAGCAGGCCACCAGGGCCCAGGGACCAGGAGAGCAACAGACACGCATTTCCGGCTTGCTGACCTCCCTGGAGGGTCCAGGGCAGTTGGGCCAGCCATTCCTTTGGAGATAAATATCAAACCTCAAGTAAATGGCTTTTGAGGGCAGCAGGTGAACTTCTGAGAGCTGGGTGGAGCCAGGTGCTCCTGGGGTAGCCAGCCACAGCCTGCTGGGCTGTCCCTTCAAGTGCAGGTAAAGGCAGGTGGAGCGGCAGTGGGGGTCGGGGGTGGGGAGCAGGACTTCTTTCTGCGAAATGTGGCTGCATGAATGGGAGAGTCCACCCGCCCCGGGCTCAATCACAGTAAATGCCAGTTCCTCACGTCTTCTCCCTATCAGAGCAACCGGCCCCTGCTCAGTGTGAACCAAAGAAAAGAACAGCTTGAAAGGGCACAAGGAGGCCGGGCGTGGCGGCTCAAGCCTGTAATCCCAGCACTTTGGGAGGCCGAGGCAGGCAGATCACGAGGTCAGGAGATCGAGACCATCCTGGCAAACACGGTGAAACCCCGTCTCTACTAAAAAATACAAAAAACTAGGCGGGTGAGGTGGCGGCGCCTGTAGTCCCAGCTACTGGGGAGGCTGAGGCAGGAGAATGGCGTAAACCCAGGAGGTGGAGCTTGCAGTGAGCTGAGATCTGGCCACTGCACTCCAGCCTGGGGGACAGAGCGAGACTCCGTCTCAAAAAAAAAAAGAAAGGGCACAAGGAGACTGCTCAATTGTCAACAGCTCTGAGAGGCTGCTGCCCCAGGACCAGCCTGGGCGGGGAGGGTGGGCAGAGTGCACGCACGACCAGGAGCCAAGGTGCGCTGGGGGATGAAGGCAACGGGGCCTGCCAAGGACTCTCCCTCCCAAAGAGCCAGGGACCAGGTCCAAGGAACATTTAAAGATAAACATTAGCCCAGTGCGGTGGCCCACGCCTGTAATCCCAGCACTTCGGGGGGCTGAGGCAGGCAGATCACGAGGTCAGGAGATTGAGACCATCCTGGCTAACACGGTGAAACCCCGTCTCTACTAAAAATACAAAGAATTAGCCATGTGTGGTGGCAGGCGCCTGTAGTCCCAGCTACTTGGGAGGCTGAGGCAGGAGAATGGCGTGAACCCGGGAGGTGGAGCTTGCAGTGAGCCGAGATCACTCCACTGCACTCCAGCCTGGGAGACAGAGCAAGACTTCATCTCAAAAAAAAAAAAAAGATAAATGTTTATGGAAAAACCAGACTCTCCCCACACCCCTGGTCCCTCCCCAGGACTCAGGGTCTCAGACAAAGGGCAAAGTTGTCCACACCGGCCAGACCACACCCAGACCACCTCAGAGCACCTAAAAAACCCCCAGAGGGCGAGGCAGCCCCACTGCTCCCTGAAGGCGGAGCCACAGGAAGCCTCATCCCTGTGGGAACCTCAAGCTCTGTGACTACAAGAAACAGAAAGGAGCCGTTGGTGGCACCTGAGCGGAGCCATGGGCCGGCCACTGCTCGGACCACTCAGGGCCCTGATGCTCCTTCCAAGACAGAATCGGACCAGGACCCCACGTACAGATCTCCACCGGGCCCCCGAGGCTGGCCACCATCTCTAGAAGCTCCTCTCACGGGGGCAGCAGCCCTTTCAGGTGGGGGTTCCAGGACAAGCTTGCTCAGCTGGAGAAACCCCTGGAGCCGCCCCCTGTGAGGCTGCTTCAGCTTGGGTGGGTGAGAGGTGCGCAGCCTCCGCCTGCTGACACACACGGCCTGGGGCTGCCTGGAAAGACCAGCACAGACAGCAAAGGCCCCAAACAATTGGGGTGCCTTCACCCACCCTCACAAGGGTCGTGTCTCCTCTGCTGAGAGTAAGGAGTTGGGAGGGGCCGTGGTGGCGAGGAAAGTGACCAAAGCTGACTGCAGCAAGGGGCGGCAGCCAGTCTCCCTCACTCCCTCCCAGAAAGTGGGGCCCCCACCCCCCATCACGGCTGCTATTCTCCTAGGGTCCAGCGCTGCAGCCACATAGTCCAGAGGCCCCTTCAAGTCCCATCAACCAACTGTCATGGGCCAAGTGGCGGTGTCCACCCCCCATGAGGCTCCGGCCTGGAATCCCACTTCCAGAACATGTGAGAGGGACATGGCCAGGTGTCGCTGGGACTTCCTGCCATGAGGCAGGAGTGGACACCGTCCAGGTGGCCCCTGGGGAGGGCTGACCACCCGCACAGTAGAGCACACGCGGCCACGACCAGGACACGGGCCCTCAGGTGACTGGTGGAGCGAGCGAGAGGCAGCCCCACGCCACCCTTGGCGCCCACAGGGAACCGCACCCCACGCAGCACAGCTGTCATGGGTAGTCTTGACCTGCAAACCCAGCATATGGGGGCCTGGCTGAAATGCAGAGAGAGGAACAGTGAGCCGGCAGCCCCAAGCCTGGGAAGGGCCAAGAACTTCCCGGAACCAAGTATTTGCAAAGACTGACGGAAAGTTTGTGTCTTTATTTAACCAACAGAAAGCCTGCCATGGGAAAGCAAGCGAAGTGCACGAGCAGAGCTCCTCAACGGGAAAAGGAGTCCGGCCTCAAAGCAAAACCAGCGCCACTTACAAAGCGCTGCCTTCCTGAAGCCCCCTTACCTGGAGGTGCCTGCGTGAGCGCCCACCCAACTGCAAGTGTCACCTGACCCCAGGGCTGGGTCTGGACATGGCCCATAAGACCTGTGCACACGCGTGGGTGCTCAGCATGCATCTGGGCAGACCAGGATGCTGTTCTAGGGCCGCCATCCTGGTGCTGCTGGTCAGAGAGATGTCCCCACCTTCCAGCCAGGGCAGCGAGTGAGAGGGTGGTGGGCAGAGAGGTATCCCCGCCACAACCACCCAAGAGCACGTCTGCCCGCACGGCCCATCTGCACCCGGTCCACAGAACGGACGGGGGGCCGCCGCACTCCCAAGGTCCCCACAGCCTCAGCCCGAAGGCTGCCCATGGAGCAGCTTCGAGGCCCTGCACCAGCACACTTTGGGGCGATGCTGGGGGAGGCTGCAGTCACGGTCGGGCCTCCTGGCTGGGTCCACCCTCTGGTCGCACACTCGTCACTTCTCTAAGGATGTTCTTACCCTCCCCCCACCAGGTCAGCCACACAACCTGGGGCCACAGCACCTCTGCCCAGGCTCACAAGGCTGGGGAGGACCGTCCCCGGCAGGGTCACGGGTATCCCTGGCTCAAGCTCACTAACGAGGCAGTGCCAGACCCTCCCATTCCATCACAGACAGAAAGAGGCATGGCAGCCACCCCGTCCTGTCCTCCCCACGCTAAGCCAGGCAGTCCCATCTCAGCCCCGTGGCTCCCAGCACTGCGGGAGGAATGCCACTCTCTGACCGGGAGAGGGACCCCACGGCTGCTGTCTGTCCGCACACGCTTCCAAGGGCCTCCGGCGCCGGTGGGAAGGAGGAGGGGCCGGGGGAAGCTTGGGGCTTGGAGAAGGCAGCATGGCCAAGGCACGGACACCCCCAGGTGGGTCTCAGCCGGCCGAACACACCGCCTTGGTCTGTTCCCAAAATGAAGGGCCAAATGGCCTCGGCAGCCATCTCAGGAATAGCCGTGTGGCATCTGCACTGAACGCAGGTGGCGCCAAATGTCTCCACGGGGGCGGGGGTACAGCGTGTGTTTTCAGGTGCTCTTTGGGGCCAGTTGATGACATTTACTGCTGCTGGGACAGTTTCTCTGATTTAAGACCCAAGGCGCCTACCACCTCCCCTCCGCCTGGGAGAAGCTGAGGCACCAGTGAGCCTCGGGGGCATGAGGGGCCTGGGAGGGCGAGGCTTGGTGCACGGTGAGAACTCCCTCACGGGGTCCAGGGTCAGCACACGCAGACAGGGGCACGGGAGACAGGAATCAGACTCCAACACGCTACTGACAAAACACGAAGGCCTCAACAGGGGAGTTTTGGTTTTGATAAACTGCATTAAGGACACCATTTACAAGACATGGTTGTATTTAATTTAAGTGGGTTTTGGCAATCAATGACAATGCAAAAATAGGAACCAGTTCACCCTCCATTATTATTATTATTATTTTTTTAAGTCGCAAAGAGCTTCCCCGAACCTTAGCAGGAACAGGGCTTGTGCAGCCTGTTGGGGAAGGAGGCCCCCAGACCACAGGGACGGCCACTGCCACTCAGTGCCGCTGGGAGCTGTAGACGCTGGGCCAGGGCTGTCTCTCCCACCCCCCAACGGAGGGATCCTGTGGAGGGCTCTGTCCCCTCTGTCCACTGCATGTTTTGAGGAGGCAGCACAGTCTCAACACCTCTGGTTTCTATTTATGCTAAACCTGGAAGTCTATGTGTGTTTTTGCTTAATTTTTAACACCATTTTTAAGCTACTAAAACATTTAACCTTGGTAGCTCGGCTCAGACCTTTCAGGTTTTTAATCCCCGGAAAGGCCGGCCCTCGTGGAGGCTCCAGCCCCGCCCATCTGTGCAGAGGGCAAGAGGTCGTGAGAACATAAGAGACAGCAATAAAAATCGGGGCAGTGACCTTTTGAACCAGCCTCTTTGCAGGACGCAGGCCTGGAGAGACAGCAAGGTGGCCTGGGGCGGGCGGAGGCCCCCAAGCCCCTCCACTCGGTGCCCCTGCACCTGCCCACAGGGGCAAGTCCTCCCAGAGGAGAAAAGCAACAAAGAAGCGGCCAGTGGCCTGGAGCTCCTCTCCCAGTCCCGCCAGCCACCCACGGGCCAGGACCAGATGCATCTTCAAAAACCACTTTCTGGAAGCATCGCCAGCCAGTCCTCCCCAGGATGTCAACCTCTGGGGCCATTGCATCAATGTCAGAATCTCCTGGCCCCTCCGCAACAGACCGGACGCGGGGGGTTGAGGGGAGGCCTGCAAGACTGCTCACAGGGTCCCCTTAGGCCACCAGAAGCACCCCCCCACCAGGGGACAGGGGACAGGGGCCACAATCCCCGCCCCGGGGCGGGCCTGCGGGGACAGGCGAGGGGCCCCAGGCGATGGCAGGGCTCAATGGGACAAAGGTTCCCGAAGGGCGAGAGCAGCGCAGCACAAAAGGCGAGCGTCTGGGGTCAGCCCAACACAAAGCCCCTGCCGAGGGCAGTCAGTGCTCTGCCGAACCTGCCAGCATCTGAGCGCTTAATCCCCACACTGGAGACCGTCTGAGAGATGGGACACTGAATCTTCTTTAAAAGGGGGCTCCCAGGGGTGACACCAGCCCAGGCGCCACGCGGCCCCATAACAGGCTCCTGTGGGGGACCTCTCCCAGCGGGAGAGGCTGCCTGGTTTCTCTGGCCTGGACGGGGGACAGCCCCTGCAGCTCCCCACCGCAGCAGACTCTTCTGGGGGGAGGCCAGCCAGTGTTCCTCAGTGAACAAATGCCCCTGGAGCCATCAGGGAGGATGTGGCAGGGCCTGGCTGGGAGGTGGGGTGTCCAGGCCTCTGCACTTCTCAGAGACTGTCCCACAACCCTGGGGTTGCCCACCACAAAGGAGCCCAGGCTCGTGTGCAACCCAGCACCCATCAGGACACCCCAAGTTCTGCAGTGGGCCCCAGGACACACATCCCTCCAACCCCCACAGACCATGCAGGTGGCACCAGGCCCCAGAACACTCCTCACCAGGCCTCAGTCATCCCCATAGCCCAGGCCTGGGGTTAGCCCAGGCCTTGGGGCCATAGGCTCATTCACAGGGAAACCGTCTGGCCTGGTGACATGGGCAGCTGGTCTAGCCTGGGGTGGCCCGGGACAGGACCAGGAGCCCTCGGGCAGGAGAGGGGCAAATGTGAACTTGTCCACCTCCATGCTGGCCCTTTGGAGAGTCTGGCAAAGGGACAGCAAGGATGTCCAACAGCTGAACAGCCCTGCCCTCGCCCCCAGAGTCCAGGGACCCAGAAGAAGGGAAGCGGGAAGGGCTGGCCAGGTCCAGTCTCTGCTCCCGCCCCACCTCCAGCCCCTCTGGAGAGCAGGGACGGCCTGAACTTTTCACCTTGGGCTCAGACACCCAGAGAAAGGCCATGAGGTGTCTGCCTGGGAGGCACGGGGAGTGCGGCCTCCTCAGTCAGCAGCTTGTTTCCCCAGCGCCCCCTCAACACTGCGCACTGCCCATTTTACAATCGCCAGATGGCAGCCCAGGAACCACAGGCCTCCCATTACCCTGTGACCGCCTGACCTCTCGTAAACGGGACAAAGCCCAGGCCTTGTGGCCACACCCCCAGGCCTGTGAGGGACCAAGACAGGGGCTTTGGGTCACCAGGGCTGCATTCAAGATGAGCACTGTCCAGGGGCTGCCTCAGGCGCTGGCGTCAGAGTGGTGTCACAAGCATCTCCCAGCCCCTCCTCCCATGCCAGGCCCGAAGGGAGGATGACATGCAGCAGGCCCAGGACCGAACCCAGACCCAGCGCCAGTCAATGGGCCCACCTGCCCTTGCTCTAGCTTTTGGAGAGACCACCTCTGTCCCTCACTTGCAGCAAGGTGCTGGCCACACTTCACTGTCCAGCTGTAGGGGACAAGATGACCAGGGCACAGCACAGCACCCCCGGGCAAAACTCCAACCAGTGGGGGACATCCAGGGACAGCCAGGCTCATCCATTGGCAGCATGGTGGCAGACACCACCAAACATGCCAGACCCACCAGACCCACGCCAGCCACAGGTACCGCCAGACCCGCGCCAATCACAGGCACCGCCAGACCCACGCCAGCCACAGGTACCGCCAGACCTGCGCCAATCACAGGCACCGCCAGACCCACGCCAGCCACAGGTACCGCCAGACTCGCCAGACCCAATCCAGCCACAGGTACCGCCAGACCCATGCCAGCCACAGGTACCGCCAGACCCACGCCAGCCACAGGTGCCGCCAGACCCACCAGACCCACACTAGCCACAGGTACTGCCAGACTCGCCAGACCCAATCCAGCCACAGGTACCGCCAGACCCACGCCAATCACAGGCACCGCCAGACCCACGCCAGCCACAGGCACCACCAGCCACACATTGCTCTGGTCCAGAGTCCTGAAGCAGCCTCCTGCCAGCCCTGGGCCCAGTGCACAGCCACGTCCCCACTGTCCCTGGTGCCCAAGGCTGGCTTAACAGCAACCAACAGGGAAGGAAGGAGGAGAGTGTCCAGGACCAGCCATGAGGCCGATTCCAAAGCTGGCTTCTGCCCACAAAGCAACGTTCCAGGGCAGCAAAGCTCCTCATCACACCCGAGAACCAGGCGCCACTAGTGCAGGCCTGAACAGGGATGAACCCAGCCTGCGGAATGGCTTTGCTTCACGACAGGCCACAGGCTGCTGGGGACAGAAACCCCAAATGGGGGAACGCATCTGGCAGTGTCCACTTGGCCTACTGGTGACACTGTGGGGGCCTGCAGTGTGGCCACTTCCGTCAACGCTCACATCACTGCAAAACCCACTGTCTCTGTCCTAACGGCCCCTTAGTCACCCTCTGGCTCTGCCCAGGCTTGGATCCCAGGGCTGGATCTGCATCAAGAATCAAACACAGGCCGGCATGGTGGCTCACGCCTGTCATCCCAACACTTTGGGAGGCCGAAACAGGAGGATCGCTTGAGCCCAGGAGTTCTAGACCAGCCTGGACAACATGGTGAGACCCCGTCTCTACTCAAACAATACAAAATGTTAGCCAGACATAGTGGTGTGTGCCTGCGGTCTTGGCTAGTCATGAGGCTGAGGTGGGAGGATCACTTGAACCAACAGATTGAGGCTGCAAGATCGTGCTGCTGCGCTCCAGCCTGCGTGACAGAGCCAGAGCCAGACCCTGTCAAAAGAAAGAAGGAAAGAGGGAGAGAAGGAGAGAAGGAAAAAGAGAGGGAGGGAGGGAGGGAGGGAGGGAAGGAAGGAGGAGGGAAACGGAAAGGGAAGGGGGAAAAGGGGGAAGGGAAAAGGGAGGGGGGAAGAGAGGGAGGGAGGGAGGGAGGGAGGAAGGAAGGAAGGAAGGAAGGAAGGAATCAGAATACGGCAGCACAGCAGCTGGGGCTCTCTGGGTGGGGCCAGAAGGCACAGTCGCTGTCCTCACCAGTCCCCGCATCCACTCCTGTCACGGCCTCTCCCTCGACTGCGCCTATGGCCCCGGCATGCTGCTCTGCAGCCCTCACAGGCCAGAGAAAGACTCCAAGCCTCATCTCTCCGTCAACGCTGAAAATTGGGTGAAACTCCATGGTCAGGGAAAGGGGGACCTGTCAAGCCAGCCAAGAAAATTCACCTTGTCCCAAGACCAGTTGAATGTGGCCACAGCTGCCCTATAGTGACAGCTCGGCACCACTGGGAAGGCCAGAAGAGTCACCCTGCAACCAGACATACCCCAAGGTGGCTTATGAGCCCCAGGGCACCTGACTCTCGCTGCAGTGCCCCCTTAACGAGAGGCCCTCCATCAGTGGCACGCAGAGCTGCAGGAAGCACAGGTGTCCCAGGCCACACAGCACCAGGATCCCACACCCAGACCAGGGTGCAGGGTTCAACCCACCAAAACCCTACCAGGATCCCCGAGTCCTCTGAGACACCTGGCTACACAGCCTCCTGGGAGGTGCTGGAGGGACCAGGAGGCACACAGTGAGAGCAGGATCCCCGAGTCCTCTGAGACACCTGGCTACACAGCCTCCTGGGAGGCGCTGGAGGGACAGTGGGAGCAGCAGGGAGGCGATGCCAGCCCCCAAGGACGGGCGACATCAGTGGCAGCACAGCTGCCCGCTCAGAGCCAGGGCCCCACCACATGACAACCCAGGGGGCACCCGGGCCAGGGCTGCGGGCGCCATGCATCTGACCACTGGGGTGGGCACGAGCTCCACGTAGTGCTGTTGGGAGTGCCCTGGCCTGTGGGAACCTGCTTCTAAGGGTGAGTAGCATCCATGGAGGGGTGGCAGCTGCCCAGCCTGCGAGATCTCCGCCTGGCACCCACATAGCCACGGCCACCACAGCACACAGGCCCCAGGTGGCACGCAGGACCTCCAGCCTCCCACTGGAGGTGGCCTCAGGTTCAAGCTGTGACCTGGAACCAAAGTGTAACTTTCAAACACGTCTCACAGGGCATGCAAGGTGCTCCTGCTCATCTGGAGACCGTACAGACAGTGTGACCCTGGACCTGTGTCCTGGAACAGTCTGGAAGTAGAAAGGCCCAAGCATCAGCCTCACACACCTCAGGACACCCCAGCTGCATTTCCTGACGCCCAAAGGCTGACTGCATCCCTGACGTGTGGCGCCCCTCCGTGCCCCCACAGCAAGCCTTTCCCAGGCCTCTGGCCACTGCCCAGCTTCTGATGAGAGCAAAGTGCAGCACTGATCGCATGGCCCCTAACGCCCCACTCCCTCAGTGCCCTCAGGCCTGGCCCAATCCCAAAGCTGTCCACCATGCCTTCCACCCTGAAAGGAGGCTCTGAAATGAACGGGATATTGAAGCGTGAAGAGGTTTGTCTCCCAGATAGCACACGAGAGGATGTGGGACATTCCTGTCGCACCTGCTCCAGCCCGGACGGCCCCGTCAACACACCCCTTCCTTGCTCCTCACAAGATCAGACTGCCTGGAAATGTCTGCAAACAAACCCCAGGACCCCACTGTACCCCTGCGCAGGCTGAATTCGGAGTGGCACGTGCTGGTCCCCCTTTCCTGACGGCTGGCCCACAACTGCTACCATCGCCTGTGCCTGCAGATGTTATTAAGAGCGACATGGACACCAAGCTTGTTACAAAACCAGTTCAGCGCTGGCTTGATGCAGTTGCTCGCCTGAATAGTCAAAATCATGGCACTTTGTTCATAATCAATTCCCGCTGAAACTGAAAAGGCGGTGATGAAGATGTTAACAAAACGAATTTAATGTAGCCAAAATTATTGCAAAAGGAAAACACATCCGCTCACAATGGATGTGCCAGTCAGCACAATCCAGCGATGTTTTTAAACCTGCTGCCATGGAGCGGGATTTGCCCACCTTCCTCCCTGAAGCAGAGGCCGCCCTGAGGGCCTCCAGGGCCATCTCAACATTTCCAGTTACTTTGGCTCTTTCTATCTGAAACTTGGCCCTGAGCAACTTTCTCCCACAAGAGCCTCAGCCTGGAGGAGAGCCCACGAGCTACACAGGTCCGGCCACTGTGATGACAGCACCATATTCATTTTCTATCTCATTTTTCAAATGGAGTGGATGAAGGGGGTGACCGATGAGAGAAGCTGGATGTCACTCGGACTGCGATGCCAGGGCCCGCCTGCAGCCCAGGTGAAGTCACAGAGACCCATCACCCTCCTCCCCGGAAAGGCCAAAAACGCAGACAAGACATGAGGCAAGAGACAATGGCCCCGGGGACCCTGGATGTCAGACAGCAAAGGACAGTGGTCCCCAAAATTCAGAGTGGATCCAAGCCTCTGGCAGCCCCAGCTCACTGCCGCCCGAGAGCTCCCAGCCGTGGTACAGGAAGCGGCACCCAGGCAGGGCCCCGCAGACACTGAGGTGAGACGGAGCTGACAATTCAGGGCAAGCAAGGCAGCTGCAATTCACAGGAACAGCAGAGAAGGGAACACTGCACAGAGCGCCTGGGGTCTGCAGGGGCCCCTGACAATTCCACAGACCCCAGATCACAGCATGTATGTGCAGAAACTCCACGAAGCCGGGGATGACTCACCCACAGAGATTTAGAGACGACAGGCCTGAGGCTCACACCAGGCTAGGCAGAGAGCCTGTCTCCACCAGATAGACAGGAAATCGCCCAAATTCATGGGGTCCTGTGTCCCTCAGAAGACTCTGCCACAGGAGTGGGGAATTATCCGGCCTAGAATGAGCCCTGAGCCCAGCTCTAGACCCACCTAAAACAAATCACAAAAGCAAGACCCAAACGGATCAAGCTGCCTCCAAGTAACTGAACGCAGTCTGGACAAAGCTCAAATTTTTATTTTATCGTATTTTTTCCCTGAGACAGGGTCTGGCTCTGTCACCCAGGCCAGAGTGCAGTGGTGCGATCGAAGCTCACTGCAACCTCCACCTCCTGGGTTCAAGTGATCTCCCACCTCAGCCTCCCAAGTAGCTGGGACTACAGGTGTGCACCACCACGCCTGGCTAATTTTTGTATTTTTAAGTAGAGACAATTTCTCCATGTTGCCCAGGCTGGTCTCGATCTCCTGGACTCAAGCAATCTGCCCGCCTCAGCCTCCCAAAGTGCTAGTATTACTGGTGTGAGTCACCACGCCCAGCCGATTTATAGGAATACAAAAACATTCAGCACCCAAACAGGCAAATTTCAAAACGTCTAGAATCCAGAAAGCAAGAAATTGTGGACCACGATGAGGAAAATCCATCAATTGCAAAAGATCAGAACTGACACAGACGTAGAAATTCATAGAAGACACTGGAACTGTTAGGACACTGTATTCCACATGTTTAAAAGAGTAAAATAAAGACATGAAAGATTATAATAAAGTCCCAAATCAAACTTCTAGAGATGAAACATCCGTTGCTACACGGGATTAAGTGTTGAGGAGACACTGTGGAAGAAAACATTTGCGATGTGGACACAGTAACAGAAAACTATTCACAGAGAAACAGAGGAAAAAGAATCCAAAGGTGAGAAGAGCACCTTGAGCTGAGAACAGTCACATGACTGACACACGGGCCGCCAAGAGCCCGGAGGAGGGAGGCAGGAGAAATGCCTTCCAAACCTAACAAAAACTACACAACGTACTCTGAACACACGGAGCATGAGGAAACCACAGCAAAGTGGCTCAAAACAGTGACAAAGAGACAATTCTAAAGAAAGGCACATCCAGCCAAGCGCCATGGCTCACGCCTGTAATCCCAACACTTTGGGGAGGCCAAGGCAGGTGGATTACCTGAGGTTGAGTTTGAGACCAGCCTGGCCAACATGGAGAAATCCCGTCTCTACTAAAAATACAAAAAATTAGCTGGGCGTGGTGGGAGGCGCCTGTAATCCCAGCTGCTCAGGAGGCTGAGGCAGGAGAATCACTTGAATCCGGAGGCAGAGGTTGCAGTGAGCTGAGATTGCGCCACTGCACTTCAGCCTGGGTGACAGTGAGATTCCGTCTCAAAAAAAAAAAAAAAAGAAAGAAAAAAGAAAAGAAAAGGAAGAAAAAAAGAAGACGCATGTCCGTCAAGAAGAGAAGGAGAAGATGAACAGATCTCTTTCTGGAAGCACACAAGCAGGAAAACAGTGCAGCAACATCTTTAAAGTATTGAAAATTGGGGCCAGGCACGGTGGCTCATGCCTGCGAAATCTCAGCACTATGGGAAGCTGGGGACGGCCGATTGCTTGAGTCCAAGTTTGAGACCAGCCTGGGCAACATAGCAAAATCCCATCTCTACAAAAAAATTAAACAGGCCGGACGCGGTGGCTCACCCCTATAATCCCAGCACTTTGGAAACCCGAAGCGGATGGATCATGAGGTCAGGAGATCGAGACCATCCTGGATAACATGGTGAAACCTCGTTTCTACTAAAAATACAAAAAATTAGTCAGGTGTGGTGGCACGCACCTGTAGTCTCAGCTGCTCGGGAGGCTGAGGCAGGATAATCGCTTGAACTTGGGAGGTGGAGGTTGCAGTGAGCCAAGATCATGCCACTGCACTCCAGCCTGGGCAACAGAGACTCTGTCTCATATACAGACAGACAGACAGACAGACAGACATACATACACAGAGAAAATTACTTGTATAACACAAACCAGTAACCCTCAACCAAGAACAGATAAACTGAATAGTCTATACAGCTAAAAATCTTCCCACAAAAAAAACTCCGGGTCCAAGTTGGTTTTAATGGTAAGTTCCACGAAACTTTTGTTTTTTAATAGAAACAGAGTCTCCCTATGTTGCCCAGGCTGGTCTCGAACTCCTGGGCTCAAGGGATCCTCCTGCCTTGGCCTCCCAAAATGCTAGGATTACAGGCGTAAGCCACCACACCCAACCCCCACAAAACTATTTTTTTTTTTTTTTTTTTTTTGAGATGGAGTCTTGCTTTGTCGCCTAGGCTGAAGTGCAGTGGTACAATCTCGGCTCACTGCAACCTTTGCCTCTCGGGCTCAAGAGATTCTCCTGCCTCAGCCTCCCACGCAGCTGGGACTACAGGCATGCGCCACCACACCAGGTTAATTTTTGTATTTTAGTAGAGATGGGTGAACCATCCCACCACCATATGGGCCAATCTGGTCTCGAACTCCTGACCTGGCCTCCCAAAGTGCTGGGATTACAGGCGTGAGCCACTGCACCCAGCCCCCCACCAAACATTTTTAAAAGAAAAAATCCTTTCAGAAAACTTAGGAGGAAATACCTCTCAAATCATTCTACAAGAATATTACTCTGTTAATATCAAAACCAGACAAAGATACAAGGGAAGAAGAAAAAAAAGAAAACAAAAACACCAACATCCCTCATGAATATAAATGCAAGAATTCTTGGCGGGCACAGTGGCTCCCGCCTGTAATCCCAGCACTTTGGGAGGCCGAGGCAGGGGGATCACCTAAGGTCAGAAGTTCAAGACTGCCTGGCCAATAGGGTGAAACCCCATCTCTACTAAAAATACAAAAATTAGCCCGGCGCAGTGGCACATGCCTGTAATCCTCACTTGGGAGGCTGAGGCAGACGGATCACTTGAGGTCAGGAGTTTGGGACTAGCCTGGCCAACATGGTGAAACCCCGTCTCTACTGAAGATACAAAAAACTAGCTGGGCATGGTGGCGGACACCTGTAATCCCAGTTACTTAGGAGGCTGAGGCAGGAGAATCACTTGAACTTGGGAGGCAGGGGTTACAGTGAGCCAAGACAGCGTCACTGCACTGCAGCCTGGGTGACAGAGCAAGACTCGGCCTCAAAACCAAAACAATAAACAACTCAACAATATGCTAAAATAAATAATAAAACATCATGACTGAAGAAGGGGTTATCCCAGGAATGAACAACTGGTTTAGCATTCAAGAATCAATCAGTATAATTCATCACATTACCAGAATAGAAAGATACCATATTAATAATCTCAAAAAATGCAGGAAAAAACACCTGACAAAACCCAATAGCCTTCCTGATCAAGTAAACTAGGAACCGTATTCTGGCGACTTCCTCGGACTCATAAAGGGCACTGGCAAAAACCCCACACACAGCATCACACTCAATGGTGCCAATTATAGATCAGGAGGGAGGGTGTCCACTCCCACCACTCCCATCCAAACTAAACTCTCCCACTCCACACCTTCCAGATCAGGAGGGAGGGCGTCCACTCGCACCGCTCCCATCCAAACTCTCTGACTCCACACCTTCCAGATCAGGAGCGAGGGCGTCCACTCCCACCGCTCCCATCCAAACTGCCCTGGAGGCTCTAGACAGTACCATCAGGCAAGACAAATAAAAGGGCATCCGGACTGGAAAGGAAGAAGTGAAACTGCTTTTACTGCGGATGACATGATCATCTACACAGAAAACCCGATGGCGACTACAACAAAAGCCAGTAAGATTAGTAAGTGAGTTGAGCAAAGTTGCAGGCTACACGATCAACATACAAGAATTGTACTGGCCGTTTATATTCAGTAAACGGATTTTTAAAAAATACTATTTACAAGACCAAAAAAAAAAACCTTGATAAATGAAAACATCTGACAAAACATCAAAACATGGTAAAAACCTATGCGCTACAAACAACCAAATATTAAATTAAAAACAACCCAAATAAACAGAGAGCTTTCCATGGGTCGGAAAACTCCAGTTAAGATGTTCCCAATTTATCTACGGACTCAATTCAATCCCAATCAAAATTTCACAGAAATGTTCCCAGAAATTGACAAACTGATTCTAAAATTCATATGGAAAAGTGGAAGATCTCAAATAGCCATAACAGCTCTGAAAAAGCACAGGGTTAGAGCATGAATATCACCTGACCTCAAGAATTATTTTAAAGCTACAACAATCCAAAACAGCATGGCGTTGATATAAAAAGATAAACAAGTGGATCAACCGAATACACATCCGCACAGCTGATTTCTGACTAAGGCACAAAGACAATCCAGTAGAGAAATAATCTTTACCACAAGCTCCACTAAAACAACTGAACACCTTGGGCAAAGAAACGAACTCAGGTTCGCACTTTGCATCATACATAAAAATTAACTCAAAATGGATCACAGACCTAAATATGCAACTTAAAGCTACAAAATTTCTAGAAGAAAACAGGAGATAATCTTTGTGACCTTGAGTTAGGAAAAAAGTTATCAGCTAGGAAACTGAAGTCCAAACAAAAGAACAAACTGAGGCCAGACGTAGTGGCTCACACCTGTGATCCCAGCACTTTGGGAGGCAGAGGCAGGCAGATCATTTGAGCTTGAGTTCGCAACCAACCTGGGCAACATAGCGAAACTCCGTCTCTACAAAAAACACAAAAATTAGCCAGGTGTGGTGGCATGTGCCTGTAGTCTCAGCCAGTCAGGAGGCTGAGGCAGGAGGATCACCTGAGCCTGGGAGGTGGAGGCTGCAGTGAGCTCAGATCACGAGACTGCACTCCAGCCTGGGGGACAGAACCACACCCTGTCTCAAAAAAAAGAAAAAGAACAAACTGAAAAATTGGACCCCGTAAATTTTGCAGTTCTAGTCTTCAAAAGACACTTCAGAAAAAGAACGCCACAGACAGGGACAAAGTCTACGTAAGGCACCAATGTGAAAAGGAACTTGCATCCAGAATACATAAAGATCTCTCACAAGTCAACAGTAAAACAACGAACCCAATCTAAAATAACTGGCAAAAATCAGAAGGGACATTCCACCAGAGAAGACATATGGTGGCAAATAAGCACAAGAGAAGCCACTCCACAATCTCAGCGATGAGGGAAGCTCAACCTAAACCCCAAGGAGATGACACCGCACACCCATCGGGACGACGGAACTCCGAAGCCCGCCCACCACACGCACCGGCGAGGACGTGGAGCAGCAGCGACTCTCACCGCTGGCAGGACGCGGGACAGTGCGGCCACCTTGGAAGATAGTCTGGCAGTTTCTAAAAGTTAAACACAAGCACAAATATATGATGCAGCCATTCCACACCTAGGTATCCATCCAAGGAAATAAAACCGTGTGTCGCGACAACAACTTGTACCCGAATGTTCACAGCCGCTTTCTTTGTGACAGTCAAGAACTGGAAACACTCCACACGCTCCGACAGGCAAACGAAGGAACAAACGCGACATCCACACAGGGGAACACTGCCCAGCACACGCCAGGCGTCGAAGGAGCCCAAAATAATTACGCTGAGGGAAGGAAGCCAGACCAAAAGAAGAACATATTGTAGGATTTCATTTAGACAAAGCTCTAAGGAAGGCAACGCATCTACAGGCCCAAAAGCAGACTGCTGCAGCCTGGGGAGAAAGGGGTGTGGGCAGGAGAGAACTTCTGGGTGACGGACAGGTTCATCATCTGGACTGCAGCGAGGGTTTAATACATGTTTTACACGCGTGTGCATACGTCAAAAATTATCGAACTGTATGCTTTAAATATACGCAGCTTATTATGTTAATTACGCCTCAAAAAGAGGTTTTAAAAAATAACTACACAGCAATCATCCCAACCGCACCCGTATATTCCAGGCTTCGTTTGTTCTATAGCTTTAAACAACCTCCACAGCTCAGGACAAAGGGAAACTGGCGGCACGAAACCACCACAGCTTCTGTCGCTGACCTCAGAAATGCCCTTTTCCATCCTAGGAGTTTCACAAAAACAACAGAGCTCTGTGTTACAGTTATTCTTTCTCTAGATCAGGAACCTGCAAGCGTTTCCTGTAAAGGACCAAATCACACATACTTTGGGTTTGTAGGCCACATGGTCTCTCTCACACCTACTCAGCCTTTCTGCTGTGACACAGAACAGCCATAGACGGCACCGGCGAGGGCGGGCCATGCACCTGTAACACTTTACTCACAAAAGCAGGCGGGGGGTGCCGGAGGAGCAGCAGCCACCATGTCATCTGGGAACTTGCTAGAAATGCACATTCTCAGACCCTACCTCGAACCTGGGAACCCACAGTTCTGGGGATGGAGCCCACAGCATGTCATTTCAGAAGCCAGTCCATGATTCCAAAGCCTGGGTTTGAATATGCTGGTCTAGAAAACCGGCCAAGTGATGAGCTGATCTGATTGAAAAGGAACACACCCCAAGGCAAACACTCAAGGGCCAGGAACTGCTGACCCCGCTCCCAGGTGGGGCCCTGGGCCACCTCAGATAAAACATGAGTCCCGCCAGGCGCAGTGGCTCACGCCTGTAATCTCAGCACTTTGGGAGGCCAAGGCGGGTAGATCACAAGGTCAGGAGTTCAAGACCAGCCTGGTGAACATGGCCCACCAACATGGTGAAACCCCGCCTCTACTAAAAATTAAAAAATTAGCCGGGCGTGGTGGCAGGTGCCTATAATCCCAGCTACTCAGGAGGCTGAGGCAGGAGAATCCCTTGAACCTGGGAGGCAGAGGTTGCAGTGAGCTGGACCGTGTCACCGCACTCCAGCCTGGGTGACAGACCAAGACTCCAACTCAAAAACAAAAAAACAAAAAAAAACATGAGTTCCCTGACCAAGCCACTCATGGGGGAGAAAAAGAAAAGAAAAGAAAATGACATTCCTGATAAACCTGTTACTCCATTTCCTGACTGACAAGTTTCAGCGCTTTCAAAAAGAAAAAAAAAACCATTCTCAAACGCCTCTGCTGCCCTTCCATGACGCCACAGCACGCTCCGCATAGCCACTGCCTGATCCTCCCGAGGGGGCGATCCAGCCTCGGCATCTAGAATGGGGGCATCTGAGCTGGTCCCACACACACCAGCCGAGACCACTCTATGCTGCAGACACCAAACATATGGGTTTAAGGACCAGGAATCCTGTGTGTCCACGTGTGCCTGCACATACATTGTCGCGAGATAAAACACCACATTCCAAGAAAATAACGTCTGGCTGTCCAAAGATTACTGCTGGTTAAAGTCGCAAATAATCAGTATTGCCATATTTCCCTTTGTAAAGTACCTCTTCACACTCTTCCTTGCTCAATGCTTAAAATGTCAACATTTACTTAAAATGTTTTGCAGGCTGGGCGTGGTGGCTCAAGCCTGTAATCCCAGCACTTTGGGAGGCTGAGGTGGGCAGTTCACCTGAGGTCAGGAGTTCGAGACCAACCTGACCAACATGGAGAAACTCCAAATCTACTAAAATTACAAAACTAGCCAGGCGTGGTGGTGCATGCCTGTAATCCCAGCTACTCAGGAGGCTGAGGCAGGAGAATTGCTTGAACCCGGGAGGCAGAGGTTGCGGTGAGCCCAGATCACACCACTGCACTCCAGCCTGGGCAATAAGAGCAAAGTTCCGCCCCCAAAATAAACAAATCAATAAAAATAAAAACGTAAAATATAAAAATCTTTTGCAAATCCAGAGAAACATGTCAAGAAGATATAATAATTCAAAAACATAATGAGGAAAGAAATCCAGTTTTTAGATGGAAGAGCAACATCGCTTCAACACCATTCTCCTCTCAAAAATCGCCAAGAGCCCGGCTCTGGGATGAAGGAAGCATTGTCTCGAGCTCAAGCACACACAGGGCAGGAGGCAGCTGGGAGGAGGCGGCTGGGGGCCAAGCAGCTGCGCAGGCAGACGCCAGGGAGCCACGCCGACGCGCTCTGGCACCAAAGCGCTGCCACGGGAGGGGAGGCCTTGCAGAAGCAGGATCAGGGGCTGGTCCACACGTCTGCATAAGAGCTATCCACGGGGCTCCTAGGTGCCCTCCCCCCTGCAGCCATTGGCACGTCAGCCTCGACATGACCAGATGGAAAAGAATTGGCAATGTGGGGAAATGCCCCTTTAAAAAGTCGAGGTCTGAAATCAACCAAAGGAATGCAAAGCAAACCAGCAGGACAAACTGTCAAGGAAAACATTAATGTCTGCAGCAATAGGAGAAAGATACGGCATCCACAAGTCACAACAGGTAAGAGCTTTTACAAAGAGAAAAACAGGATATTAGAAACGAAAATGAAATCATGAAACTAAAAGTAGCCAACAAAGAAAGTGCTGGATGATAAGGTGGAGACCTCCAGAGAGTAACCCTGAGCCACAAGGGAACAGCAGGGAGGCCACGGCAAGAGCACCAGTGCCAGGAGGACCAACGTCAAGCCCTAGGGAGCGCTAAGCAGAAGATGCCGCGGGCACCGTCCCAAAGATCGGGGCATGAGCCTCCTGGTAACGAAAACCTGACAAGGGCCCAGCAGGTGCCCAACACAGGGCCAAACACAAGCCGCCTCGAGGTGTCTGACAAGACGACATTTTGAATGCCAGATCCAAGAGGAGGTTTTGAAAGCTCCTGAAGGACACAGTCAGGTCACATGTCAGAGCCCAAGGCAGATGGTAGGGGACTTCGCCATGGGGACACCAGAGGCAAAACACTGAGGAGGGCTGACAAGTGCTCTGTTCCAGCCCTGCACACACGGATGCCCAGTTACCCGGTCAGCCATGCAACACGCAAAGCACGTGCCTCCCAGGCACCCAACTGCACAGTGTGCTGCGGTCACTCAGATAAGGACGAACCCAGGAGGGGAACCCCTAGAACCCCACGGCAGGAAGAGCACAGAAATACCCAGGGCAGGCAGGTGGGGCCAGCTGGCCATTGGCCTCTGGACCACAGAGGGAGGGGCAGGGAAGAACGCTGGAGCAAGGACGGAGCAGCCAGAGATCCTGAGAAAACCAAGTAAGGGAGTAAAAAACAAGACGCTGCCTAACTCCAGGAACACACAGTGGAG
Organism: Chlorocebus sabaeus; assembly: GCF_047675955.1. Classification (NCBI taxonomy): domain Eukaryota; kingdom Metazoa; phylum Chordata; class Mammalia; order Primates; family Cercopithecidae; genus Chlorocebus; species Chlorocebus sabaeus. The sequence goes on from NC_132923.1 coordinate 134,472,523, forward strand.
AGGAAATGAGGTCAGGCACACAACTCCAAGACAGAAAGCAGTGGCACGAGACAGGAAATGAGGTAAGGACACAGAGTGCTCCAGAAAGGAAATGAGGTAAGGACACAGAGAGCTCCAGACAGGAAATGAGGTCAGGACACAGAGGGCTCCAGAAAGGAAATGAGGTCAGGACACAGCTCCAGATAGGAAATGAGGTCAGGACACAGAGTGGCACAGACAAGAAATGAGGTCAGGACACAGAATGCTCCTGACAGGAAATGAGATCAGGACAGAGAGAGCTCCAGACAAAAAATGCAGTCTGGACAGTGTGTTGCAGACAGGAAATGAAGTCAGGACAAAGGGTGGCACAGACAGGAAATGAGGTCAGGAGACAGAGAACATCAGACAGGAAATGAGGTCAGGAGACAGAGAGCTCCAGACAGGAAATGAGGTCAGGGACACAGAATGGCTCAGACAGGAAAAGAGATCAGGACACAAGAGTGGCACAAGCAGGAAATGAGGTCAGTACACAGAATGCTCCTGACAGGAAATGAGATCAGGACAGAGAGAGCTCCAGACAAGAAATGCAGTCCGGACAGTGTGCCGCAGACAGGAAATGAAGTCAGGATAAAGGGTGGCACAGACAGGAAATGAAGTCAGGACACAGAGTGGCACAGACAGGAAATGAGGTCAGGAGACAGAGAGTTCCAGACAGGAAATGAGGTCAGGACAGAGAGAGCTCCAGAGAGGAAATGCAATCCGGACACAGCATGTCCAGACAGGAAATGAGGTCAGGACACACAGTGGCACAGACAGGAAATGAGGTCAGGACACAGAGTGCTCGAGACAGGAAGTGAGGTCTGGACAGAGTGGCACAGACAGGAAGTGAGATCAGGACACAGCATGTTCCAGACAGGAAATGAGGTCAGGACACAGAGTGTTCCTGACAGCAAATGAGATCAGGAAACAGAGAGCTCCAGACAGGAAATGAGGTCAGGACAGAGAGAGCTCCAGACAGGAAATGCAGTTAGGACACAGCATGTTCCAGACATGAAATGAGGTCAGGACAAAGGGTGGCACAGACAGGAAATGAGATCAGGACACTGTGGCACAGGGTGGCACAGACAGGAAATGAGGTCAGGACACAATGTGGCACAGACAGGAAATGAGGTCAGGACACAGCATGTTCCAGACAGGAAATGAGGTCAGGACACAGCATGTTCCAGACAGGAAATGAGGTCAGGACAGAGAGCTCCAGGCAGGAAATGAGGTCAGGACAGAGAGCTCCAGGCAGGAAATGAGGTCAGGACACAGAAAGCTCCAGGCAGGAAATGAGGTCAGGACACAGAGCTCCAGGCAGGAAATGAGGTCAGGACACAGTGTGTTCCAGACACGAAATGAGGTCAGGACACAACATGCTCCAGACAGGAAATGGTCAGGACACAGTGTGCTCCGGGCAGGAAATGAGGTCAGGACACAGTGTACCAGATAAGAAATGGGGTCAGAAGACACCACTCAGTCATATTAATCAGCCAAAGGATAGATTTATCAAAACTCAAGACACACGGTGTCAGCACGTGGGGCTGTGGCAGGTACAAGTCTAGGCAGCTGGACCGAGGTCAAGCACCACAGTGCTTGTTGCTCAGGTACATGGGGTCAACAGAAGACTATGCAGCAAGAATGGGGAGCATCCCTGCCTGTGGAAAGTGGGGCAGGACAGGATGGGGACACTGGCTGCCATCATTCAGCTTTTGGTATGCCATGGACTCCTTAGCTAAAGATAAAAGACAAAAGAAAGGCCACATGGTGGGGTGACAAACACCAGAGAGAAGCTTGTCTAACAGGCATGTGGGGTGTGGCGCCAGTCCACAGCACGCACCACATGACACAGAGGTGACATTGTGGGGCAGTGCCCAGCCGTGTCCCCTAAAAGCCACCTGCACCCAAGTGCACAGCACAGGCATTTGGAGGAAAGAAGGTTGTCATGGCTATCTCCACTCTCAGAAATCCCCCAGAACTCACCTGACCGCAGGGACCCCACAGGTGTGCAGCAGGTGGTTGCACGCCTCAGGTGCACGTGCCAATGGACCGTGCTATTCCACCAGCAAATGCCCTGCGTATCACACACACACACACACACACACACACACACACACACAGAGTGACCACAGTCTGGCTGAGACTGTGATAACTTCAGGAACAAAGAGAAGACTCCAATTCGGCTTCTACCTCCCAGTCCACTTCACCCCTCCCCAGAGATGGTGGTGACGGCCACAAGTCTAGGCACAAGGCCAGACAGGTAGACTTGTCACTGCACACAAGGACAGGCTGACAGCTGAAAGCCGCGTCCTCAACGCGCCCAGATTGAATATCAAGTAAATTAAAATAAAAAGCAGTCCAGTAGGCATCTAAGTAGAATCTCGAGCCTTCGGGCAGGGATGGTAATCCTAGGATGAAGCACTGCCATTTCAGGGCTGTTCGAGACGGGGACATGTCACGCTGGAGATCACAGTACAGCAGAGTCCCCCAAGCACCCTGTGACACGAAGACCCACGGGGGAAGAGCAGAGCCGAGCCCTTCCGCCCCCACCAATGGGCACACGCTCGGGGACCGGTTGGGCCAGCACTCTCGCAGGTGCACCAGCAGGCTGTGGCCTCCTCTAGCGTGGACCTTCCAGATTCTTCACAATCAGCGTCTGGAGGGGAACAAGCAGTTCCCACGTGGGTCCAACACCTCAGAGAAGCAGCGCCAGTGCCAACCCCAGCCCCCCATGGTCACTGGAGCCCACCTGGAACGCCTAGAATGGTGCCTTCTATCCAAGAGTCACGTGAGGCAGCTCCAGACAAGCATCCATGGTCTGAAGACCAGGCGCGGCCCTCGCCGCCATGGTCCACACAGTCAGGGTGGGCGTCCAGAAGGACCCAGAGCCTTCTCTTTCAGCAGCAGGCGCTCTGGAGATACCACTCTGGCCCAAGAGGTGCGCAGACCACCAGAAAGCAACCCTCCGCCAGGCTGGCATCGATGCCCAGCCCCCACACACACCTCCCCACTGCTGTCACTGTGGGCTCTCACCCCTGGTATGGGGGGCACAACGCCCCCAAAGGCCTCAAGCCAGGGCCACACCAGCGCACAGGGGATCTGCGCCTCACTCCCGGGGCCTCTGTATGTAGCACCACCAGCTCCATCCTCCATCTGCTCACACCGTTCCTGGCTGTCAGCACTGGGGCCATGTGGCTCATTCAGTAAGTGCACACATGTTGGGAAGATGTCCTCAGGAACAAAAGTGAGGAGACCATGGCAGAGGCCAGCAGCCCCCTGAGACAGGGCGTATGTGCAGGAAGGGCTGACAGGAACACAAGGCTGCGTGTCCTGTTCATTCTGCTTCCTCCAAGTGTGTGTCCGAGGACGACCTGCACTCATAAGTGGCCAGGCTTCTCCCTGGGTTGTAAACAAACGGATACACCAAAACTCAGGAAGTCCCCTTTATGGATAACTCCAGACACCCAAAGTCTGGAGAGCCTCCCAGCTTTTGCCTGCTGTGCTGGAGCCTGTGATGTTGGCCTGGGTACTCCGGACTCCCCAGGGGAGGCTGCGCTGCACGCGGGTGCTAGACTCACAGAGCAGCTAAAGCAACTGATCCGAATCGCGTTATGAAATATTTCCTCCAATTTAGCAATTCTCACTATTTTTTTTTTTTTTTTCAGACAGGGTCTCACTCCATCACCCAGCCTGGAGTGCAGTGGCATGACTTGGGCTCACTGTAACCTCTGCCTCCCAGGTTCAAGGTGTTCTCACGCCTCAGCCTCCCGAGTAGCTAGGATCACAGGCATCTGCCACCATGCCTCGCTAATTTTTGTATTTTTAGTAGTGACAGGGTTTTGCCATTTTGGTCCAGCCTGGTCTCAAACTCCTGACCTCAAGTGATCTGCCCATCTCCAACTCCCAAAGTGCTGGGATTACAGGTGTGAGATACCACGCCCGGCCTCACGTTCTTCTTCTAATGTTTAATAGTTCAATCCTCCATGAATGTGCTGGGACCATGAGAAGGCTCTTCCAAAAGAGCTGAGCACTAGCCTGGTGCTGGCCCTGAGGGAGGAACCCATACCACGAGCTTGGGGACAGCTGTGAGGACACTGGCCAGGTCCTCTGGAGGGCCACAGACTGTGCCAGAAAGGCCCGTGAGCAAGGGGCTGCTCCCTTCCCGAGCTGTACCTGCTCCGCGGGCACTGACTGCTGGGCCACCGCGCTTCTCTCGAATGTGGAAATAAAGACCCTCGGTCAGCAACTCAGACGGACGAAAGCCCTCCATAGGTCAAAACACCACGACACAAAGGGGCCTGCAGAGGTAGTGCCACGTGGGACCCAGGCCCAAGCTGCTTCCAGGGAGGCTGAGTGCGGCCCTGCACCAGGGTCAGAACGTGGGGCAGCCTCCCCAGCAGCCACAGCGCCCTCCTGGGGCCCAGGGGATTCTCAGTCGAGCCAGGTCACAGCAAGCCCTGGTCTTGGGACACAGCCCCCTATTCAGCTTTCTCACCTTTCATGGAGCAGCTAAAAATGAATGGACCCATTCTTTACAAGACTTTTGAAAACTTAAGGTAGGATAAAGTTTGCTATTAAACTGGAGAAAAAGGGACAGTTTTTAACCCTCCACGTCTGAAGAGCGCCCTGCCTGCCCTTGGCTGCTCCTCCTCCTCAGATCTCTCACCGGGGGGTGCGCAGAGACCTGGCAGGAAACCCCGAGAGGCCTCCCCACAGGTGTGCAGAGCACTGGCAAAGACCAGCGTCACTCCCACATGCCACAGCGCGTCTGGGCACAGCCACTGCCAGGAACAGTGAAATGTCAACGGACATGACAGCTGGGGAGGCCTCCAGAGACGAGGCCAGATAAGCCGGCTCAGCCGCACTGTGCCCGGAGCCAAGGGGTGGGGAGGGAAGCAAGAAGGGGAGAAGCTGCGGGTTTGTGTCACTGGCCAACAACAACCGGACTCGGGAAAATGGTCGACATTCACAGGGAAAGAAATACTTTGCAGTTCATTTTTCTAGAAAAAGCCACTGTGTACAAACACAACTTCACAGCGGAGACCTGTGAACCCATCACACACACTGGGCTCCACCAGTGACACGGAGCAGGCCCCCACACCCGGCACCAGCCCCCCCAGATGCTGCGCACACAGAGGCAGTCACCGTTAGGCAGGCAAGGGCTCTACGGGAAAAGGAGGGCGGCTGCAGCTGGGGATGAGCCTCGATGGCCTCACACCACCTGGGGACCAGGACAGGAGCGGACACGCCATACGTCACTGCAGCGGGCCGGGAGGGCACTTGAGAGCTGGGAAAGCCCTGCTGGCTCTGAAATAAGACGTCAGCAGGGGCGGGGGCGGGGGGAGGGAGCAGGGGCGGGGCCGGGCGCCAGGCTCAGCCTGTAATCCCAGCACTGTGAGAGGCCAGGCGGGAGGATGGCTTAAGCCCAGGAATTCAGGCGCAGCCTGGGCCACAGAGCGAGACCCCATCTCTACAAAAAATAAACAAATAAAAGGACATCAGCAGATACCAAGACCTGTGGGCAGCCAACAGAAGGACAACTCGGGCGTCAAAACTGACTAGAACGGACAGTAAGAGTGACTCTTTCCAAACGCGGTCCGCGGCGCTACTAACTGGCAGGAAGGCAGGCGGGAGGAGAAAGGTGAGGCTCCAGCAGCAGCAGGGGCCAGGAGTGCAGTCAGCGCCCGGCGTCCCCATCCCTAAGACAAGCAGACTCACCAGGGATCTGGCCCACCGGGAGAAAGTTCATGGGGGCAGGGCACTTTCGGGGTCCAAAGTCCCCTCGGCAGATTACTCATTAATCACCAAGGGAGAGGCTCTCCTGAGGAAAGCATGGGGGCCGCTTGTTCCTGATGCGTCCCATGCCTCTGACACGGCATCGGCCCCCCCGGGGTTGCCCCTACCCACCTGCCCGTCTGGGCCCTGCCAATGCACAGCCGGCTACCCGGGGCAACGACGCAGGCCCAACAGAAGAGTCAGTGAGCCGCCAGGCAGAAGTAAACCACCGAAAAGGGCGCGGCAGACACAGGCACGGCGTGGCCAGGGGAGCCAGCTTCCCAGACTTGATCACTGTGTCACGGTCACACACCACATCCCCTTACTTTTAGAAATTCAGACTGAAGGGCTGAGCAGGGAGGACCCCACTGACTGAAACCTTCTCTCAAATAACCTGCAAAAAGCTGCGAAAACAATCGTGGCGAGAGGAGGCCAGTGCCAGCAGCAGCTAGGCTCGGTGAACGGGGACTCACCAGGTTCTTCCTGCAACTTCACTGTATGGAGGTTTGGAGGTTTCTCAAAATAAAAAGACCCAAACCAAGGACAGGCAGCAGGCTTGGCTTGCAAACGGGCCACTTCCTGCTCCTCCGTCAGCCGTGGACAGTGGCACACCTGGGCAACAGTGGCCACACCACAGCCAAGGACGCACCGGGAACGGACATTGGGTTCTGGGATGGCCAGAGAGCAGCGCGAGGGCTGCCCAGCACCATGCCAGGCTCTCTGTTGAGCAGGGCAACGAGCATCCTTAACTTTTAAGACACATTGAGTGGTTTCCTTAAAACAGGTGGCCATGGCCAGGCACGGTGGCTCATGCCTGTAATCCCAGCACTTTGGCAGGCCGAGGCGGGGGATCACTTGAGGTCAGGAGTTAGAGACCAGCTTGGCCAACATGGTGAAACCCCATCTCTACTAAAAATACAAAAATTAGCCGGGCATGGTGGCATGTGCCTGTAATCCCAGTTACTGGGGAGGCTGGAGGCAGGAGAATCACTTGAACAGAATCACTTGAACCTGGGAGGTGGGAGGCGGAGGTTGCAGTGAGCCAAGATTGCGTGACTGTACTCCAGCCTGGGGCATAGAGTGAAACTCTGTATCAAAAAAAAAAAAAAACCGGTGGCCAAAAGATGCAAGCTGCAACAGCAGCAAGACACCGAACTCCAACAACCTGAAATGTTCTGACTATAACAAACTCTCCGACTATAAAAACATCTCCAATTCCCATTCAACAACCTGGGTCGTAATTGACAAATCCAACAAAACCTGTGGCCTGTTGAGCAGGAGGCAGGACAGGGAGGCCCCATGAGGCCAAGGCCGGTGAGTTGGTTGGAGCTGGGGACACCGTGAGTCCTCTGTGCTGGCTCTTCCCTCCCCAACACTTTCGGCCCCAACAACAGCAGCGGGGGAATCAGGCATCTCTCAGCCGGCTCTCCACTCACCACCTTGCTCTCATTTTCAGAAACATCTCTTCCCAGTAAGAGTCACCTGGGGTCAGTTTCTGCCCACTCAGACCACACCATGGGTGAGGAGCTGGTCACCTGGGACCATCAAAGGCAGAGACACTTGAAAGGGTCCCCTCAGCCTTGCTCTCAAACAGCCCCGGGGCATCGAAGGCTGCACTGAGCAGAGAAGTGGCTCCCATTGCCGGGCACCTCCCGGTGGCACAGCTGTGCACGTGGCCAGCAACAGCAGGAACACCCGGCCTGCACGCTGGACCCTGGAGCCTCACACGTCCTCAGCCTGTGGGCTTCCCCCAACATCTCCACAAATGAGGCAAGCGGCCCTGTGGACCCAAACACAATGGGACCCAATGCCCAGGCCCAGGTCAGACGCACCCTGTGCGCCCACTGACGATGCTGCTATGGAAGCTGGCCTCCAACTCAGAGCCGACTATCAGGGCAGCAGTGCCAGGCGGCACCAAGAACCAACAGCAATGAACCACATCTGCCACTGGCCTGACAGCCTCGCCGGCTGCCTCACATGCTCCAGGCATTTTGCTAAGTACCTACGGGAATCCATCAGCTGACCACCAGGCTGGCTGGCTGTGGGCACAGGCCCCATGCCAACGCCCAGACGCGGCTCCTGAGATGGCTTGTGGGACCCAGCTGCCTCTTCCAAACAGGACGGGGGCCAATGGGAAACTGAGGCCTAGAAAAGTAATGGAACGCGGCCCACACTTAAAGTAAGAAGGTAGCCCAGCCATGCTCCTAACCCCTAAGCCACGTTGCCTCTCTCTACGCTCCTAGAAACTTCCACTTGACTGAAATAATCCAAAAGTACACCGACCACTATTTGCACAGAGAAGACATGAGAAGGAAAGACAGCGAGTTCAACAGCAAACCCAGCTGCAGTGACTTTCACTTCACTGTGGGCAAAGGAAAACCAACAGGCACAGCCAGTGCCTGCCAGAGAGGCTGCCCCACGCCTTTCTCGAACCAGCGCAGAGCTCCGCCCACCTCGGGTCAAAGGTTGCCCGTCCAGGCCCCGCCACTGCCAGGCTTCCTTTTGAATCCAACGAGCAGCATCACAGTTGCATTGCCCCAGTGGCACAGGGGCCCCAGCGTTATTTGCAAAACAAAAAGTGAGGACCCTCCACTGGAGAGCCACCCTGCAGCGCCCCTCATTAATATTCAACAGTTAGGACAAAGCCGGACAAAAGAGCAGAGCAGGTCACCAAGCTCCGAACCCACCCTGAGTCCCAGCCTGCTCCTGATTCCAAGATGGGGCCTTTGGAAACCAAGTAACAGAAATGGCTGCCAGCCAGGGTGAGTCCAGGCAGCCCCGGAGAGGGGACGCGGCAGCGTGGGCACCACCCAGCCAGACCAAAGCAGAGCCCAGGAGCTCCCCCCAGAACGTGGTGGTCTCAGGGCCTGGAAAGGCAGCTGGCCGGGCCCCTAGGGCTCTGGGAAAGGAACGTGGGCTGCTCCAGAAAGTACCCAAAAGTACTAGAGCCTCTCCGTGAGGCACCGGAGCACAAGAGCAGACATGAAACAACCCAGGCCCACCCCCTCACCCGTCACCACCAGCAGAGCCAAACAAGTCAACATGGGGCTGAGACTGGTCCCAGCCCACATGCCCTGGTGAAAGAGGCGGGCACGTGGCGTCCAAGGGCGGTCCCAGCTGCGTCAGCAATGGTGTGTCCAGGGGAAGGAGGCCAAGGTGTGCAGCCAGCAGTGAGGCCCCTTCCCGAAAGCCAGACTGGACTCGGGCCGGGGCAGCTGTGCGCTCCCCAAGGGCACCTGTGAGGGCCAGGAAAAAGGAAGAGCAAGTCCTGATGCCAGGAGCAGGCCCTGGGGCTCCTGTTTTCAGGGAAAAGTCAAGGTCAAGCCAGCAGATTGTCCCAGAAACCCCAAGTGGCCAGGGCAGGAGGATACACACTTCCTGCCTGGTGGCTACACCCCAACCCCAGGGAGGCATTTCTAGGGGTTGCCAAGAAAACGGCACCTTGCCCCGGGTCCACCACACCACCCACATTTGGCAATGGGATTCCAAAGGGAGGACTCTGATGGGCTTCTGCATGGTGGGAAGTATTTTCAGGGAAGCCATCACTTTGCTAAAAGAATTTTCTCCAGGATCTGGCAGGACATAACTTCAGAGCGAGAAGAGAGGAGGCAGAAGGAAGCTGCAAACAGGCCCCTGGTCATTTTGGGAATCTGGGGTCCTCTCACTGCCCTTCCCTGGCCCCAGGCTGAGGGCAGCCCTTGACCCAAGCCCTTCCCTCTCTGGCTGCACACACCCATGCACCCCTGTGCGCACACACCCACGCACACCTGCGCGCACACATGCCCATGGTTCCTTTTTTCTTTTTAAGATGGAGTCTCGCTCTGTTGCCCAGGCTGAAGTGCAGTGGCACAATCTCAGCTCACTGCAAACTCTTGACTCCCAGGTTCAAGTGATTCTCCTGCCGCAGCCTCCCAAGTAGCTGGGACTACAGGTGCCTGCCACCACACCTGGCTAACTTTTGTATTTTTAGTAGAGATGGGGTTTCACCATATTGGCCAGGCTGGTCGTGAACTCCTGACCTCGTGATCCACCTGCCTCGGCCTCCCAAAGTGCTGGGATTACAGGCGCGAGCCACTGTGCCCAGCCTGTGCCCATGGCTCTTGCACAGGCCTCCCAGAAAGTAGAAGCAGCCTGGCCACAGTGGGCAAGGTGGAGGTCCCTGAGGCCCCGGCAGGTTCCTCTTTGCTGCTGCCACAGGCCAGGCACACAGTAGGTGCTCCTTCATGGAACAGCAGCCCCGTTCAGGCCTGACTGCCCCATCTCACTCTGAGACTGCCTCCCCCAACGGCACTCACAGCCCTTGGCCCCAGCAGGTGACTGTCATGTCTGCATCACACAGAAGCCCTTTCCATGAGCACCACCAGTTCCGGCAGAGCCCCCGCCCAGCTCGCACAAAGGAGGGGTGGGGAGTCTGACTTGCAGACGGTGCTACACACTGAGGCTCACAGAGCGTCTCCCCTTACAAAGATGAATCTGGCGCCGAGACGCTCCAGCTTCCTGACCACCACAGCAGAGGACGGAGGCAGCCTCCGGCAACAGAGGGAGGATCAGACCACGGTGCATGCGGTAGACACAGGAGACAGAAATCTACAACAAGTGGAACAGGATCACTAACCAGAGTAGAGAAAGAAGCACAACTGAGCAAAAGCCTCCACACACAACTCAACTCAAAGAGGGACTAAGGCCGGTCGCGGTGGCTCAAGCCTGTAATCCCAGCACTTTGGGAGGCCGAAACGGGCGGATCACAAGGGCAGGAGATCCAGACCATCCTAGCTAACATGGTGAAACCCCGTCTCTACTAAAAAAAATACAAAAAACTAGCTGGGCGAGGTGGCGAGCGCCTATAGTCCCAGCTACTCGGGAGGCTGAGGCAGGAGAATGGCGTAAACCCGGGAGGCAGAGCTTGCAGTGAGCTGAGATCTGGCCACTGCGCTCCAGCCTGGGCGACAGAGCGAGACTCCGTCTCAAAAAAAACAAAAACAAACAAACAAAAAAAGAGGGACTCAGACATTCCTCAAAGAGGATACAGGAGGGACCAATAAGCACACGAAAAAATGCTCAACATACTAGTCATCAGGGAAATGAGAAGCAAAACCACAATGAGATGCCACCTCACACCCATTAGGATGGCTGCTGTCAAAAAACAGAACGAGTGCTGGAGAGGATGTGAAGACAGTGTTGCTTGAATGCTGTTGCTGGAAGTGGAAAATGCTGCAGCCACTATGAAAAACAGTCGGTTCTTCAAAAAGAGAACCGGGCTGAATGTGGTGGCTCACGCCTGTAATCCCAGCACTTTGGGAGGCCAGGAGTCAGAGACCAGCCTGGTCAACATGGCGAAATACTGTCTCCACTAAAAACACAAAAATTAGCCAGGTGTGGTGGCATACACCTATAGTCCCAGCTACTCAGGAGGCTAAGGCAGGAGAATCACTTGAACCCAGGAGGCGGAGGCTGCAGTGAGCCGAGATAGAGCCACCGCACTCCGGCCTGGGCAACAGAGTGAGACTCCTCTGCCTCAAAAAAAAAAAAAAAAAAAAAAAAAAAAAAGCCAAGTGCCGTGGCTTACACCTATAATCACAGCACTTTGGGAGACCGAGGCGGGTGGATCATGAGGTCAGGAGATGGAGAACATCCTGGCTAACACGGTGAAACCCCATATCTACTAAAAATACAAAAAAATTAGCCAGGTGTGGTGGCAGGCGCCTGTAGTCCCAGCTATTCGGGAGGCTGAGACAGGAGAATGGCATAAACCCAGGAGGTGGAGCTTGCAGTGAGCCGAGATGGCGCCACTACACTCCAGCCTGGGCAACAGAGAGAGGTGCCATCTCAAAAAAAAAAAAAAAGAAAGAAAGAAGGAAAAAAAGGGCCAGGTGCAGTGGCTGATGCTTGTAATCCCAGCACTTTAGGAGGCCAAGGTGGGTAGGTCACATAAGGTCAAGAGTTCAAGACTAGCCAGGCCAACATGGTGAAACCCTGTCTCTACAAAAAATACAAAAATTAGCCGGGAGGGGTGGCACATGCCTTTAGTCCCAGCTACTTGGGAGGCTTAGACAGGAGAATCACTTGAGTCCAGGAGGTGGAGGCTGCAGTGAGCCAAGATCATGCCACTGCACTCCAGCCTGGGTGACAGAGCAAGATGCTGTCTCAAAAATAAATAAAACTAGAATGATCAATGATCCAGCAATTCCACTTCTGAATCTACACCCAGAACTGAAGGCAGGGTCTCCAGAGGTCACTGTGCACCCGTGCTCACAGCAGCAGCATCATTCACGACAGCTAAACTGTGGAAGTCACCCATGTGTCCACCGAGAGAAACGGGTAAACAAAATACATCCAAGCAACAGCCTGTGGTTCAGTCTTAAGAGGGAAGGAGCCGGGCACGGTGGCTCAAGCCTGTAATCCCAGCACTTTGGGAGGCTAAGACAGGAGGATCATGAGGTCAGGAGATCGAGACCATCCTGGCTAACACGGTGAAACCCAGTCTCTACTAAAAAAAAAAACACAAAACACTACCCGGGCGAGGTGGCGGGCGCCTGTAGTCCCAGCTACTCCGGAGGCTGAGGCAGGAGAATGGCGGGAACCTGGGAGGCGGAGCTTGCAGTGAGCTGAGATCCAGCCACTGCACTCCAGCCTGGGCGACAGAGCGAGACTCCGTCTCAAAAAAAAAAAAAAAAAGAAAGAAGGAGACTGTGACACAGGCTGCTCATGGCTGCACCTTGAGGACACGGCACTGAACGAAATAAGCTGTCACAAAAGGACAGATCCTGTGCGACTCCTCTCACAGGAGGTCCCTAGAGTCACCAAACTCACAGAAACAGAAAGCGGTGGGTGGGTGCCGGGGCCTGGGGGTGGCAGAATCGGGAGTGAGTGTTTCACGGGGACAGAGGCTGGGCCTGGGAAGGTAGGTGAACAGCAGTGTGAATTTGCTTTATAGTTTTAGCTGTTCTGATGTTGGGTGCATATATATTATTGCTAGATCTTCCAGTTGATTCGACCCGTTTATCATTCTGTAACTACTTTTCCGTCTCTAGGAATAGTTTCTGAAAAAAAAGTCTATTTTGTGTGATACAAATGGAGCCACTCCTGTTTTCTTTTGGTTACCAGTGGCATGGGACGTCTTTTTCCATTCCTTCACTGTCACCCCATGTGTTCAACACTGCTGAATGGTACACATAATGGTAAACATTATGTCTATTTTGCCACAATAAAAAAATGTAATAGGGACAAGTTACAGAAAAAATTACTGAAATAACCACCAACCGACCAAAAAGCAAAGAAATACAAATTAAACGATGAGATATTTCACCTTTCAAATTAACAAAGACACTCTAAATGACAGAATTTTTTTTTTTTTTTTTGAGACAGAGTCTCGCTCTGTCGCCCATCCTGGAGTGCAGTGGCACGATCTCAGCTCACTGCAACCTCTGCCTCCCAGGTTCAAGCAATTCTCCTGCCTCAGCCTCCCGAGTAACTGGGATTACAGGCGTGCGCCACCACATCCAACTAATTTTTGCATTTTTAGTAGAGACGGGGTTTCACTGTGTTAGCCAGGATGCTCTCGATCTCCTGACCTCGTGATCCGCCCGCCCTGGCCACCCAAAGTGCTGGGATTACAGGCGTGAGCCACCGCGCCCGGCCTGTTTTTTGTTTTATGAGACAAAGTCTCGCTCTATCACCCAGGCTGCAGTAGAATGTCACTATCTCGGCTCACTGCAACCTCCACCTCCCAGGTTCAAGTGATTCTCCAGCCTCAGCCTCCCAAGTAGCTGGGACTACAGGTGTGCAACACCACACCTGGCTAATTTTTGTATTTTTTTAAATAGAAACATGGTTTTACCATGTTGGCCAGGCTGGTCTTGAAATCCTGACCTCAGGTGATCCACCCACCTCAGCCTCCCAAAATGCTGGGATTACAGGCATGAGCCACCACACCCAGCCTAAATGACAGAATCTTAAAAGTCATCAGGAGGGGCCGGGCATGGTGGCTCACGCCTGTAATCTCAGCACTTTGGGAGGCCAAGGCGGGCGGATCACAAGGTCAGGAGATCCAGACCACACTGGCTAACACGGTGAAACCCCGTCTCTACTAAAAATACACAAAATTAGCCGGGCATGGTGGCAGGCACCTGTAGTTCCAGCTACTCGGGAGGCTGAGGCAGGAGAATGGCGTGAACCCGGGAGGCGGAGCTTGCAGTGAGCTGAGATGGCGCCCCGCACTCCAGCCTAGGTGACAGAGCGGAGGTAAGTCATCAGGAGGTAGGAAAATGGGCAGTTTCTTAACTCTGTGGGCATGGGCATGTAAACTGCACACCATTCAAAGAAAAGTTTGGGTAAAACAACTCCACCTTTTAGGGGAATCTCAGAGCCTACTAAGGAAATGATCAGAAATGTGGACAAAGATCTAAGCACAAACAGAATCATCCCAGCTGAGCTAACATACAAAAGCAATCTATAGAGATGTGTATTGCGTGTGCGTGTATCAGTAAATAACAGGGTACCCAGCAGACAGTGTGCCTCCCCACTGACCTGCCGCATCCACAAGAAACTTACCACACACCTAGCATCCCACGCAGCAGAGAATGCGTTTACAGCCAACAAGACTGACGACAGGGAGGGTTGGGATGCTTCGGAAGACAAGCAGGCCTGACCGACGCCCTCCAACCAAGCTGTTTCACTCCCAGGCCCACATGTGCACCACAGAACAACCAACAGCAAGCACTCTGCCCATTCGTCCCAAGGCACAAGAACAGGACGAACAAAGCTGCACGGTGACAGTGACACAGTGAGCCGGCCAGAGTGACGGGCACTCGAAAAGCACACGTGCAGACCAGCACCCTGACGGGCTTCTGCAACAGAGCACAATGGCCAGCCTGCAGAAAGAGCGGGCGGGGCAAGATGACGGTGGCCCCCGCTGAGGAGCATGAGAGGGCAAGGCAGGGATAAAGCAGGCGGTAGCTGGAGAACACTGACATCTCGTGCAGCCAGCATGTGGTCACGAAGCTCGTGTGATGTGTCTGTGTTAACACACGCCCTGAAGCATCTCTTGCAATACCAAAACACGGGCCATGCCCTAGACACTAAGTAAGTTCCAGACCCTCAATACCAACTAATACTCCAAAATACCACAGGGCTGGCCCAAAAAGGCACCAGGCACCCAAGGCACTGATATCCCAAAGGTGCTGAGCAGAGCAGGGCAGACGGGGAACCGCGTTCACGTGCCCTTGTGATAAACCAAGAACTCTGCCCTCACCCACGTCTGCATTTGTCTTTTACACCTTTCTGTGTTATGTGAATACTGTGCTGGTGTGCTTTTCACTTACTTCTTACAAGAATGTCACAGTAATATTCCTACAGAAAACACAGGCTGGACGCGGTGGCTCACGCCTGTAATCCCAGCACTTTGGGAGGCCGAGGTGGGTGGATCACAAGGTCAGGAGATCGAGACCATCCTGGCTAACACGGTGAAACCCGTCTCTACTAAAAATACAAAAAATTAGCCGGGCATGGTGGCGGTTACCTGTAGTCCCAGCTACTTGGGAGGCTGAGGCACGAGAATGGCGTGAACCCAGGAGGCGTAGCTCACAGTGAGCCAAGATCGTGCCACTGCACTCCAGCCTGGGGGACAGAGCGAGACTCCGTTTCAAAAAACAAAGAAAACACAGTCACAGATATACTTGTTACGCCTCATTCAGGGAAAAAGGCAGACCTTAGTGCACATATGGAAAAATCCAATTAAGAAATCTTTCAGTCCAGGAGCGGTGGCGCACAGCACTTTGGGAGGCTGAGGCAGGAGGATCACTTGAGCCCAGGAGTTCCAGACCAATCTGGGCAACATACGGAGATCATATCGCTAAAATTACAAAAACATCAGCCAGGTGCGGTGATGCCCACCTGTAGTCCTGGCTACTCAGGAAGCTGAGGCAGGAGAATCACTTGAGTCCAAGAGGTCAAAGCTGCAGTGAGCTGGGATCACACCGCTGCACTCTCCAGCACAGATGACAGAACAAGACCTTGTCTCCAAAAATGAGAAAAAAGAAAAATCTTTCCGTCAATGTGGCAGAGACTACAGTGAGGACAGGGACACCCCCTCCCCAGCGGGGTCAGAAGGGGCCACGGTCGGCCGTATCCCGGCTTCCCATGTTTCCAGCAACAGAGCTGTGGCACGTTCCCGCCTCTCCCCTGACATGTGAACCACAGGACACTGTACTTCTGCCCCAACCCGCCAAGAACAGAGAGAGAAGGGGTCACCCTCTGCACTCTTCTCCGCTGTTCTGGGCTTCTTCGGTGAGCACACACCAATCACTTCTCTGATCACTCTCCTGACTAGACACGCACGGGAAGTGTTCAGACATTACAAAGGCTCACCACTAGCGGCTGGGGGCCGTGCCAAGGGGCGCACCACATGAGGAAGGTCACCAACAGTCTCCAGGTGGGGAGGCTGGCCCTCCTCCAACCAGCTCCGCTCTCTCCTGGCCTGCTGCCTCCCAAAAAGATGTTGCCTCTGCCAGGCTCAGGTCAGCCCTCGGACTGTCCCCACAGCCCATCACAGCACCACACATGCACACACAGAGGCCCGCGTGGAAGACCCACTCATCATACGCAGTGTTGTCCCTTGGTCCCAAAAAGCAGCAGGAGGACCCTTCTGAGACAGGAGGGACCTGAACATAGGCTGGTGTCCAGAAATCCCCCTTAGCTTTGTTAGGCAAGTTAATGGGTCATAGTTAGCATTGTTTACAATGCCATATTCCTTAGATGTGGATACCGAAACACTTAAATATGAAATAAGATGATGCCTGGGATTTGCTTTAAAAAATTACACTCCCGGCTGAGCGCGGTGGCTCACGCCTATAATCCCAACACTTTGGGAGGCTGAGGCAGGCGGATCACGTGGTCAGGAGATCAAGATCATCCTGGCTAACATGGTTAAACCCTGTCTCTACTAAAAATACAAAAAAATTAGCCGGGCGTGGTGGTGGGCGCCTGTAGTCCCAGCTACTCGGGAGGCTGAGGCAGGAGAATGGAGTGAGCCCAGGAGACGGAGCTTGCAGTGAGCCAAGATCGTGCCACTGGTGGCACTGCAGCCTGGGCTACAGAGTAGAACACCGTCTCAAAAACAAAACAAAACAAAACAAAATTACAGTCCCTCCCCCTCAAAATAGGAGAGGGAAGTTGGATGAAACAAAATGAGTGAGCCATGGATAACTGGTGAACGCGATACACGGGGTGCATTGAGCTAATCTCTCTACTTCAGTGAAAGCCAGAAATTTTCCACACAGGATGGCACTCTTAAGTCCACAGACATATTTAAGCCATAAGTTCATAATGACAGTAAAAAGAGAAGCGTTCCCTGCTGGTCCCTGCAGGCAAGTGTGAGGGGACCCTGGGCCCTCCATGCCCTGAAGTGAAGGGATGGAGCCCGCAGGGTCCCGCCTTCCGGGTCCACAACATCCTGGGCTCCCTCTTCCACGTGTCCACGTTTAGGCAGAAAATGGCAGAGGTCAGGGATGTAGGGCGGCCACAGAGCTCCTACAAACCCCTCACCTGCAGCTCCTGTGTGCACCCTGCAGTTATCCACCAAAGTTCAACCAGGGTGCCCAGGACATCTCAGGGTCTGAGCACAGCCGAGGAGGCTTGGGGCCAATGCGGAGCCACCTACTAGCAGTGCTGGAGGGGCTGTGGACGGCCCCCACACTGGGTAGCACAGATTTTCCTAAGAGCTGTGGTTTTTCGCGCCTCTCACCTGACTCATGAATGACAGGACGCTGTGCTTCTCCCCCCCCACCGAGGGTGAAGTCCGTGTCCGCGCCACTACTCTCCGGGATCTACAACTGTCCGCCGTCCGCCGAACGAGCAGAGAGAGCTGCATTTCTAAGAACCCCAGGTTTTCTTGTTAATGCTCTATGGTTACTTCGGGCTAAAGAGAGCTCTGCTTCTTAAAATCCACTTGATTTCTTCTTCTGGGGGCCTTGCTGGCCCCAGGAACCCCTGCTCAGCGGTTCCAGTCCCGCAGCCTTGCCCCCCACCAGCCACCACCCACGGGACCTCCTCATGGGGGCCGGGCGACACTGTGGACAACATGTGGCTTGTCGCCAGGTGCTTCTGGCAACTCAGAGTCCCAGACACAGTCCTGCCCGCGGCCAGACCAGCCTGGCCCACATTTCTTGAGGCTGCTCGGAGGCGCCTGCCCTTCCCACGTTCCTCCAGACCCAGGCCTCCCTCCTCCCTGACTTCTCTGCCTGTGGCTTCCCGCCAGTGCCCCTTCCCCAGGCCTGCGGCCATTTCACCCTCCCAGAGGCCTCCTGGGCCAAGGTCCCAGAAAGTGGAGCAGAACCCAGAGGACAGCAGCCCCTGTGGTGGGGGCTGCCCTGTGGGGTCCTGGCCACCTTCCTCAGCACCTGGGGCCACACCTCACCGAGCAAACCAGAACAAGGGACCCCACAGGCACTCCTGAGAGAAAACAGGTCCTCCTTTATCTACAGCCCATTAAAATACCAAAGACATCACAATTTCAATAACGATGTTTAGATGGGAAAATAAAAAGCCCATCTACACCAGAGGCATCGAGCTCAGTCAGGGAGCTGAACAGGGATGGGGGCACCGAAGTTCCACGGACCCACAAAGGAGGCAGTTGAAGCAGCAGTGGGGAACTGAAGCAAACCTACACCCAGCGCAAGGAGCTGCACCACTGCCCAGACACACCGGGACACCCCGGAGGGCGGCATGAGCCTAGACACAGGCCTCACCCAGCCCCGGAGCTGTGAAAGCTGCTCTGAGAGGCCTCCCATTGGCCAGGAAAGACTTCAAAGTGAGGGGTTCTCCCCTCTCCCAAACTGAACTGTGAACCCCAAGACCCACGCACAGCCATCCACAGCCAGCCGCCAGCATCACCAGGGAGCCCGCCACCTGGACCAGGCCCTCGCCACCGCACACCCCGCGGGTCCCTGGCATCACCAAGGAGCCCGCCACCTAGACCAGGCCCTCGCCACCGCACACCCCGCGGGTCCCTGGCATCACCAAGGAGCCCGCCACCTAGACCAGGCCCTCGCCACCGCACACCCCGCGGGTCCCTGGCATGCGGGCTGTCCAGGTCGAAACCCTTCCTGACTTCATTCAGGTCCGGGATGTGTCCCCAGACACAGGTGCTGCCATCGGCTACACCCACATGCCAAGAGGGTTCACCCGTTCCCCCAAGGGGAGCTCAAGACCACGAGAGAGGCAGGTCCCCACCCCAGCCAGTGACAAGGAAGACACTGAGCCCGACTTGACTCAAAGAGCCACACAGAGGCAACCCAGGGGGTTTACCTTGTTTTCACAGTTTAACGAGCTTTATAAATTAAGACAAAACCCACTAGGGTCAGGCAAGCTGGGCGACACTCACTGCATCCAAGAATGTTAACAAAAATCACAGTTTTGATAGTTCTGCAAAAAAAAACTTAGCAAATTTACAACAAAACTGTCAAGTAATTAAGGCAAGGCACTTCACACATGAACTTAAACTGCTAATTAAAATCCCCTCGCTTAATTGACTACATTTGCATATCATTCAACTTGGGAGTATAATTTTTTTAATGGTTTGGGCAACAGGGTTGTAGCCAGGAAATGCGGAGGCAGCAGGTGAGGTAGAGCGAAGGCCCTGCCAACGGCACAAGCCGGAGCACTAGGCAGGTGGCCGGGGACCGTGCCAGGCCGGGTCCCCACCTCCCTCCAGGTCCACACGGGTGTCCAGGGAGGAAGCAGCTGAGATCTCACAGACGTCACACCAGCTATGGAGGTTCTAGCTGTCCCTAACCCAGAAGGCAGCCTGGGGCAGGCTTCAGTGCAAGCACACAGAATACCCCCCTCCCCAGGGTGGCCCAACCCACTGACAGCCCAGGTTCTGTATAAAGCTCTCACTCGGTGAGCACCAGTCCACAGGACACGGGCCGTGGCGCAGGTGGCCTCGGTGGACGTGCACACCTTCGGCACCACACATGCAGTGTCCACAGCTCCGCAGAGGGTGGTTCAGCTGCCCTGTCCAGTGTGCTCCTCCTCCCGCCTGGACCAGGAGTCAGAGTCCAGACCCCACGCTCACCCTCACCAGGCAGGCAGGAGTCCCTCTCTCTGGGGCCCCAGGCTTGTGCCACCTCTGCAGAGGGAAGTCTCAAGGCTGGGAGTGCCTGGTCCCCATCCTTAGGCGTCAGAGCCTGTCAGGGCCAGGGAGGCAGAGCACCCTGTGCCCAGAGGCCCAACCGGTGCCATGGCAGGCCTGTCCTGGGTACTGTGTAGGTCCACAAAGGGCCGCCAACCTTCCAGAGCAGCACAGGGAATATCGAGTCTAGGACGCAGAGGCCCAGCTTGGCCTAGTCGTCTGGGAAACTATAAAAAAAGAGGGCCACGGGCAGCTGGAGCTGCCATCCACTGCCATGTGGAGGCTCCTCAGGCCACAGGAGCCTGAAGGGAGGCACGGGGACAAACTGCTTCCCAAGAAAGGCTCAGGTTCTCTGAGCATGGACAGTGAAGCCTAACTCCCCTCAGACAGACCTCCAGGGCCAGCCGTGAGGGTGAGGGAGGGAGTCAAGGATGCCTGCCCTGGCATTGCCTGGACCATGGGCAGCCATACCAGGCGGGGACCTGGGGGTGCCATAGCCCAATGCCTGACACAGAGAAGCCTTTGACAGCACCAGGCGGGAGGGCACCGGGAGAGACGCCCGCCACGAGAGGGTGATCAGCCTATTGAGGCCCATTCGACTCCGTAAGTAACCCATCCTGGATAGGGTCAAATGGGCCAACCTCAGACCTCCCACAGAAGGTGCCAGCCTCCCGGGGCTCTTAGGGATGAGGTGTTTACGCGTGTTCTGCAGGACGAGCTCAGCACCCAGCCAGACTGGCCTCCATGCTAAGGACAGACACGTTCCCTCAACAGGGCAAGAAGGACTCAACCTATGGGCCTTATTTCCAAAAAAAGAAAGCAAGAGCATCTCTGTTTCTGGGCAAAGACACATACTCCATAGTAAAAGCAAAAATGTTTCCACGTTACTTTCGGGACAGAGAGCCTACATCAGACTCTGCAACAACTGTGCACCCAATCGGCCTCCTCTCAACAGCTGGACCAGCAGTTCCCAGCAGGCAGCACCAACCAGGGCAGGGTGAGGGCAGGTCTGCAGGCTGACAGCTGCTTCTTATTCTCATCACTTACAAATTTACTCCTGGGCAGAAGAACACAATGTAATTAGCAGACACCTGGCTCTCCTGGCAATATGGTTTCCCCTGTAGAAGAAAACTGACATCAAAGGAAACACCGGCACAGCCACAGTCTTCAGGAACCACAGCAGCCAGGGAGCCCCGCAGGGAGCACCTAAGCTGCTTCAGATACAGGCAGGGCATGGACAGAGAGACAGAGGCAGCGCCAGCACCACTGGACACCTGCTGGGTGCTCCCTGCCCTCCCACCGCCCCTCACCCACTCCTGACGCACTTCCTGGTGAGGTCAGCCAGTCCCCAGGTGCCCCCATAACGGGACACGAGTTGTCGTGGAGTCACCATCACCTCACGCAGCTCAGGGATCAGGTCTGGTTGGGAAAGGCCACACAAGAGCCCAGTTAGTGTCTTGGGTCCTGGGGTGGAACCCTCAGGACAGAGACAGATCCTCTGATTTGGGTGACGGTGTCCCCTGCCACCCATGCCCACCCTGAGGCCGCCAGCCTGAGCTGCATTTCTCTGAAATGAGCAGCACCGTGGGGCCTGCAGGAAGCCTAGAACAGGAGCTGTTTCTAAGTCAGCCACCGACATTCCAGCAGAAGCCACAGTCAGTCCAGGCAGGGCTGAGAGCTGGGAGGAGCATCAGCACTCAGCCTCACCAGTCAAAGGTAATATTCCAGCACCTTCCGAGCCCTCAACATGGAACCAGGGTAGAAGCGCCCCCAGGTCAGAAGACAGTGAACCAATTTCTTCCAAAGGTGGAACAATGGCCGGCGCAGTGGTTCACGCCTGTAATCCCAACACTTTGGGAGGCTGAGGCGGGTGAATCATGAGGTCAGGAGATGGAGACCATTCTGGCCAACATGGTGAAACCCCATCTCTACTAAAATACAAAAAATTAACCAGGCGTAGTGGTCCACGCCTGTAGTCCCAGCTACTCGGCAGGCTGAGTCAGGGGAATTGCTTGAACACGGGAGGTGGAGGTTGCAGTGAGCCGAGATCACGCCACTGCACTCCAGCCTGGGCGACAGAGCGAGACTCCGTCTCAAAAAAAAACAAAGGTGAAACGGTGAAAGAAGAAACAGCATTCCCCCTTCTAGCCAGAGAACGGAGCTGCCAATAAACCCTGACCGCCAATGCCTGCGAGGTCCAGAGTCATTCAGTGAGTTATTGAATCTGGCCACCAAACTGGGGACCCAGACGTGACCAGGCCCCCCCAACCCTAGCCCCTGAGGCCGGCAACACAACCACACACACGACAACCCCCATGGCCAGTGAGACAAGAGGCCCCCAGCAGAGGCAGCCCAAGAAGGCCTGACAAGGGCTGGGTGTGCTGGCCTAAGAGGCAGGCCTAGACGCCCCGACTGCAGGGGCACCAAGGCAGAGCACTCCTTCCATCTTTATGAGTCAAAAAAGTAAAATCAGAGAAGACATGAACACCAAGCACCAAAGAGAATCTCGGCCGTTTCCCAGACTCAAGCCAAAACGCCTCTCAAAGCTCCCTTTATCCGTTCCCCCCAGACAAGAGACAGGAGCAGTACTCAAAGGAACAAGCGCTTCGAGCGAAGGCCTACTAGGCGGCAGGCAGGACACAAGTTGAGGGCCACAGGCACCAGGCGCCACCACGCCACCTCCGGGCCATGGCCAACGCAGGTGCTGGGTCCATCTGGTCCTAGTCTGGATTTTACTATTGTCCCCACAATCTCATTTAAAATTCACACTCGAGTCCTGGTTCTTCATCTTCGTAAATAAGCAGGCTCACGTGGCGGTATGTCCCCAGAGCTGGAGGCTGCCTGGGCCCCCCATCGAGGCCACCCCAGCAAGGCAGCCTGGAAAAATATCAAGTACCGCACAGCGAAACCAGCATGCAGGCTCTGGGAAGCGGGACCCTTCTGGAACTCTCTCTCATATTCACAAAGCAGCAGCACCTATAGAGCTATCACTTACCATGCTCCCCAACCCCCGGGGTGAGCCAGAGCTTCCTGAGGGTCACCCGGCATGGCACCTGGTCTGCAGAGGGTAACCAGGCCTCAAGAGAACAGGTGGGATGGCGGGGGCGACCCCTCCACCCTGCAGGCCCCAGGGATGCCTTCCGTGGCAGAACCCACTCCAGGGGCCAGGCACGGTGGCTCATGCCCGTAATCCCAGCACTTTGGGAGGCCAAGGTGGGTGGATCACTTGAGGTCAGGAGTTCAAGACCAGCCTGGCCAACATGGTGAAACCCCATCTCTACTAAAACTACAAAAAAGTTAATTGGGCATGGTGGCATACATCTGTAATCCCAGCTACACGGGAGGCTGGGGCAGGAGAATCACTTACACCCAGGAGACAGAGGCTGCAGCAAGCCAAGATGGCACCACTGCACTCCAGCCTGGGTAACAGAGACAGACTGTCTCAAAAAAAAAAAAAAAAAAACCCGCTCCAGACCATGAGGGTGACAGCCAGGGCACGACAGGAAGCAGCCGCCCTACCGCCCGCTCTGGAGGCCAGGTGTAAACAGCTGGTCCCCGGGCAGCCCCCGACTCCAAGACACCCTGGCCTGGTGACCACTGCTCAGGAGGGGAAGAGCCCTTAAGAGTAAGGACGGGGCCTTCTTTTCCAGCTCTCCCAGATATTAGGGAAATAATTCACCCTCTGTATTTTGACTCAAAACAAAGAAACTTTTTAAAAACATTTCAGTTGAAACTTGCATAATTCTTCCAGTGGAGAAATCCTCCCTCAACTTTCGCAATCCTTCGAAAGAGACACATTATTGCCACAGAGAGTCCGGCCGCCGGCATGGACACCTCCTGCCAGTCAGGGCCCAGGCCCCGGAACCGCCGCCTTCTCTCTGGAGGCCCTGCTGGCAGCGAAGGCCTAACCTAAGCTGGGGCTGTGGCCCCACAACCCCGCGAGACTCCAGGGCGGGGTTCGGCTCACACTTACCCCAGACTTCCTCGCACCATATCCTGTCTGCCCTCACCCGGAGACTCAGCCAGCCAGCCAGACATTGCACAAATCAGCCACAGGGACGGCTGAGAAACAAGACACTGACAGAGGGAACTCCCCCCCCCCCCGTGACCCTGCTGTCCCAGAAGGCGAGGGACCCAGCCCAGCTCCCAGAGGGGTCCCAGACTGTTGGATGACAGACCGTGCGGGGAAAATGACCACTAGGTTCTGTTCCCTGCAGAAGCTACCAGGGGCAGCCGCCCATGCCCTCCCCAGTCCGTGCACAGCCAGCCGGGGTGGGCAGAGGTCAAGAACCGCTCTCAAGCTGCTGTGCCCCCGCCCCTTGAGAAGACCCAGGAGCCGGCTGTCTTTCCAGAACCCTCACCTGGGGGGCAGACCAGCCCAAACCTACAGATCCTGGCCTTCTGCACAGGGACCAGGGCCTGCCCAGGAGCCTGACCTCAGAGCATGGCCCAAGACCACATGGAACCCCACAAAAAGCTGGAGAAAAACACTCACAGCAGACTCTTTTTCCAAAGGATGCCGGTGGACAAAGGGCCAGATGGCCCCCAAAGTGATCCCCGGACCTGAGGGTGTCTGGGAAGGCATAGCCCGAAACCCACACACGGCGACTGCGCTGAGTGAGGGGTGTCCCAGAGAGAAACTCCTGATGCTGTCCCTGCCTGTGATCAGTTCAGCTTAAAAGAGCAAACCACAGCTCCTCCCGAGGCCCGCCCAGCCCAGCAGCCCCTTCCTGGCCTCCCCCAGCACAGGCATCCCCAGAACAGACCTCGAGACTCAAAGCTCTCAAGCCCGACCACCTGGCTGGGCACCTGCCTCAGGAAACACTGCCTGGGGCCAGGGCCAGCCACGCAGTGACACGGGTCAAAAGCCCAGCATGAGGGATCGGAAAACCCTTGTCTCGGACCCGGACCCTCCACTGCGGCACACGGCGCTTCCCAACCAAGTGACCCTCAGCCCGCAGCCCACTAAGACCCACACCAGCCCACACAGAGCAAGGGCAAGCCGACCTGCAAGACTCCTGGGAACTCATGCATCTGCAGGACAGAGCGACAACACTCTAACACAACCCAAATTCTCCAGTCACCAGAATGCGCAGAACGCACGTGGCAGGCGAGCAACAGCTCTCACAAAGGCAGCCCACCACCCCAGGAACAGGACCCCCGGCCCCCTCGGAGCAGAACCCCCAGCCAGAACAGGCCCCCCCCAGCCCTCTTGGAACGGGACCCTCAGAGCAGAATCCCTGGCCCGGAACAGGACCCCGGCCCCCTTGAAGCAGGACCCCCAGCCCCCTTGGAGCAGGACCCTGCCATGGCCCAAGGGAGGCACCACACCGCACCACCGTTATCAGCCTGCAAGGAAAGCGCTTGGCTGCCCAGCAAGATGTTCTGCGGGACAAGGGGCCACGTCCCAGGCAGCAGGCCAAGCGGCAGCTCCAACTGCCACATTTTGTCTCCGTCTCTGACAGCTGTCTACACTGACAAAAAGATGTAGTCCAATGGAGTCCTACGGCTATCAGAGAACCCAAGAGGAAGGAGGCGAGCCGACCAGAAAGAAGAGCGAGCAGTGGGAGTGGGGAAGGCTCCAGTCTCTTGGCTAAGTGATCCCAGCAGCACCATGACCCATCTGTGCCCCACCTGTACCACTCAAAACATAAAGCCCGAGATCAAGAAACAGTCCCCAGTTTACACCGAGACAGAGAGGTTAAGCAACTTGTCCAAGGTCACAAAGCCAGCATGGAACCGAGTACGGAGGTGAGACAAGGTCCCTGTCAAGGATAGCAGCCCCAGGGTCCCTAAGAGGGGACTCGCCAAGCACCCACACAGCCCACACAGTCTTCCAAGATACAGCAGCAGGAAGCTGGCTGGGCCCGACAGCCACTGGACAGGAGCGGAGGCCTCCTCTGCAACCCCGTGATATGAGGGAGCATCTGGAGGAAGACTGTCTGCCCCTCACACTGTCACTGCACTGCCGACAGGCCAGGGACTCCGGCACAGCCGCCTTCACACGAGGCTTCCAAAGCGAAAGCTGCAGCCCCGCCTCCCACTTGGTTTGGGAGACAGGAACACCACCGCCCTCTCCCACCTCCCATCACGGGTAGCAGAGTGACGCTGACCCAGCCCACTCAGGCAGGAGACCCGGCCCTAGCCTGGTCACAAACACCCGGAAGGCAATTCAGCTCCCTCCCGCTCCACAGAGCCTGAAGGCCTGCTGGGAACTGCAGCCCTGCAAAGAGAGTTCCAGTACACTCTTTGTTCCCTCAGCCCTCATCTTCAGCAGATCAAAAATATTAAAATAAGCTACAAAGGAAGTGAAGAAATCAAAACATATCCTGAGAATAAGCTGTCAAGACACGGGTGGGAGGAGCCAACGGCAGCCAGCGAGGGTGGAGGCGGGGCCTCCCAGGCCACTCCTTCTAGGAGAAGTGGGGTCTGGGCACTGCGGGTCCACGCCCACCCTGAGACCACACTCCCTTCTCATGTGTTGCCCCTGTGCACAGAGACACGCACATGGCTGTCCTAGGGAGACTTAAGGGGATCCTGCAGCCCAGAACTCCCAACCACACAGTCACAGAACCCAGGGGGCACGCACTGAGCGAGGGCAGAGTCCCTGGCTGCCACCCCACGTCAAGAACACAGAGCAGGAGGCAACACGGGCAGGATGGGTGCCCCATCCCCAGGAGCATGAGGAGAGGAAAGCCCACAGGAGCTGGTGAACACGCAGGGAGCCAGGCGGAGGCCACCACTGCCAGGGCCAGGCTGTGGCTGCCACTCAGGCCTGGAGGACCCAGTCACTCACACCGTAAACGTCGTCAGTATGGCTTGGGAATTCCTTTTTGATCAGTAGATGAGATTTCAGAGCTGTGCTGGGGAGGACTTCAAACGGGAAAGGCAACTTGGAGCCATCAGCTGAGATGACCAGGGAGAAAGCTTGTCTGGCCCGTCTGCATGGCGGCCCAGGGACCCCGGCGCTCACAACCGCCGGGAGGGAGAAGCCGGTGGCCTGGGCCCTGCTCTGTGTCAGCTGTGACGAAGAGGCCCTGCTGGCCACTCCAATGGCCCCCCAGCAAAGCCCAGGAAGACAGAAAGACCGCAAGCACATACATGACCCACAGTCGGACAAAAACAAACGCAGACACACCCTGCTCACCCGAGATCCTCTGCCGTCAGCTCTGGAGACAGTGATGAGTGTGTCCCAGCAGCTCAGGCCTTGGCCACAGGTGACCCACTATGCAGCCTGCCGAGCCCACCAACAATCCCCGCGACACGTGGCTTCCCCCAGCCATAGGCACTGACAAGGGTGCGGCCACCCCAAAAAGAAAGGCCCCAGCCCACAGGGAGCGCCATCGGACCCACCCCAGCCAACTCCCCGTGTGACATGAAGGGTCCCAGCCTGCTAGGTCTGTCTGCAGCTCTGCCACAAGCATCCTTCCCCAGCCCACAGGTCTGCAGGCAGCTGCCGCCTGAGCCCTGGCCTGGCAGGGTCAGAAGCGCCCCTGCACACACAGACGCACACACACACACAGGCACACGCACAAGCACCCTCCGCAGCCCCCTCCGCGCAGAGGCGACAGTCCCTCGCTTCCATCCACAGCCCCTCCTCCCCACGATCTGACACTCTGCTGGAGGGGCGCCCAGAGAAAACCGGGCTGGAGCATCTATTCACAGATTTAGAAAAAAAAGTTTGATGCAATAGCTGAATTAATTAGGCCTCCCAAGAATAGCTGAGCCAATGCAGCATTCTGTGTGTGCAATTTAATAAGCCTGGATATTTAAAAGAAAAGTTACAAATACTTGGGGAGGTATGCAACGGAAAGTTCCTGAGGACCCCACTGAGTAATTTCGGCGCCTTGTGGCCTGGGAGCTGCCCATGCCGGATCCCGTAGATCCTCCAACTGGCAAACTGCAAAGCCAGGCCAGCGGCCTCCTTCCCAGGCGCACCCCTCTGCGTTTCAGAAGGAGAGAAGGAAATGGGTGAGTCCAAAACAAATCCCAAGCCGCCAGTAACTCCAGCATGTGGGCCCAGGGGCCTGCTGACCAGGCCCTCAGCCGGGTGCCAAGTGGCCCTCACCCCACACGGGGCACTCTGGGATTTGGTCCCTGGCAGGCCCAGGGAGACCAACCAGCACAGTGCTGGAGCCGCCCAGTCTCAGGCCCCTGTCGCTACAGCCTGAACACCTGGCTTCATTTTGTGTCTCTGTCCCAAAACTTCAAGGCAACAAACATGGAGCGGGAGCCAGTAACAAAACCAGGCCTCGTCTAGCCCAAGCTCTGTCTCCTGGGGCCCAAGGGCAGGCAGCCCTCCGTCTTCGAGGCTGGGTGCCTTCGGGGTGAGGGCAGTCACCTCCACCCCAACCCCAAGGAAGACTTGGGCCTGAGGCATCCGGCTGGGGCCCAACTGGAGCTAACTTCCCTGACCTCGGGGCAGGCCGCTTTCCCGGGAGCATAGTAGGCCTGTGCCTTCCTATCCTATCTGGGCAAAGGCTATGGGCCTGTGGGCCTTCCCCACACACCAGGCCTAGCCCCCACCCCACCGCCACAGCCCCGACTCCAGGCTCCTCCAGGGGGAAAGGGCAGGAGGGCCTTCCTACTAAACCCTCTGGCCCTGCCAAGGGGAACACTCTGAATTTCCCTAAAACAAAGCAAAGACTTGAGACAGGGGGCACGGCAGAAACACAGGTCCCACAGCCTTTGGAGACCAGAGCCTGTGGCCCAGAAGGATCCCTCACCCCAAGCACATCCACCCCTGCTCCCAGGCCTGGGGCCACTCACCCGGGGCACCCGCCGCTTGTACTTGTTGCCGTAGTCGAACTTCTCCTTCACGTCGTCCAGGCAGCGACCGAGGCGCGCCTGCTCCTCCTTGCCCGTGTAGTCCTGGCTCAGCAGGATGTAGGCCCGCCAGTTGGCCGAGTCGAAGCCCCAGTGGCAGGTCCGGTTCTCCAGGGCCTTGTGCGAGTGCACCACGAACTTGTGCGGCGGGTACATGAGGCGGCAGTCCAGGCACTGGATGCAGGCGGCGCTCGGGCTGCTGTAGAGCTCCGGCACCAGCAGCCCCTTACACTTGCCGAAGCACTCGTGGTACACGCGGACGCTGCGCTCGCTGAGCTCCAGGCCCAGCGCCAGGCTGGCGGCCAGCTCCTTCTTGCAGGGCGGCGGGTAGGCGCCGCCGTAGAGCAGCGCGTTGCACAGGCGCTCGGCGTCCGTCTTGGTGATGAGCCCGCACGAGGGCGCCGAGAAGGGCAGGATGCCCATGACTTTGAGGATCTCCAGCTGGTCGGCCGTGCAGCGCGAGCAGTAGATGTGGAGCTCGTCGCACACCGAGTTGATCTGCTGCAGCGAGAAGTCGCGCAGCACCGAGTTGAGGATCTGCGGCAGACACAGACGCTTCTCGCCTCCCACTACGAAGCACGAGATGGTCTCGCCTTCTAGCACGGTCTCGCAGCGCTCAGTGGAGCGATCGGACGGCATGAAGAAGGGACCGGGCAGCACGGGTGGCGGCGGCTGGATGGCGGGCAGGTGCAGCACGGGAGGCGGCTCGGTGGCTGCGGGCACCGGCGCCGGCACCGCGGCCGCGCCCGCCTCCTTGGCGCTCTCCTTCTTGTAGGCCTCCTGCGCCCAGCGCGCCGAGAAGGCGGCCGGGCCGCCCAGCGAGCTCATAGAGCTCAGGTGGAACTGCTCCAGCGTCTTCTGCAGCCCCGGGTGCGGCTGGAAGCAGCCGCGGCCGCCTGCCGCCGCCTCCATGGTGCGCTCCGGCTCCCCCGGCCGCTCCCGCTCCCGCGCGCCCGGGCCCCCCCGGCCCCCGCCGCCGCCCCGCGCGCCCCGGCGGCGCCCGCGGCCCCGACCCCGGCCGCCCCCCGCCGCCGGCTCACGGCCGATCACGGCCGCGGCCTCGCCCGGGGGCGCGAAGGGGAAGGCGGGCGGGGCGAAGGGGTCCCGCCGCTGGAGCCCGCCGCCGCCCGGGCCCGGCGCCACATCCACGCGCCCCGCGCCGCGCCCGCCGCCGCCCGGGCCCCCCGCGCGTCCCCCGCGCGCCCCCCGGGCTCTAGGCGCGGGGCATGCCCCGGCGCGCGCCGCCAACGCCAACGCCAACGCTCGCGGGCCCGGGGCTCGCGGGGGGCGCGCGGGCAGGTGCCGGCGCCGCGAGGCGCGAATCGCCGCGGCGGCCGAGGCCGAGGGGCCCGGGAGGAGCGGGGGCGCGGGCGCGGGGCCCGCCGGGCCGTCCTCGCGCGGCGCGCCGCCGCCGCCCCGCTCCTCCCACCGCGCGGCGCCCGCCCGGCTCGTCCCGGCGGCGCTGGCCGGCCGCGTCGCGCCCGCCGCCGGCCCCCGGCCCGCCCGCCCGCCGGCTCCGCGGCCCGCCCGCCCGGCTTCCGGGGCGGCGGAGGCGCCTCTCGCCCGCGGCCCTCAGAGCGCGGCGGCGGCGCGGGGCTCGGGGCGCTCGGCGCACATCCTCCCGGCGGCTCGCTCCGGCTCGGACTGAGCGCCCGGCGCTGAGCTCACGCCGCCGCCGCGCCGCCCCGCCCCGCGCCGCCTGCTCCGCCCCGCGCCGGCCCCGCCCCCCGCGCTGTTTGTTGCCGTGCGTCCGCCTCAGCCCGAGCGCTGGCCAAGAATGTGACCCGCTCCCCAGTCGGGCTCTTCCAGGAACGCGCGCTCCCCGCCCGGACTCGGCCGCGCTCGGCTCCGCTCGCCCAGGACTCGGCCACGCTCGGACCCGCCCTGCCACGACTCGGCTCCTCTCGGACAGGACTCGGCTCCGCTCGGCCATGCTCGACTCCGCTCGGCCCCGCTCGGCCCCGCCCGTCAAAGGCCGCTCGGCGCGGGCGGAGGCGGAGGCGGAGGCGGCGGTGGCGCCCGGGGCCCCCCTTCCGGCCGAGGCCGCTTCCTGCGCGGCTGGGAAGGCGCCCGTCTCGCCGCCGCCGGGGCCCAGAAACCCACAGGCCCCCGCCACGACCGCAAACCAGCTGGGGGAGGCCGGGGGGCCACGCCACGCAGCCGGGGTTCTCCCAGGGTGGGACGCCACACAGCGGGGAGGCCCCGGACGCCTCTGGGGTCCCACACACTACCGGGACGCCACACGGTGACCTGGGGTACCACACACGAGGGGGACAGCGGCCACGCCCAGGGACCCCGCGCCGAGACAGGCACCGCGCCGCGTGACCCTGGCGGCGCAGCCCAGCGACCCCCACTGCCCCGTGGCCCGGTGGCCGAGTGTCGGCGGCTCCCGCCAGCGCCAGCCCCGCCCCGCCCGCCGGCCCCGGGCGGACTGTCCCTGATGCGCGGGCCAGGGGTTTCGGGCCCGAGAGGGGCGGCGTCGGGTGCCCCTGACACGGCCGGTTTGCCAGCCACCCCGGCCAGGTGACTTATCAGAATTTCGGTCCCGCGGGTCCCGGCGGGCAGGCCGGCGAGACCCCTGCCCTTCGCCGCAGGGCCTCGGAGCGCTGAGACGGCTTTCGGGGCCAGGTCGGCCCTCCACGCCTGGCCACGCAGTGGGAG
This sequence comes from Chlorocebus sabaeus, assembly GCF_047675955.1. Classification (NCBI taxonomy): domain Eukaryota; kingdom Metazoa; phylum Chordata; class Mammalia; order Primates; family Cercopithecidae; genus Chlorocebus; species Chlorocebus sabaeus. The sequence goes on from NC_132923.1 coordinate 134,503,931, forward strand.
AGACCCAAGCCCTGGCAGGGCGGGAAGCGGGAAGCCCGGGGCCCCGAAGTTGGACAGTCGGCCAGGTGGTCTCCAGGGGAGGCAGCGTCCAGCGAGGCGTGCAGGCGCGGGGACGCAATGGTCGCCGGGGTGAGGGCTCGGACTGTGCTCACCTGAGGCGGAGAGACATTCCCTACGGGCCGGGGGTGCCGAAGCTGGCCTGGGTACTGCAATGTGAGTGACCTTCAGCTGGGACCTCCTGCCCCTCACTTCCCCAGTGGAGGCTGGAAGCAGCCTCAAACCAGCACGCCTGGGCGCAGTTCCTACCCTGGGGGAGCCGGCCCAGCGCCCCTGTGCAGGTCTTGGCCGGACCTGCAGCAGGGCAGGTGTCTGGAGAGGGAGCCAGGACCCACCAGCAGGTGACCCCGGGGCAGCTCCATACTCCCTCTCTCCGCTGCCTTGGGGTTTGTCTCCTTGTCATCACGCTCCACGCTGTCCCCCGACTCTTCCCATTGACTCTGTTGGCCCCCACAATTGGAGGCCAGGCTTCTCTGTGCTTTCACACATCAGAAAGCTGGGTAAGAAGATCATTTCCTTGAAAGGGATATTTAACCCGGCAGGGTGGCTCACGCCTGTAATCCCACCACTTTGGGAGGATGAGGCAGGCTCATTGCTTGAGCCCAGGGGTTCAAGACTAACCTGGGTAAATATAGTGAGACCCCGTCTACCAAAGAAATATATATTTTTTTTAATTAGCCGGGCACGGTGGCCTGCACCTGTGGTCTCAGCTACTTGGGAAGCTGAGGTGGGAAGATTGCTTGAGCCCAGAAGGTTGGGGCTGCAGGGAGCCGTGCTTGAGCCACTGCACTCCCTCCTGGGTGACAGGGACACACCCTTTTTTTGAGACAGACCCTGTCTCTAAAAAAAAAAAAAAGGCCGGGCACTGTGGCTTACCCGTGTAATCCCAGCACTTTGGGAGGCCGAGGCAGGCAGATCAGGAGGTCAGGAGATTGAGACCATCCTGGCTAACATGGTGAAACCCCGTCCCTACTAAAAATACAAAAAATTAGCAGGGCGTGGTAGCAGCGCCTGTAGTCCCAGCTACTCGGGAGGCTGTGGCAGGAGAATGGGGTAAGCCCGGGAGGCGGAGCTTGCAGTGAGCCGAGATGGCGCCACTGCACTCCAGCCTGGGCAACAGAGTAAGACTCCGTCTCAAAAAAAAAACAACAAAAACACTCTGTCGGTCAGGCGTGGTGGCTCACGCCTGTAATCACAACACTTTGGGAGGCCGAGGCGGGCGGATCACGAGGTCAGCAGATGGGGACCATCCTGGCTAACACGGTGAAACCCCGTCTCTACTAAAAATACAACAAATTAGCTGGGCGTGGTGGCTGGCGCCTGTAGTCCCAGCTACTCAGGAGGCTGAGGCAGGAGAATGGTGTGAACCTGGTAGGCAGAGCTTGCAGTGAGCCGAGATGGCGCCACTGCACTCCAGCCTGAGCAACAGAGCGAGACTCCGTCTAAAAAAAAAAAAAGATATTTAGGCCAGATGCAGTGGCTCACGCCTGTAATCCCAGCACTTTGGGAGGCCGAGGCGGATGGATTTTTTGAGATCAGGAGTTGGAGACCAGCCTGGCCAACATGGTGAAACCCCCTCTCTACTAAATATACAAAAAAGAGCCAGGCGTTGTGGTGCATGCCTGTAATCCCAGCTACTCAGGAGGCTGAGGCAGGAGAATTGCTTGAACCCGGTAGGCGGAGCTTGCAGTGAGCCCAGATGGCGCCACTGCACTCCAGCCTGGGTGAAGGAGTGAGACTGTTTCAAAAAAAAAAAAAAAATAGAAAAGGGACTTCTTTGTTTTCCTGGAGATAGTTTCGTTGGCCCACATTTTGGACAAAAAAAAAAAAACAGCTAGTGTTGCACTTGAGGTTGTCACTTCCTTCCATGTAGATTTGAATTCCATACAAATTGTAACTCAAAGAAGGTGGTTGCAGCCAGGCCTGCTGGGAAGTGTCTCCAATCAAGCAGAGAATTCCTCCAGCTCCTCTGGTGGATGAGGGGCTCTGTGCAGAGCCCCTAGCATGGGCAGTGCCCACCCAGAGCCCCTGCTTCCCTCTGTGCCTCTGGCTTTGCAGGGTCCTGGCCAGGGACCAACACTGTCTCCAGACTGTGGACCCCTGGGAAGCAGCCAGAGGCGTGCAGTAGAGTGAAGGTGCGGGGACAGGTGAAGGCCTCCAGCTGGTCTCTGAAGCTACCTCCACCTGTGTGGACTCTTGAGACTTCCTTCCCCCAAGATGTCAGAGCTTCCAGAGGAAGGCACACACACCACCCCACCAAGGGTCAGAGCAGCCTAGAGGGAGCCAGCTGGGTCCTCTTTTCTCCCTGAGCTTGGCAGGGAAGGGGGTGGGGGGTGTCTCCCACCCGCTGGCCTTCCACCCTCCAGCCCCGCCCAGCAGCTGCTCAGGCCAGTCGCCCACTCAGGCCACCATACTGACAGGCAGCGGGTCAAAGCTACAGGCACAGCCATAGCTCAGAATAGGGTGGGACGGACGTGGTGCCTGCCCAGGGGAGCCCCGGCATGCAGGCAAAGGCAGGGACCTCCCAGCTCGCTCCCTGGCCCCTGCCACGCTGACAGGCTTGGTCATGCTAACAGCTGGTCATCAGTTTGTCCACTTACTCAATGAGCTCCTACCACTGTGGACACTGGGATCGGGGTAAGGAGACCAGGTTGTGCCCTGTGTGGTTCCATTCTGGTGTGAGAGACAACAGTCAATCAAGAAACCTGCTAGTACAGGAGTGAGATCCTTCAAATCCCCAAAAGGCCCGGAGTGACTGGGGCTGGCTTTAGACAGGGAAGGCCTCCTGGGAGGCTGGCCTTGGAGTTGAGACCCCCACCTTAAGGAGCCAGCAGTGTGGAGATAAGTTGGACAGCACTCCAGGACCAGAGAGAGGAAGACACTGGCAAAGCAAGAGGTCCCCCAAGCTTTGAGGGAACTCAGAAACCTTGGTGGGGAAGTGCATTGCAGACCAGCTCTGCTCCACCCTGCCCTGCCCTGCCCTAATGCCATCCACTGTCTCCTCCTTAGGAACCAGAAGGAAGGCCTGGTAGCAGCCAGGCACAGACTACCATTGGCAAAAACATGCTCAGTTACTGGGAAAGAAACCTTCAAATCTGAAAATAAAAATTGCCCAAGTAACATCAGCTTAGTATAATTTTGTTTTGTTTTTGTTTTTGTTTGAGATAAAGTTTCGCTCTTGTTGCCCAGGTTGGAGGGCAATGGTGCGATCTTGGCTCACTGCAACCTCCATCTCCCAGGTTCAAGCGATTTTCCTGTCTCAGCCTCCCGAGTAGCTAGGATTACAGGCACCTGCCACCACGCCCAGCTAATATTTTGTATTTTTAGTAGAGACAGGGTTTCACCATGCTGGCCAGGCTGGTCTGGAACTTCTGACCTCAGGTGGTCTACCTGCCTTGGCCTCCCAAAGTGCTGGGATTACAGGCTATACCACCATGCCCGGCTGGTAGAAGTTTTAGAAAGACCTTTGTCTTACTTTGGATTCCCCCAAAACTAGGCCCTGAGACAAAGATTTTTATTTTATTTTATTTTATCTTATTTATTTATTTTTGAGATGGAGTCTCGCTCTGTCGCCCAGGTTGGAGTGCAGTGGCGCGATCTTGGCTCACTGCAAGCTTCGCCTCCCAGGTTCATGCCATTCTCCTGCCTCAGCCTCCCGAGTAGCTGGGACTACAGGCGCCTGCCACCATGACTGGCTACCTTTTTCTGTATTTTTAGTAGAGACGGGGTTTCGCCATGTTGGGTAGGCTGGTCTCAAACTTCTGACCTCAGGTGATCTGCCTGCCTTGGCCTCCAAAGTGCTGAGATTACAGGCGTGAGCCTCTGTGCCTGGCCTTTTATTTAATTTTTTTATTTAAAGAAATGAGATCTCACTATGTTGCCCAGGTTCGTCTTAAACTCCTGAACTCAAGTGCTCCTCCCCTCGGCCTCCCAAAATGCTGGGATTACAGGTGTGAGCCACCGCGCCCAGACAAGACAAAGATTTGAGTTCGAGTGCTTTGCTTGGGAGGCGATCCAAGGAAGCACAGGAAAGGGTCAGAGCAAATAAGCAGGGGAGGGGAAGCCAGGCCCTAAGCGGGGGCTGCAAAGCCTCTTACCCCTGGGCACCTGGAGCTGAATCCTCAGGGTAGAGCCCAGGTCTCAGAGCCATCCCAGGGGCTGCCCTGGCCAGAGACCAAGGGTGTGAGAGACGAGCACCGGAACAGCAAGATTAATCCAATCGGGAAATGAGTTAAAGGTAGCAAGAGTCAGGTTTCTCGATGTTAAAATACAGAAAGGGAGGAAGGAACCACATGGTGTTGGACTGGAATTATCGATACCTGCATGATCTCACAAATGTCCGTATTTATAAAGAAAACTATTGATGTAAATGTGTTTTGTATAAACATCAGCCCTCACTCTGCCCACCAAGACGAGGCACACCTCAGCAGCAGGGAGCACACCAGGAAGCCCAGTCTTGGCTCCCAATTTTCATTCACTGAAGGGAACCAAAGTGTTTTTGTTTTTGAGATGGAGTCTCGCTCTGTTGCCCAGGTTGAAGTGCAGTGGCACAATCTCAGCTCACTGCAACCTCTGCCTCCCGGGTTTACAGCATTCTCCTGCCTCAGCCTCCTGAGTAGCTGGGACTGCAGGTGCCCGCCACCACACCCGGCTAATTTATTGTATTTTTAGTAGAGACGGGGTTTCACCGTGTTAGCCAGGATGGTCTCAATCTCCTGACCTCGTGATCCGCCCACCTCAGCCTCCTAAAGTGCTGGGATTACAGGCGTGAGCCACCGCGCCCAGCCAGGAACCGGAGTTCTTTTAAGAGACGGCTGATCCAGCCGGGCACAGTGGCTCACACCTGTAATCCCAGCACTTTGGGAGGCTGTGGTGGGCGAATCACCTGACACTGGGAGTTTGAGACCAGCCTGACCAACATGGCTGAGGCAGGAGAATCACTTGAACCTGGGAGGCGAAGGTTGTGGTGAGCCAAGATCTCGCCATTGCACTCTGGCCTGGGCAACAAGAGGGAAAACTCCATTGGAAAAAAAAAAAAAAAAAGGTGGCTGACCCCAGGGCCGGGAAGGGAGAGAGTGACGACAAGACATAAGGCACCCCGGGTCACATGGAGAGGGCACTGAGCCACAGCCCCTGTTTGCCAAATCAGACCGAATAATGATATTAATAGATGGTAATGATAGTTATAATTATCAAATAAAATAGAAAACCGTGAGTCTATACATATTTTAATATTTATTAAAATAAATATATTAATGAATTGAAAGTTTAAAAAGACCTATTTGCATATTTTGAAAGCATCAGCTGAGCATGGTGGCTCACACCTATAATCCCAGCACTTTTGGGGAGGCCAAGGTGGAACAGTTGCTTGAGCCCAGGAGTTCGTGACCAGTCTGGGCAACATAGAGATCCTGCTTCTACACAAACTTTAAAAATTAGCTAAGCGTGGTGGTGCAGGCCTGCAGTCCCAGCTACTTGAGAGACTGAGACAGGAGGATCCCTTGAGCCCAGGAGGTCGAGGTTGCGGTGAGCCATCACGTCGCCACTGCACTCCAGCCTGGACAACAGAGCAAGACCTTGTCTCAAAAATAAAACAACAATAACAAAAAGTAGCCATGCATGATGGCACGCACCTGTGGTCCCAGCAACTCAGGAAGCTGAGGCAGGAGGATTGCTTGAGCCAAGGAGTCCGAGGCTGCAGTGGGCTAGGATAGCATCAGTGCATTTCAGCCAGGACAACAGAGTGAGACCCTGTCTCTAAAAAAGAGAGGAAGAGAGAGGGAGAAACGGAGGGAGGGAAGGAGGGAGGAATCTCCCCCACAAAATGCTAATTTGTCACAAAGGGAAAAAGAATGTAAGTTCCAGCAGAGACACAGACCCCGCCTTAATCAAGTGATCACAGTGGACTACAGTGGTACTGGATCAATCAGAATCCTGCCCCACCTAACAGGGTGGGGTGAGCAGATGACATTGTCACATCTGCCCCTTTCCTGCCGAAGATGCACAACCCGTGTCTCTCTCTGATGACATCTCAGACAAAGCCACACAGGGAATCTTCTCCAAAAAGCCTGGCCTGGAAACTTCAAAGGACAGTCAGGGAAAGGCCCAGGAATGTTCTGGAGCGACAGAGACAGAAGACACGATGGCAACTCAGTGCAACGTGTGGTCTCAGGCTGATCTCTTTACTGCAAGGGGTATTACTGGGACAACCAGAAAGCCCAGAGTGGGGTCTGACTCCACGTGATTTCCTGCCTTGGACAGCCGTGTTGGGGCGTGTAGGAGAATGTCCTTGTTTTGGGGTGTGGTGGAGCACCATGCGGCAACAAACCTTCAAATGCTTCAGGGGAAAAAAAGTTCCTGTACTATTCTTGCAACTTTTCTATAAGCTTGAGATTGTGTCAAAATACAAATTTTATTTTTAACAATGTTAGGAGGAGGAGGCACACATTCTCCATTCGGCCCTGCTGAGCTTGAGCTGTTGGGCAGGCTGCAACCTGAAGCTTCTAACAGTCCTGCAGTGGGGCACTGTGAGGGTGGGGCCAGGGAGCCGCAGGACACCAGAGCATCTGCTACAACTCCAGCCAGGATGGCGCAGGGTCCCCTTCCCAGTCCAAGCACAAACACGTGCTGGGTAAAATAGATTTGCCTTTTTTTTTTTTTTTTTTTTGAGATGGAGTCTCACTCTGTCACCCAGGCTGGGGTGCAGTGGCGCAATCTCAGCTCACTACAACCTCTACCTCCTGGGTTCAAGCGATTCTCCTGCCTCAGCCTCCCAAGTAGCTGGGATTATAGGCGCGTGCTACCATGCCCAGCTAATTTTTTGTATTTTTAGTAGAGACGGGGTTTCACCGTGTTAACCAGGATAGTCTTGATCTCCTGACTTTGTGATCCACCCGTCTCGGCCTCCCAAAGTGCTGGGATTAAAGGCATGAGCCACCATGCCCGGTCTTTTTTTTTTTTTTTTTGGGGACAGACTCTTGTTCTGTTACCCAGGCTGGAGTGCAGTGGCGTGATCTTGGCTCTCTGCAAACTCTGTCTCTCGGGTTCAAGTGATTCTCCTGCCTCAGCCTCCTGAGCAGCTGAGATTACAAGCGCCCGCCAACATGCCCGGCTAATTTTTGTATTTTTTTTTTAGTAGAGATGGGGTTTCGCCATGTTGGCCAGGTTGGTCTCAAACTCCAGACCTCAGGTGATCCACCTGCCTCAGCCTCCCAAAGTGCTGGGATTACAGGTGTGAACCACCACACCCGGCCAGATTTGTTTTTTAAATGTCCGGTAAAACAACACGAGGAAGGAAGCTGTGCAGAACTAGAAATGAAGATAGCACTCAAGTCACAGTGGTAAGCAAGAATGGAGACCAAACTGCCAAGGCGAGGCTTGGGCCTGGTGTCATGTCCAATGAGGGCTACTGGTTAAGGCCAGTGAGAAACACAGTCATGGCCACAGACCCTTTCCGAATGGGATCTGGAACTGGGCTTCCATCATAACAATAAGAGCTAAGAAGGGTCTGTTCCAGTCCATGAAGGGGACATGGAAATCTTTGCCCACCAGCCTAGACATGGAGCCCAAAGAGTGACCAGCCCAGACTGAGACAGAAGGACACAGGGCTCCAGGAAAACAAGGAACCAGTGGAATGTAGGATGCAATTGACTAGATCAAACACTGTGTGGAGGGCTTGTTGGAAGACGTAGGTGGGATGGGCCATAGGCACAGAGGAAACTCAGCAGATGAAAGAAGAAAGCAAGGCCAATACTAACTCCAGGAAAAACAAAAAGAAAACCTAAACAGAGTTCACTACTTGCCTCAGCAGAGAGTTATAGTACATAATTATAATAGAGTCATCAACTTAAACAAAAATGATGAAATTGCTCATTTGGGAAGCCAGAAGACGAGATGGTAGGGTGCGGCAGAGAGCATTGGATAAGAGCAAAACCCTCATTCCCCAGTAACATCTCACCATGTATAAAGCTGCTAAACCAAGAAGGAGCAGCGAGAGCACACAATTTAGAAGTATGGAGAGAGCTAAGACGAAAAAAAAATGGTTGAAAGCTTTGAAAGAGGCTGATGCCAGGGCCATCATGGAGGAGCAAAGGAGGGCTAGGGCTTGGTGAGTTCTACAGATACAATAGTTTCTACAGATCTACAGTTTCAATATTTAAACTGTACTAACTTTGAGGGTTTTTTCCCTTTCTTTTATCTATATATCTCTATATATCTGTATTTCTTTGGTAACTATTAAAGAAACACACTAGAATTCCAAACGAAAAATAACAGGCTGGGGGCAGTGGCTCACACCTGTAATCCCAGAACTTTGGTAGGCTGAGGCGGGCGGATCACCTGAGGGCAGGAGTTCAAGACCAGCCTGGTGAAACCCCATCTACTAAAAATACAAAACTTAGCCGGGTATGGTAGCATGTGCCTATAGTCCCAGCTACTTGGGAGGCTGAGGCAGGAGAATCACTTGTACTCAGGAAGTGGAGGTTGCAGTGAGCTGAGATTGTGCTACTGCACTTCAGCCTGGGCAACAGAGCAAGACTTCATCTCAAAAAAAAAAATAAAAATAAATAACAAAGAAAAATACACATTCCCATCAAAAATCACCATTATCTGGGACATTGCAAAATACTTTGGACACATCATCAATTAAAGAAGGAATCAAAATGGAAACCACAACATGTTTTAAATTGAATGATAATGAAAACACTGTCAATGAAAATTCCTAGATGTAGCTCACACGGTACTTAGAATGTTATAGTCTTCAGATCATATAACAAAAAACAAGAAAGTGATTTTTGCCAAGTGAAGAATCTATAGCTGTCTTAAAGTTTATATTTTGTGCTGACCTGCAATTTCTAGTTTTCCTCCTTTTTTTTTTTTTTTTTTTTTGAGACGGAGTCTCACTCTGTTGCCCAGGCTGGAGTGCAGTGACACGATATCGGCTCACTGCAAGCTCTACCTCCCAGGTTCATGCCATTCTCCTGCCTCAGCCTCCCGAGTAGCTGGGACTACAGGCACCCGTCACCACGCCTGGCTAATTTGTTTGTATTTTTAGTAGAGATGGGGTTTCACCGTGTTAGCCAGAATGGTCTTGATCTCCTGACCTTGTGATCCGCCCGTCTCGGCCTCCCAAAGTGCTGGGATTACAGGCGTGAGCCACCGCGCCCGGCCCCCCTTTTATTTTAAGACGGAGTTTTGCTCTTGTTGCCCAGGCTGGAGTGCGATGGCGTGATATCAGCTCACCGCAACCTCTGCCTCCCGGGTTAAAGCGATTGTCCTGCCTCAGTCTCCCGAGTAGCTGGGATTATAGGCGTATGCCACCACGCCAGGCTAATTTTTTATTTTTAATAGAGACAGAGTTTCTCCATGTTGGTCAGGCTGGCCTCGAACTCCTGACCTCAGGTGATCTGCCCACCTCGGCCTCCCAAAGTGCTGGGATTACAGGCGTGAGCCACTGCACCTGGCCTAGTTTTCTTTCTTTCTTTCTTTCTTTTTTTTTTTTTGAGACAGAATCTCTCTCCGTCACCCAGGCTGGAGTGCAGCAGCGTGATTTCAGCTCACTGCAACCTCCACCTCCAGGGTTCAAGCAATTCTCATGCCTAAGCCTCTGTAGTAGCTGGGATTACAGGTGCATGCCACCATGCAGAGCTAATTTTTGTATTTTTAGCAGAGACAAGGTTTCACCATGTTGGCCAGGCTGGTCTTGAACTCTTGTCCTCAGGTGATCCTCCCGCCTCGGCCTCTCAAAGTGCTGGGATTACAGGCATGAGCCACCACACCTGGCCAGCAGTTTCTGGCTTTCTTTTTTTTTGAGGCAGAGTCTCGCTCTGTTGCCCAGGCTGGAGTGCAGTGCTGCAATCTCAGCTCACTGCAATCTCCGCCCCCAGGTTCACGCCATTCTCCTGCCTCAGCCTCCTGAGTGGCTGGGGCTACAGGTGCCCACCACCACACCTGGCTAATTTTTTTATGTTTAGTAGATATGGGGTTTCACCACGTTGGCCAGGATGGTCTCGATTCCCTGACCTCATGATCCCACCCGCCTCGGCCTCCCGAAGTCCTGGGATCACAGGCGTGAGCCACCGCGCCCGACCCATTCTCTGGTTTTCTAAGGAAGCTGCCTTCAGTTTTGTTTGCCTTTTCTGTTGTTTCTCTCAGAGCCCTTCTCCCCAGGAGAGCCCTTGCCTGCCGTGGGGTCTTCTGTGAAATCAGTTGCCTGACCTGTACCGGGCCCAGGTGGCCTCAGGTGTGTGTCAGCCTCCCTGTGGTGGTCCTGGAGCCAGGGCCTGCCTCTTGGGGTCACCCGAGGTGATGCATGGGAAGCGCTGAGCAGGGCGCCTGCCCCTGGGGGGCCACGGATGATCCTGCCATTGTGGCCATTGGGAACCAGAGGGTGAGAGCAGGTGGCCGGCCGACCACCCCACTCAGAGCCAGAGCCCAGCTCCTGCCCACTCCCCACAGGGACGAAGCCAGGTAGGGCAGCAATGTGGCTGCCCAGGCTTGGACAGCCTGGGCCAGGCATTGGGCCATCCCGGGAGCCAGTTGTCCATCCAACCCCACCTTGAGCTCACACCCAGAGTATGACAGGGCCTGGCCCAGGTCCCAGGCTAGGGAGACAAGGCTGGCTCTCTCAGGCTCCTTTTCCTGCAGGAGACCCCTGGCAGCCCCTGCCCAGGGCCACAGGGACCTTGGAGGCTGAGGGGGCAGCAGCAGGACGATGGGCCCGAGGGAGGGAGGGGCACTGAGATCTTGGCACCCTCAGCAGCCCACAGCCTGGCTCTGAGGACGCGTCCACAGCCTATGGACAGCCAGGGGGACACTGGTGAGGCCCAGCCTGGGGGGCCGTGTGCTGAATTTAAGAGCCAGTGTGGGCACCCAGCCCTGCCACCCTCGCCCACTGGACCCTGTCCTGGGGGCATCCTGTGCTGCCCTGGATTGTGCACTGTGCTGGTTATGGCTGCCCGGGGCTGTAGCCATGCCACGCCACCCCAGTCATTCACTGCCACCTCCCCGCGTGCCCTCAGCACTTCACTGAACCTGGGACCCTAGGGCCAGAGCTCACTCTTCACTTAGCTGAAGCGGGTACATGTCAAACGGTGGGGACAGAGCGAGAGTCAGGGACCCAGCCATGGCCGGGGCATCACCAGCATCCTCCGAGGCCCTGGCTGCTGTCCTTTACCCGGCACACAACACCGAGCACCATGAGGTGGGCACAGGGGATGCAATGGGGACAGAAGGGTGCTGTCCTTGCCCACAAGAAGTTTTCAGCCAGCACTTCCCAAAGTGGGGGCCATCCCCACAGTGCTTTCCAGGGGCCTGAGCCGTGGCACTGCTGGTTGCAATGGCAGAACCTCATGAGTCATCACAGGCACTGTGGGACCCAGGTGCCAGGGCTGGTTTTCCCTCGGCATGCTGAGCCAGGTGGCATTACCACCATATGCAGACCAGAGCACACTGAGGCTCAGGGCAACCTGGGACCTGCTGGAGCGTGTGGCTGATCCGGGCGGGAGGTCAGGTGAGGGCAGGGCATGTGTGAGAGCCAGACCTCAGGGGCCCAGTGGTCCCCAGGGCAGCGAGGGGCTCCTTCACACAGGTCCTACCCTTCAGTCACACACGGCGCCTGCCCGCAGCCACCTTCCCGTTACTCAGAGGGGCTGTAGCCTCCAGGCTCAGGCCAAGCCATCCCAGGAGCCCAGCCCCTTACCTCCTGCTCTCTGCCTCTGCACGGACGCCCCTTGCCCCCATCCTCACCCCTCCCCTTGGCAGCAGGACACAGCTGCACCCTCTGTCTAGGGCCACGGCCCCTTGGCCAGCCTTCCTGAGAGCAGGGTCTGCCCCACACTGGGCTCCCAGCACCGCCCTTGGCCCCCTCAGAGAGCCCCCACCGATCCCATTCTCCTGCTTAAGGGCTCGAAGGCACAGTCCAAGACCCTGCCAGGGACCCCTGCCAGTGTTCTGCCCTCCTCAGGCCGGAGGGCTGGCCTCCCCATCCTGGCATCCCCTTCCTCCTTGTTGGACTCCCAGTTACCCCTTCCCTATCAGGGGCTGGCTGCCTTTTCCACAGGCTGGCCAATGGCTGGCCTGGGCCCGGTGAGGTGCAGCTATGCCAGGCCCTGCCTCTGGCGGGACACAGGTCCCCAGGCCAGGTGCCCCTTGGTACTGTGTTTGGAGGGATGGCTCGCTCTTGGCTGGGGGCACTGCCCTGAGGACCCATGCTGTCACCCAGGCCTCAAGTGCTGCCCAGAGGCCCTTGCCACAGCCTCCTCGAAGCCCTTGCCCCTCTTGGGGCCCGGGGTCCCATTCCAGGAGTGAAACTGGGCTGGGCCAGCCACAGTGTGGGGGCCTGTGCAGCAGGCAGAGGGGAAGCACGGGGTGGGGCCAGGACTCCAAAAGGGAAGGGAGGAAGGGCAGGGACAGCCGCGGGCACTGGGTCCAGCCCTGCCTCAGGGCCATCCTCAGTGCAGCATCCGCCCTGGTCTGTGTTTGGGGGTGGAGGGGCAGCTGGCACTGGGGGAGACAGCACTGCCTCCACCCACCTACCCCTCCGAGGCCCTCAGAGCTGCTCCCGGGGGTCTTGGGTGACTTAGGCCCCTTCCTCTGACATCACGGGCCTGCTGGCGCCTGCTGGTGGGGGAGTGGGGTGGGCCTGGGCCCACATCCTGCTTGGCCAGTTACCCACAGGCCAAGTGACCAGCACAGCCACCCCAGGCCTAGCCATACACTGCACCACCTCGGCCTTCGCTGCGTCCCAGGCCCTGCCCATCCCCTGCCACAGCGTAGGAGCCCCAGGTGGCAAAGGCTCGGGCCCCTCTCTCCTCGAGGCAGGGCCCGGCCGGCTCCTCATAAGCCTGAGCCACACTTGGCTTCCCGAGCAGGCCCCTCCCGCCCCTGCCGTCATTTCTGGCAGGCCCTCTGCGTGAGCTCACGAGTTACATAAGGCATGTGAGCTATGTCTTGGGGGAATGAGCGACCCCTACACGGGGCTCTACATCCCCTCGCCTTCTCCAGCCACAGACCACCATAAGCTGAGGGAGGGCTGGGCGTGAGAGGTGACCCCGTGCTCCCCTGCCCGGGAAGGGGCTGCCCGGCCACCCTGAGAACAATGGTATGTGCAGAAGAGAAGGGACTGAAACTCTTTGAAGATGTTCCAGGATTTAGCACCCAGGGAGTGGCGGACAGAGACTCAGCTCCAGCAGCCTCCAGCATGGAGGAAGGAAAGGGTTCCCCAGGCTGCTCAGGAGAACGTTCATTGCTGTAGTGGGCAGTTGCCTCCCAACCAGGGACGGTCACCCCTTGCCCGGGGACAGTCACCCTCCTGGAATGGGGCTTCATTTCTCGGGGCTGGGAATCACCCTGGATCCTTCCCCACCCAGGGTGCTCTTGGGCCATCGGAGGGCTCCTGGGTCATTTTGGGCCTTCTGAGGGCTCCTGGGTCATTTTGGGCCATCTGAGGGTCCCTGAGCCCAATGACACTTCTGCCTAGGCTCGTGCGGCTGGAGGAAGCCGCCAGGCAAGGTCCCCTCCATGCCCTGGCGCAGCCTGGCCTGGGAGAGAGGAGGCCCCAGCCACGCTGAGAGCAAAGACAGGGCAGAGTTTCTCGGACGTGGCACCGGGCCAGGGAGCCCCTCGCAGCTGCAGGGGTTCTCCACGGACTCAGCCATCTGGGGAGAGCAGCCCAGAGCCTTCAGGCCTCCTGCCATATTCTGTGGCCTGGGACTTGGGGGGACCCATGAGGACACTGGGACACCGCTGAAGGGAGGTGCAGACAGTGTACTGGCGTTTCCGGGGACCGAGCCCAGAAGGAGCGGGACAGCCACCTCCTGGCCTGGAGGAAAATCCTGCTTCCTGGCAAGAAAACCACCCCTAGAGGAACAGGGTTGGGGTGCAGGAGGCTTTCCTCAGGCGACCGCCCCTTTCCTCCTCCAAAAGCAGGGCAGGAAAAGAGCATTCAGCCAGGCAGCGAAAACCCCAGCTCCGGTCCCTCCCGCCCCACCAGAGGCCGCCTGGAGGCACGGAGTTCCGGCCGGGATGAGGCCTGGGAAGCCCAGCGACGCACAGGCCACGGCTGCTTCCCCTCTGCGAGGAAGGAAAAGTCCCTGCAGAGCGGCCCTGGGCTAAGGCTGCGGTGCCCAAGCAGAGGAAGGGAGCATGCTTGCAGACGCCTCCTGCTGGGAGCCTGCCACACCCGCCACACCCTGCTCGGGGACAAAGCTCTCGGTGGCTGTGGCAGGGACACGCCGCGTGCGGGTGGCTGCAAGCCAGCAGCCCCGAGCGGCCCCTCCCGCTAGACTCCCAGCCTGGGCCCTCTGTCCTCTAGGCAACGAGAACATGTATGCCTTGCTTTTCAGAGACTCGGGTTCTTGGAACTTACACCCTCTTGGGTTTGCTATTTTTACCCACCCTGAGCCTTCCGGTCTCCATGGCGACGCCTCCAAACAGCAGATTCCAGGCGGCAATGACGTCATCTCTCCCTTTCCTGCCGCCCAGGCCTCGGAGGCACTGCTGCCTGGGGCCGGGGGTGGGGGTGGGGGGGCTGCAGGGCTTCCCTGGCCCCCTCCCATACCTGCCTCACGCTCCCCCAAGCAGAGACTCAAGGCCTGCGGGCCACGGTTGGGCCTCTCCTGACTCCAGCTTGCTCGTCTGTCCTTGGGGGCAGCGTCCTTCCTTCTCTTGGCCCCTTGGAGCAGCTCTGCGGGAGTCCTGCAGCAGCCCAGCGGATTGAATGCAAAAGACAGCCACCCTCCTGCTCCGGATCCTGGGAGGAGGCTGCAGGCTGCCGCTGAGACAGCAACCTGCCTGGCCTGGGAAGCTCCTTGCGGCCCCAGCATCAGAAGCTTGCTCTTGGCACCGTGGCTCACCCCTGTAATCCCAGCACTTTGGGAGGCCCAGGCGGGCGGATCATGAGGTCAGGAGATCGAGACCATCCTGGCTAACACAGTGAAACCCTGTCGCTACTAAAAATACAAAAAAACAAATTAGCTGGGCATGGTGGTGGGCGCCTGTAGTCCCAGCTACTTGGGAGGCTGAGGCAGGAGAATGACGTGAAGCCGGGAGGCGGAGCTTGCAGTGAGCTGAGATCACACCACTGCACTCCAGCCTGGGCGACAAAGCAAGATTCTGTCTCAAACAAAAAAGTAGCAGCAGCAGCTTGGTCTCGGCCAGGCGCGGTGGCTCACGCCTGTAATCCCTGCACTTTGGAAGGCCGAGGCGGGTGGATCACCCGAGGTCAGGAGTTTGAGACCAGCCTGGCCAACATGATGAAACCCCATCTCTAATAAAAATATAAAAAATTAGCCAGGTACCTGTAATCTCAGCTACTCAGGAGGCTGAGGTGGAGAATCGCTTGAACCTGGGAGGCGGAGGTTGCAGTGAGCTGAGATCGTGCCACTGCACTCCAACCTGGGCAACAAGAGTAAAACTCCATCTCAAAAAAAAAAAAAAAACAAAAGAAAAGAAACTTGCTCCCAAGAGAGGCAGTGACCGTGGTGGCAGGGGCCCAGGGAGCCCACAGACGCCCAGAGCAGGGTCTATAGCACGGTCTGCTAGGCACCCACTGTAGTGCCCAAGGGCATCCAGCCCCTGAGAGTGAGGCGGTCAGAACACCCTGGCCCCAGGTCGCACAGCTCCGGGGCTCCAGCCCAGGCAAGACAGGCGCTGCAGGGCCCACCCCACACCCTGGTCCCAATCAGGCGTCTGGATAGGGGCGGTAGTCCCTAAGCCCAGGCCCAGGTCCCCCGCGGTAACTGCCAGCTTGTGTCCCTGTCTGGGACCACACTTTACCCAGCTGCCTCTGCAACGCCAGCCTGCAGTCCACCCTCAGCCCAAACTGAGGATGGGGACACCCGGGGTTGGATGGCCACTGGTGACCAAGGTTGGGTGGGCAAGGCTACCCATTCCCAGGGTCACCCTCCAGGAGAAGAGCCCCAGCCATGGAGCACGTGTGTGCTTCGCTGTGCTTGCAGAGACCCACAGAAACGGCACACGTCTTGGCAGTGCCTTGCAAAAAGGACAAGTGCAGCCTCGAAAGTTTCACAGCCCCCAGAGGACCAGGAGGAGCCCCGAGGAGCCACCCCCACCCGGCCCCCGAGGCCCCCTTACCTGGGGGGGTGCTGGGGTCTCACTGCCTAAGCAGGGCCTGTGACTAAATCAGCTCCACCCACCCCCGGCCGCCTCCCCAAAGCAGGCGTGGAGGGCAGGAGGGCAGGGTCTGGTGTGGGGGAGGTGGCAGGCAGGGCTGTGGAAGCTGTGGGGGGCTGGAGCTCTCGGCACAGGCTGGGTGAAGGTCACAGCCTCCCTCTGTCCCACCAGCAGCCGGGTGGGAAAACAGGACCCTCAGCAGGTGTCCCAATGGCCAACATCACTGCTCCCAGAAACGATACAGAAAGAAGGTGGTTTCGAGGCTCACATTCCTACCCTCCCGCTTGATTTCAGGGATGAAGTCCCAACTCGCCTCTGTCTGACACCGGCAGGCACACTCGCAGGTCTGGACACGAGGCAGGCAGGTGAGCCGCCCATCTCCAGAGCCCCTCAAGACCCTGTGACAGACAAGGTGCCTGGAGAACACAGCCCCAGGGCACTAGGCAGGGCCTTTCCCCCAGCCCCCACTGAGGACCCCCCACCCTAAGGCTGCATTCCAGGGTGAGGTGCTGGGCAGAGGCCTGTCAAGAGGGGGCCCAGTGGCACAGAGGCCCCATGAGCATTTGGGTGCCCAGGACGGGTTCTGTGCTCCCTGGATGGAACCTGGCTGCAGCAGGGATGTGGACATTGTGTGTTCACTGAAGCGCCTCCTCCAACAATCTCTGTCTGGACAGAGGCAGGAGGGAGGCTGGGAGGCTGGGAGCCTGAAGGGTCCTGGGGGTGTGAGCAGGACAGGAGAGCGGCTTCACATGGAGGGTGTGGAGTTCCTGGACGAGTGGCCCATAGCCCTGCACAAAGTGGGGTGGCCGAACGCCACCAGCACCAAGCAGCCCCCACGAACTTTGTGCGCCTCGGCCTGCTGCCCTCCCCGTTGGCTCAGGCTCCAGCTGTCCCCGCTGAGCCCCACAGGAGGCCCCTGGCCTGAGCTCTGTTCAGCCAGATGTGTCCTGCCCGACAGGGTCCGGGTGCAGGCCAGGGGGCTGGGCCCTGAGGGCGCTGGGTGGGTGAGCGTGGAACTGGTTTCTTCTGTGGAGTAGACTACGTGCCTCCCTACAGCAAGCACACAGGCACACGGGAAAGAGTTCCTGTTCTACAGAGCTGGCAGCTTCCCTAGGAGAGCATAAAAAATTAAGTCTCCAAATGTTCTATGTTGGACGGGGGTCCATGTTCTTAAAAGGAATAGACCAGGGTAAGTCGAGAGGTGCTGAGTTGGAGGGGGGCTTCCTATGAGGTCCATCTCAGCAGCCCTAAAATGGGTGAGGGATGAGCTTTCAGGGCCGGGGCCAGCAGCGCAAACGCCTGGGGGCAGGACGGTGCTTGGGTCCCTGCAGGATGCGTGCAGCAGGTGGAGGACGGAGTGGTGAGAGAGGACTCGAGGGGTGGGTGGCAGAGGACACTGTGCCTGTTTGCTGTTGACATCCAACTTTGCTCCCCTGGGGACCCAGCCTGGGGGGCTCTGCTCCTAACCTGGGAGGCTCTTGGCAGGCAAGGGTGGAGCAGCTGCTGGGTGCGGTGAGTGGGGTCTGGGCTTCGTGCCTCCCCCGGCTGTGGGGGCTCCCTGAGGTGCTTGAGCCCATGACTCCCCATCCCTCCACTTCCCTGCTGGGAAAACTGAGGGCCCGATCAGCAGAATCGATTCAAAACAGATGAGGCTATTTTTTTTCTGAGCATTTTGTTTCCAGTCCCACCCCTAGCCTGGCACAGAGCTGGAGTGACCGGCCGAGGGGAGGGCTCTTGCCTGGCCCAGCCCAAACCCCTCTGGGGCCCCTGGCTGGCCCCTCCCAAGCCTGCCCAGGGACCTGCTGCCCACAGGCCTACCCGCTCTGGCCGAGCATGGGGGTTACATAAACAGGCACATTCATGACTTCAAAGGGCGAGGCAAGAGGCTGCAGGGACCCAGGTATGGGCTCAGGGTGCTGGGGCCACCTGCACCAGCAGCTGCCCCACAGATGCTGCAGGGAGGGGCCTGGCACTCCCCCCATCCCAGCACCTTCTGCGAGCAGGTCCACCTCCAGGCCAGGCACTGCCCAGTGGGCTCTTGTCGCCGTGAGTAATGTTTAACTTGGAAGGGCCTCTGGACAACTGCAGGGGAGAAGTTAACAACAAGTTTGGATTGCAATCCGCTTGCCAGGAGGGGGGCAGAGAGAGGAAGGGAGAGAGAGAGGGTAAAGTTGAGAGAAAGAAAGGAGACCAGAAGGTTGGCCGGGGGACGTGCACTCCAGGGAGGCAGGGCTGAGAGGACACCCCTGGCCTGGGATCCAGGGCTATGGTCTGTGTGTAGCCACGAAGCGCAGGCCCCAGGGCCAGGTGCCCATTGTGCCCAGGAGTGGGAGCTCTGAGGCCAACTGGCTGGCGCTGAGCCTCCCATGCCTCAGTTTCCCCTGCAGAAAACACCCTGCACCCAAGACGGGCTTTGGGGTCCAGCCTTGGGGCAGAAACACTGCACACACGTGCACACACATGCAGGCACGTGGGCACACAGAGGCTCACATGCCTGCACGCATGCACACACAGGCATGTGCACACACACACACACACCCACATACACACGGGTGTTAGCAAAACGGCCCCGCCTGAATCGCTGAGGCCTCAACCCAAGGCCGGAAAAGTCCATGACGCCGGAGCAGGGATGAGGTCCCATTCCAGCAGGCCGGGGGAGGGCCGCCGCACTGGAGCCGGGACAGAGCTCTCGCCAAACAGAGGCCTCCTGCAGCACAAACCCCGGCCTTTCGTGGGGTCAGTGCCCATAGGGTTGAGCACCACGTGCCTGGCTGGGCAGTGCTCCTGCCAGGGTCCCCTTCTCCACTGTAGGAAACACAGCTACTCCCGTGGCCGCATCTGCTCTGCTGTGGCCCCGAGACAGGGAGTTTCCAGCGCATGAGTGGGAGTCCGGGCCCCGGGTGGGGCAGATGCCAAGTGGGCGCCAGGGAAGGAGAGTGCTGGGCCAGGGATCAGGAGCACACGTCTCCTCTCCGGCCTCCTCTCCTGCCTCCATCTGCCACCTCCATCTCCAACAGCCCAGATGACCTGGGGGCAGCTCCCTGACCTTGCAGGCTCACTGTTCTCACCTAGAAAAGAGGAGAGCGGGCCGGGCGCAGTGGCTCATGCCTGTAATCCCAGCACGTTGGGAGGCCGAGGTGGGCGGATCACGAGGCCAGGAGTTCAAGACCAGCCTGACCAACATGATGAAACCCTGTCTCTACTAAAAATACAAAAATTAGCCAGGCATGGTGGTGTGTGCCTGTAATCCCAGCTACTCAGGAGGCTGAGGCAGGAGAATCGCTTGAACCTGGGAGACGGAGGTTGCAGTGAGCCGAGATCAGGCCTCTGCACTCCAGCCTGGGTGACAGAACAAGACCCTGTCTGAAAAAAAGAAAAGAGGAGAGCGGCTTTGACTGTCTTCAGCCTCTACCAGTCCACACCCAAGAGGGCCGACAAAGGGTGGGGGCTCATCCTCTGAAGGATCGAGGGGACAAGACACCCTGGAGGCACAGGCCATGTGGGCCTGCCCAGCTCTGCCCCTACCAGGACCCAGCTCTGCCAGCAGACCGGGAACCTGCGGCCCCGGCTCCACTGGGCCAGGCAAAACATCACACCCACCCTCACCGGCCAGCCCGCACTGGCCCCCACTCACCTCCATTCCAGAATACAGCACCTCTCTCTGCCCAATCAATGCTTTTTCACAAATGTGGACTTTGACAGGAAACTGCCCTCCTCCCTTAACCTTGCTGTGTTTTCAGGTTTGCCCCTGGGCAAGAGAGTCTCCCCTCCTCCTGGACAGAGTGCAGGTGGCACACCTGAGGCAGGGAAGAAGCTGGCTGCATGGGGAGCCACACCTCCCAGGCAGGAGGCTGTGGCCTGGGGCTCCTGGGCCAGGGGTCCCAGAACCATTTTTTCCTCTTTTTTTTTTTTTTTTTTGAGACAGAGTCTTGCTGTGTCGCCCAGGCTGGAGTGCAGTGGCACTATCGTGGCTCACTGCAAGCTCTGCCTCCCGGGTTCACACCATTCTCCTGCCTCAGCCTCCCCAGTAGCTGGGACTACAGGCGCCCGCCACCACACCTGGCTAATTTTTTGTATTTTTAGTAGAGACGGAGTTTCACTGTGTTAGCCAGGATGGTCTCAATCTCCTGACCTGGTAAGTGCCTGCCTCGGCCTCCCAAAGTGCTGGGATTACAGGCGTGAGCTACCGACCCCGGCCCCTGGAGCCTCAGTCTCGGAATCACACCCACTCCACGGAAATTGCTCAGAACGACCTTTTCCCACTTCTGGGATTCCTGCAACTGTTTTTCACTGGAGTTAAACAGTTTCGTTTTATACCTCCCAGCCCAGGGCGTCTGTCACAGCTTTCCAATCCATGATCCCACGAATCGGACTGGACACGGATAAATTGGGACAGGGCGCCCAGTGGCAAAGGCCGGGACAGGTAGGCCACTCTCTCCAGAAGGTGCCTCTGACAGGGGCTGTGCAGGGCTGCAGGAGACACAGGAGGACCCCGCCTGGCCCCTTAGAGACAGGGTCTCCCGGACGGGAGATTTCTGTAGCCTCTCTTCCTCCTTCACACTTTGTTTAATCGGGAAATCGACCACTGCTGCCCTTCCACAGACAGGTCGGTGAGTACCGACAGGGAAGTGAATTGACAGGGAAAGGCCCTGCCCTCCCCCACCACGCTAGAGTGGCCATGCGAACCTGATGATGGCGCCCCAATGCAGGGACGCCCCTCTCCTGCCTGGGCCCTGATTGGCACGGCACCTGCAGTTCAAGCCCGGGGTCCCCATCCCTGCCGTGAGCTCGGCTCTCAGGTCAGACTGAAAAGGAATGGAGACATTGAGGCTTCGGACAGGTGTGCGGACCGGAGGCCCGGGGTCTCCCGATGCCCTTCCCAGCGTCCCCCTGCGCCTCGCCGGCGATCTGGGCATAGTGGCGGAGGGTCTCCCGCGCACATGGGAGGAGGACGGCTCAGCCTTCCAGCCCCCGGACGTGCCACTGAGGCCTGCAGCGCAGCTGGGGCACCCGCAGAACGCCGGACCCGGAGGAAGGGCGAACACCGTGAGGCGCTGCGCTCGTGGCTTGCATGTGGCGTCCACGTTGAAACGAAGCAGGCTCGACGCTGGAAACTCGCTTCACCCACCCGCCCCTTCGCCATCCGCTGGCGGCGACTGCACGCCCAGAATCCCCCGTGCGCTTCCCACGCCTCTTGGACGGCCGCCCCGGAAGCGCGCTCGCCCTGGATGTCGCAGAACGAGCGGCGAGTGCCGGGCTGGGCCTGTGAACGTGGAGGAAATTGGAGCGGCGAGGTGGCTGGGACCGGCCCTCCCCCTGCGGGTCTCACCGCCACGGCGGCCCCAGGCTGGGCGCTGAGTACAGGGCCGGGTCGGGGCGGGGCTGGAAGTGCGCGGGACCCTGCGGGGCGGGGCTTGGCTTTGTGGGTGGTGCCCAGGGGCGGGGTGTGGGCGGGGCCTAGAAGGTGGAGCTGAGAGGGGCGGGGCACGGGAAGCGCCAGCAGGCGGAGCGGGGGCGGGGCGCAGGGGGGCCCGGAAAGACTGGCGGGGATTGAGGGGTGGGGCGTGGGGAGCACGGGAGGAAGGGCGGGGCTTGGGGGCGGGACGCGAGGGAGCCCGGAGGGAGGGGCGGGGCTTGAGGGGCGGGGCGTGGGAGGTGCCCGGGAGGAGGGTCCGGCAGAGGGACCCAGGCTGGAGAGTTCGTTCGGGTCTGAGGTGTTGTGAGCCGGAAGCGCGAGGAAACCTAAGGCAGGGGCTGGCTGAGGCTGCAGCTCACTGCTGATTTACCCCAGGACCCCGCTCCGGAGGGGTCGTAGCCAGTTTAGCACAAGTCCATCATCCGCTAGTCCCGAAAGCGCTGGGCAGTGGGGTCGGGGCAGTGAGAGGAAATCCACCCAGCTGACGTCCTGCGGGTTCTCCGGTTCCCAGGCGCTCGGCGGCGGGCGTGGCCCTCAGAGCAGGCCACCGGGCGTTGGGGGTCCAGGCTGACTCCCGGAGCGACTGGGATCGCCGAGTCACGCCCCACGTGGCCTGGAGGCTTTTTCCTGGTCCTCCCAATCCTTCAGCCAAAGGCTCTCATTATGTGGAGAATGGAAGTCACTATTTGGGGCAACTGACTGTCCCCAGGGCACGTCCCAGAAGGGAGCAAATCCCTCCGAGGAGGCGCAGGAGATTCACAGGCAGCCTCTATGCGGACACCTCCATTCAGGATGTGCCAGGACGGCAGACCACAGGCAGCGCCAGAAACGGCTCGTGATGCTGGCAGGACAAACAGGCGGGCACCTGGGCCTGGGGACACCGGAGGGACACTGGCCGTACACGCGTGCTGCAGAGTTGGTGACCATGGGCAGTGCAGCCGCTGGGTTTGGCCTGTGAGGCCATCCTCGAGGTTCTCTGGAGGCCAGCAAGGGGCTTTCACAGCTGAGAGGTGTGTAGGGACCCAATATGGCAGGAGCTGGCCTCACCAGCTGCCCAGAGTGAGCTGGCTCTCCCAGGCTGGAGGGGCTGCCCCAGGGTGCTCAGACAGCCAGGCACTTACTTCACTCCCTGACCCCGACCCCCAGTGGGAGGTCAGTGGGTGCCACTAAGTCCTCCCCAACCCTGCCAGACGGCAGTGTACAAAAACCTGGGTTCACATCCAGCTTGGCTGCTCACTGTCATGACAAGTGGGCAGATGCCCTGGGCCTCAGTTGGCCCATCTGTAAGTGGGGCCAAGAGACAGCACCTCCGTCACAGGGCTGGGTGTGGGGTGAACAGGTTGGTCCCTGGAGACAAGTGGTGTGGTGCCCTGAGGCCTGAGGCCAGGCTCCAAGGCCGCTCAAGGAATAGGGGATTTGAGGCAGCTCAGAGAGGACAGGCCCAGCAGCCAGCCCCAGCCTGATATCTGCCCTCTGCTTAGGCCCCAGACGCAGCTGCATCTTGGAGTTGTTCTGAAAAATCTGGGACCTGCCCCACCTCCACCCAGGCAGGGGGCACCAGCCAGCTCCAGAGCTGCCCACCTTCCCTCACAGGCGCACAGGTCAGCGCCAGGCCAACCCCAGAGCGATAACACCTGTGTGGACTGTGCTTGAGCAGCGAGGTGGCCTGCACAGGTGAGGATGCCAGGAACAGTTAGTGCAGCTGTGCCCAGTCCTGGGCAGGGCAGCCATGGGAGGGCCCTGACTGCGGAGGGGTGTCCAGAGAGCCTGCCCCACTATGGAGAAGCCTGCGGGGAAGAAGGTGGCAGAAGGGAGGGCAGGGCTGGTCTTGGCGGCCACTGTCTGGCCAGTTCGGATCCTAGTCATGCCTTGGCTCCACCTAGGTTGCAGGCAAAGGACCTGTTCAGAGATTCTGCTGGACATCAGGCCACTGCTTCCAGCGGCCAGATAGCTTCCTGGGGCCTCAGGACTCTGGGCTGCCCTCTGGCCCCGGAGAAGGTTGCCAGGCCATGGGCAGGGAGAAAAGCAGAAGGGGGATGGGAGGGGGAGAAGAGTCTCAGCCAGTGTCCCTCTTGGATGCACAGCACTGTTGTTCAGTCACCAGCTGGCTGGGAGGACGGCTTCCACTGCAGGATGGACCCCAGGGAGGAGGATGGAGCTTCATGTCAGACATCCCTCACACCACAACGTTGGAAATTGCTCACCCAGAAATGGGGGTATATGGCACTTTGGGAGGCCAAGGCAGGAGGATTGCTTGAGGCCAGGAGTTTGATGAGACCATCCTGGACAATAGTGTAAGACCCTGTCTTTACAAAAATTAAAATTAGCCAGGACCCTGGTGCGGTGACTCATGCTTGTAATCCTAGCACTTTGGGAGGCCAAGGGAAGAGGATCTCTTGAGCTCAGGAGTTCAAGACCAGCCTGGGCAACATGGCAAAATCCCATGCCATTGCTGCAAAACAAAACAAAACAAAACAAAAAATTAACCGTGGTGGCTTGTGCCTGTAGTCCCAGCTACGTGGGAGGCTGAAGTGGGAGGATTGCTTGAGCCAGGGAAGCAGCAGTTGCAGTGAGCCGAGATCGTGCCACTAGACTCTAGCTTGGGTAACAGAGGGAGACTGTCTCAATAAATAAAATAAAAATAAAGAGGTGTTGAGGATTGCTTGAACCCAGGAGGTGGAGGTTGCAGTGAATCAAGATTTCGCCACTGCATTGCAGCCTGGGCAACAGAATGAGACCCTGTCTCTAAAACAAAACCAAAAACAGAAATAGGGTTGTTGGTTGTCACTTAGCTGGGGCTCGTGGTGATGGGGTCCGGTGGCACGTTTGGAGGGCATAGCTGGAAGGAACAGAGGCCACCTCCTCCTCGGGCACCTGGTAGGGGAGAGCAGCCCTAGGCCAAGGCCACACAGTGCGAGGGTTTGCAGGACAGTCAGTAGTCTGCACAGGGGCCTCCTGGAGCCTGGTTCTCCAGACAGACCCTGAGGGAGCACCCAGGGGAAAAGAGAAACAGAAAACCAGCCCATGTTTGGGCCATATCTTTCAGGCCACTTTCTGTTTTTCTCCTCCTTCTTCTTCTTCTTTTTTTTTTTTTTTTGAGTTGGAATTTCTCTCTGTCACCCAGGCTGGAGTGCAGTGGCACAATCTTGGCTCACTGCAACCTCCGCCTCTTGGGTTCAAGCAATTCTCCTGTTACAGCCTCCCAAGTAGCTGGGACTGCAGGCGTACACCACCACGCCTGGCTAAATTTTGTATTTTTAGTAGAGATGGGGTTTCACCATATTGGTTAGGCTGGTCTTGAACTCCTGGCCTCAGGTGATCCACCTGCCTTGGCCTTCCAAAGTACTGGGATTGCAGGCGTGAGCCACTGCGCCCAGACTCAGGTTCCTTTCTCTAAAAGTCAGCAATTCTACCAGATGAACAAACAAGACCTAAGCCCCCAGTGGTGACTTCTTGCTCCCTGCCCACGGGTGTCCCAGTCCTTCCAGGCTGTGCTTTCGAGCCTACAGAAGTCGCTCACCGTGCATGTCCCTGACCCTCTGGAGGATGTGCAGGGCCCAGGCCACCCACTGTCCTTATTTTCCGATGCAGGGGCAGCAAGGGAGGTGTCGGACGGAGCCACCCCACGGTTCCCCTGTGAAAGTCTGCACGTCACTCAGAAAGTTGAAGTAAACGAAGCAGGGCTGGAGCCCACAGTTCACAGCTGGCCAGGCTGCACAGGGGATGCGCCAAGGACAGTTTCCTACGACAAGTGGAAATCTGTGTGCTGCAGGCGAGCTGGGTCCTGGAAAGTGCAGGGACCAGCCAGCATCTCGGGACATCAAGGGCTGTCTCCACCAGCAGATTTCCCATAAAACGTGCTGAACTGGGGACAAAGCTGATTCTACAGAGCTGAGAATCCAGACCTTCCCTGGGGACTCCCAAGGGGGCCCTGGCCACCCTCTCCACCTGCAGAGGTTTCCTGGCCCAACAGCTCCTCCTCCGAGGGCCCCCTTCCAGCTCTCGGCCCATGGGGGAGCCAGTTCCTCAGCTCTGGGCTTGGCCGACAGGAGACCTAGGGCTCCCCGCACCCAGCTGGGCTCAGTGTTTTCTTTTTTCTTTTTTTTTTTTTTGAGACGGAGTCTCGCTCTGTCGCCCAGGCGGGAGTGCAGTGGCCGAATCTCAGCTCACTGCAAGCTCCGCCCCCCGGGTTCACGCCATTCTCCTGCCTCAGCCTCCCGAGTAGCTGGGACTACAGGCGCCCGCCACCTCGCCCGGCTAATTTTCTTGTATTTTTAGTAGAGACGGGGTTTCACTGTGTTAGCCAAGATGGTCTCGATCTCCTGACCTCGTGATCCGCCCGCCTCGGCCTCCCAAAGTGCTGGGATTACAGGCCTGAGCCACCGCGCCCGGCCCCAGGTAGTTTTTTTGTACTTTTTTAGTAGAGACGGGGTTTCACCGTGTTCGCCAGGATGGTCTCGATCTCCTGACCTCGTGATCCGCCCGTCTCGGCCTCCCAAAGTGCTGGGATTACAGGCTTGAGCCACCGCGCCCGGCCTGGGCTCAGTGTTTTCAAGCTGAACTTGGTGTGAGGTGGCTTGGAAAGCTGGGAGCCTACTGTGCGTCTCCTGGGGCTGCTGTGAAAAAATGACCACACACCGGGAGCCTAAAACGATCGACATTTATCCTGTCACAGTTCAGGCAGCTGGAGTCCAAAGTCAGTGGTTGGGAGGGTGGCCTTCCCTCTAAAGGCTCTGGGCGGCTGCTTCCTGCCCCTTCCAGCTCTGGGCCCCTGGCATTCCCTGGCTTGCGGCTGTACCACCCCCAACCCCAAGCTTCCTTCCTGTGACTCTGTGTCCAAATTTTCCCTTCTTTTCTTTCTCTTTTTCTTTTGTTTTTTTTTTTCCGAGATGGAGTTTTGCTCTTGTCGCCCAGGCTGGAGTGCAACAGCATGATCTTGGCTCACCGCAACCTCCGCCTCCTGGGTTCAAGCAATTCTCCTGCCTTAGCCTCCTAAGTAGCTGGGATTACAAGCACCCACCACCCACACCCAGCTAATTTTATATTTTTAGTAGAGACGAAGTTTCATCATGTCTTTCAGGCTGGTCTTGAACTCCTGACCTCACATGATCCACCTGCCTCGGCCTCCCAAAGTGCTGAGATTACAGGCATGAGCCACAGCACCTGGCCCTGGCCAATTTTCCTTTTCTTTCTCTCTCTCTTTTTTTTTTTTTTGAGATGGCGTCTTGCTCTGTTGCCCAGGCTGGAGTGCAGTGGCTCAATCTCAGCTTACTGCAACCTCTGCCTTCCGGGTTCAAGCGATTCTCCTGCCTCAGCTTCCCAAGTAACTGAGACTACAGGCACCCATCATCACACCCGGCTAATTTTTGTAGTTTTTAGTAGAGACGGGGTTTCACTATGTTGGCCAGGCTGGTCTTGAACTCCTGACCTCAAGTGGTCTGCCCGCCTCGGCTTCCCAAAGTGCTGGGATTGCAGGCGTGAGATATTGCACCTGGCCAATTTTCCGTTTCTTACAAGAACACTGGTCACACTGCATTCAGAGCCAACCCTAACCCAGTATCGCCTCATCCTGATTTGATTCTGAGCGCAGACCTTGCTTCCGAGCGAGGCCACTTTCTCAGGTACTGGTGGACATGAATCTTCGGAGACACTGCTCAACCCACAGCACTCCCACAGCTTGATTTCTGTGACTTGTTTTCCCCAGAGGAGGGGTGCCCTGAGAGGTCTCCACTCCCTGACCGGCTCCTTGGTGCCAAGCACTCTGCGAGGCTTCCCAGGGAACAGAGCACACAGGACCGCCCTCCTGGGAAGATCAACCAGCATCTGAGCTCACAATTTCCCAGCAGGGCAGTGGGGTGGAGAGAGAAGCCTGGGCTGGGCTGGGCTGGGGAAGCTTCTCTGGGGAGGGGACGTCAGAGCAGGGTCTGGGGCCGACAAAAGCCCGCCCCTGGCTGGGGGCTGAGGGGGCAGTGGGCTGAGCCTGACACATGGGGATAGAGGACAGGCTGGGGGAGGGTGTGAACAGGAGAGTGCTTGAAGGGGTGCTGGGGACTTTGAGAGAGGGCTGCTGGCCCTGTCTGGTGGGGAATGCTGGCCCAGAGACAGGCCATGGCTGGGGTGGGGTTCAGAAACAGGACCACTGTCTCCCGGGCCAGGGCCCTCCCCAGCTACTACTGGCTTTCCGGCTCTTGGGGTCGGGGGCGGGTCTGTGCCATGACCCCGCCACTGAGGCTGGGGGTGTCCAGGGGCACCAAGGCACACCCCTACTCTCGCACCCATGTGTGGGCCCGAGCACCTGCTCTGCTGCCCCAAGGATCTGGTGATGTATCTGCCTGGCACTCCCGTATCCCGTAAATGCCACCACATCTGGCTACAGGCGGGCGTGTCTGCCTGGCATCCATGGGCCAGCAGGTGTGGCAGAGCACAGCCCGCTTCCTGGCTGTGTCGGAAGGCTGCCCGGGCCTTTTGGCTGTTGTTGCCAGCAGGCGAGCATTGCCAGGGCACTGTGCTTGGGCGCCAGGCCGTTTTGCCACGTGGGAAGGGGTGGAGACAGCCCAGTGCCTTCAGCATGTACCCAGGGTGCCTGCTGGTCACACGTCTCACTGGGAAATGGGGAGGGTGCACTGCCATCGGGCTGCTTAGGCCTGCCAGCCTCCGGGCCTGTCACTGCCGTCTTAGCCTGATTTGCAGGGTGTCAGCGCTGGGCAGAGACGATCATCCAGGTGACTCTGAGGATGCCAGTGGCTGGGACACTTGTTCCTTCGTGGTGGAAAGAGTTGGAGAGGGCTGGCTCCCTGACCTGCGACCAGCAGACCTCACCGGGCTTCTGAAACCAGCTCAGTGGGCTGGGGCCTGATTCGTCATCCATAAATGCGTCCTTTTATGCCACAGAGGGTCAGGGGCCTCCTCGCCCACCGGTCTGCAGGTGAGGCAGTACGAGATGGGCGGCTCCGATGCCCCCGCCCACTTGAGCACCTTCGGCTCTGCCTGGGGTGCAAACTCCCACGGCTGAAACATTTTTTTGTAAACATGAATTTCGGCTTAGCAAAAACTCATTTCCACACTGCACATGTCAGTCCCAACCAGAAATTATTTTCCAATAAAGCAAAACTCCCTGTCACCACAGCAGCAGCTGGCTCTGAAGAAGTGGAGCCTTTTCACCAGGCTCAACTTTGAAACTTCCACCAGCACCAGCACCAGCACCACTGTGTCTGCTGATAACTTGGGGACAGGCGGGACGAGGTGTGTTTGTTGGAGGCGAACACGCTTCCTTGTCTTGAGAGTCTTGAGTGGCCGGTCCCCTTCCAGGCCCTTGGCTGGCAGGCAGCTGTCGGGAGAGCTGTCAGGAGGGAGGGGATTGGGGGTCAGGCTTCCTGACAAGTGGAGGCACCCACCATGTGCCCAGAGCAGAGGTCACCCCAGTGCCTTTCTCTGTGGACTTATCCCTGGCTGTAGGTCACAGGGGCCTGCCGCACTGCCCCCTCCCCCGTGGTGACATGGGAGGAGGGGAAATTAATCCAGAGCAGCAGATAAACCAGAGGGGAAGAACCCCCAAGAGGACAACTGTGACATGTTGTGCTGCCTCTGCGTCCCCAAAGCACCAGGCCCAGAGGCCCTGCTTTCTGCCACATGGCACTGGCATGGGGCCCCGGCTCCTCTTCCCTGGTGGCCAAGGGTAAATGAGGCCCACTGGGGTGACTAAGACCAAAGGGGATGGGGGCCCCCCAGCTTCGGTGCTGCAGGCTGGGGCCAGGCTCAGCCAGCCCTGAGGTCCCCTGCAGGCTCGTGCCTCCTAGCCTTGGGGCCCCTGCAGCGAGAGCTTCCCAAGCAGCCTGTGCCAGCCAGGCAGCGCAGGTGTCCCGGGTCTGGGCCACTTGAGACGCCTCCCTGCTCCTGCTTTGCTCTGCCCCTCTTGGGCCCAGTGGCCAGGACACCTGCATGCGGGAGCCGGGAGGGGCCGGAAGGATGCTGAAGGCCCCAGCAAAGCTCTAGTGTTTGGCTTCCCAGGGGTGGGGGCTTGGTCCTCCCTCCCAGAAAGGCCCCTGTTCTGGAGCAGCAGCTGCACACAGGTGTCCCTCACATGGTCCTCCAGGACAGGGCAGGGGCCTGAGGTTCCCAGGCTCTGCCCAAGGGACCCAGGCAGGGAAGGAGATGAGTCCCAGGGGCTTGAAGCCCATCTGGAGGCCAGCCGGTCCTGCGGCAGGAGGGCACTGGACCATGTGGGGGCCGTAAAGGAGGAGGAGGCAGGAACCACCCCCGGGTCCAACAGTGGAACCCTGGGGTTGGGGAGCCAGAGCAGGGAAGGGAGAGGAAGGGGCAAGAACACACCCCCATCCCAGCATGGCCCAGAGAGCTGAGCAAATAAATACTTGTCTTCAAGGGCCTTTCTCTTGTCTTTTTTTTTGTTTTTCGAAATAGAGTCTTGCCGTGTCACCCAGGCTGGAGTGCAGTGGTGTGATCTTGGCTCACCACAACCTTTGCCTCCTAGGCTCAAGTGATTTTCGTGCCTCAGCCATCCAAGTAGCTGGGATTACAGGCCTGCGCCACCACACCAGGCTACTTTTTGTATTTTTAGTAGAGATGGGGTTTCTCCATGTTGGCCAGGCTGGTCTCGAACTCCTGGCCCTCAAGTGATCCTCCCGCCTTGGCCTCCCACAGTGCTGGGATGGCAGGCTTGAGCCACCACACCTGGCTTTTTTTTTTTTTTTTTTTTTGAGATGGGGTCTGTAGTGGCATGATCTTGGCTCACTGCAGCCTCCACCTCCCTGGGCTCAGGTGATCTTCCCACCTTAGCCCCCCAAGTAGGTGGGACCACAGGCACATGCCACCATGCCCAGCTAATTTTTTTATTTATAGAGACAAGGTCTTGCCATGTTGCCCAGGCTGGTCTCAAACTCCTGGGCTCAAGCAATCTGCCTGCTTGGGCCTCTCCAAGTCCTAGGATTACAGGCATGAACCACTGGGCCCCTGAGACCACACTGCCTGCAGCAGCTCCCCCAGGCCCCCTCCTCACACCCGGGCAGCACTCAGCACTACATCTCCATTTGCTCACTCAAGTCGCAGGGCCTGGGGGTTAGTGCCTCCGTCTTGTTTTGCTGGGGGCCTCCAGCATCTGGAACAGGAACGTGTGCTGAAGAAAACCACTCATGCAGGGAGAGGGGCACCTCCCCACTCTAGGTCCTGCTGCTGACCCCTTCCCCGAACACCAACCCATGGCCTCCAGGCCAGGGCCACATGAAGGACGGTGGGCCACTCTGGTGGCCTGGGTTCAGGGCGGGGCCCCACAGCTGAGTTCTGGAGGGAGGGCACAGACGACTGGGGGCTGGGAGGGGCCAGGTGAGGGGTGGGAACAGCGAGGGAGCCCTGCAGGAGGGTTGCCCAGCATGGCCCCAAAGCTGCTGGGGCAGGGCACGGCTGAAACTGCCAAGGAGTCCCAGAGCCCTGAGTGGCATCTAGCGAGGGCCCCTGACCCTGATCCCTGTAGACCCCAGCCCTTCCATGAGGGTGGCAGCCACTCCAGGGCCCAGCAGGGCCGAGGGAGAGGCAAGTGGTCTGGGCCCATGAGGCACTGGGCACAACCAGGTGTGGCACGAGGGTGCCTGGGCGTCTGCTGCCACCACGTGGCGGACTTTGAGGTCGCAGAGCCCAGGGTCCAGGCAGGAAAGCCCCTCAGCTGCCCCCAGGGCCCTGGCCCAGGCCCCTGAGGCCCAAGTGAGCCACCTGGACTTTGTCACTTCGCTTCTTGTTTCTTGGTTAAGGAGCTTGAGTTCTACGCTTTTTGTAAAGAAACGGTGGCGGCGACGGCGGATTTCAAGCTTTATTTACTCCTGGAGTGGTCCTGGGAGGAGAGGCGGCTCCTCAGAGCCGGAAACGGGGGCGGGAGCTGTTGGGTGCAGCCGGGAGGAGGCAGGGCCGGGCCGGGCCGGGGCGGGCCGGGGCGGGGCGGGCAGCCATCGGGGTAACGGAGGGGGCTCCGGCCGGGGCTGCCTGGACGGGAAAGGGGACACGGGCGGGGCTCCCCCAGCTGACCTCCCGCCCCACATGCCTGGGCCCCCCACCCTCACGCCAGGCCCCCCTCTGCGGTGCAGGACGAAGGAACCCTGGCCTCAGTTTCCCCACAGGCTGGGATCAGGGCCCCTGGGGTTCCGACTGGCTCGGAGGGGGCGGCCTCACTGCAGCGGTCTGGAGGCGGGGCCGGGGCGGGGGCGGGGCCTGGGGCGGGGGCGGGGCCGCGCTCACTTCCGCCCGGCGCGCTGGCTCTGATGGAAGCGGCGCGGAGGCCGCGGCTGGGGCTGAGCCGCCGGAGGCCACCCCCAGCGGGCGGGTGAGGCCGAGGGCCGGGCGGGGGCGCGGCCGGTTTTCCCGCTGCCACGTGCTTCCCGGCGCCCCCGCGGGCCTCCCGCTCTCTTCTCCCCCTGGGGAGGGCTTCCCGCCCCCGGGCCTACCCCCCACGCCCGTCGCCCCACCCCGCGCCGCCATTCAGCGCCCGCCTTGAGCCCCCCACTCCACGCCGAGCTTCCCCCGAGCTTCCCTCGCGCCTCCCCAGGCCCTCCCGCGCCTCTCCCATCATCGCGTCTCCCCTGAGCACCCCTCATCTGCCCACTCTATCTTCCGCAGGCCCTCCGCAATCTCCCCAACCATCGCCTCATCCCGCTGAGGACCCCACATTTTCACCCACCCCCCCGCCCCCAGTACCCCTTGTCTCCCCACTGTCTGCCCCAGCAGCCCTTCCCCCAACCCTGCCCGCCACGTCCCCCACCATCGAATTTCCCTCTGGTACCCCCCATCTCCCCGCTGTCTCTGCCCCAGGCCCTCCCGGGTGTCCCCCACCATAGCGTTTCCCCGGCTGAGTACCCCGTCTCCTTTTTCTGTCCGCCCCAGGCCTTCTGGCGGCCGCCCCTGGTTTCTCCTGGGGGGTGATGAGCGGGAGCGGCTCTGGGCCGAGCTGCTGCGCACGGTGAGCCCAGAGCTCACCCTGGACCACGAGGTGCCTCCACTGCCCGCCTTCCCTGGACAGGTGTGCCCACCGGGCCCATCGCAGCGGGGGAGGGGTTTCCAGGGCGAGAGCCGCCGCTGGGCGAGGCCCAACAACTCCATGTTGCAGGAGCCCAGGTGTGGCCCGGAGCCCACTGAAGTCTTCACTGTCGGACCCAAGACCTTTTCCTGGACGCCCTTTCCGCCAGACCTGTGGAGCCCGGGCCGCTCCTACCGGCTGCTTCGCGGGGCAGGAGGGCATCTGGAGTCCCCCGCCAGGTCCCTGCCCCAGCGCCCGGCACCTGATCCCTGCGGGGCCCCCAGGGTGGAGCAGCAGCCGTCCGTGGAGGGTACCGCCCTGCACCGCTGCCCCATGTGCCAGAAAGAGTTCGGCCCCAGGTGAGTGGGCCGCCCTGTGCCCCGCCCGGTTATCCATCAGTGTTTGGAAACCACAGCCGTTCAGAAGGTCAAGAGGTGGCCGAGCTCAGCGCTGGCTTTTAAAGCCCTGTTTCACACGTGGAAACGTGGCCCAGTGCTGTGGCCTGGCATGTCCGGGTGGCTGGCTATCACAGGTCTGGGGTCCCCCTGCTTTCCGTGCTCTGGGGGCAGGGCAGGCTGGGGGCCCACAGCGCAGAAGGAAGGCTGGGGAGCACTGGCCCCGGGTCCACCTGGCCATCTTGGAAGCTGGTGGCACCAGCGTGCCCAGGCCCAGAGCACGGAAACACCTTCCCGAGAGTGGGCCATGGGTTTTAAAAATGAAGATCATCTTTTTTGTCTGGAGATGCTTTTTCTTATTTTTGAAGCCCACTGTATACTTATATATATATTTTTAAGTAAAGGGGAATGGAACCCAGTTTTACTAAGAAGATAACCCAAACTGCCCAGTGCCAGGGCTCGTGTCTGGCGACCTCGGGGCCCTTGGCCTCCTGAGCAGGCACCTGGGGCCGGCGCTGTGTGAATGATGCTGGTTGGTAACTTTTGGTTGAGTTAATGGGCGGCAGGTTTCAGATCTCACGTGGCCAGGAGACCGGGTCCTTCAGTCATGCCTGATGCCCCTGGTCTTCTAGAAGCCAAAACAGCTCGGGAATGTGAAGGGACCAGAGTCCAAAGTTAGCAGCCAACAATAACAACAACAAAAGAAAAGGCCAGGCGTGGTGGCTCAAGCCTGTAATCCTAGCTCTTTGGGAGGCTGAGGCGGGCAGATCACGAGGTCAGGAGTTTGAGACCAGGAGTTTGAGGTCAATATGGTGAAACCCCATCTCTACTAAAAAGATAAAAATTTAGCCAGGCATGGTGGTGGGTGCCTGTAGTCCCAGCTACTTGGGAGGTTAGGAGAATCGCTTGAACCCGGGAGGCGGAGGTTGCAGTGAGCCGAGATCGCGCCACTGCACTCTAGCCTGGGTGACAGAGTGAGACTCCGTCTCAAAAAAAAAAAAAAAAAAAAAAAGGCCAGGCACGGTGGCTCAAGCCTGTAATCCCAGCACTTTGGGAGGCTGAGATGGGTGGATCGCGAGGTCAAGAGATCTAGACCATCCTGGCTAACACAGTGAAACCCCGTCTCTACTAAAAAATACAAAAAATGAGCCAGGCGAGGTGGCAGGCGCCTGTAGTCCCAGCTACCTGGGAGGCTGAGGCAGGAGAATGGCGTGAACCCGGGAGGCGGAGCTTGCAGTGAGCTGAGATCCGGCCACTGCACTCCAGCCTGGGCGACAGAGCGAGACTCCGTCTCAAAAAAAAAAAAAAAAAAAAAAGCACAAAACGACTGAATTAGTTATCAAAACCTGCAGCAGAAAACCTGTACAGGCAGTTCTTTAGGCGAGCCAGTACCCATCCAGAGAGAAGAAATGCCCTGGAAACAGGCTCCTCCAAAACGGGGCACTTTATGGAAGCAAGCCCTTCAGGGCCTGAGGTTGGGGTGAACCCCACGGCACCCCCAGCACCCCACCTCCACGTCACACATGGACAGCACAGGGAGGGGCCTGGTGACACATACGTGGGGCTTGGTGGGTGAGCAGTGCAAGGGCCAGGGCCCAGGGCAAAGTGCCCCCGCCCTCCTGGCAGTGCCCAGAGCCTGCAGTAGGACCAGAGCGTTTCTCAAAAACATATCCAGGCCCAGCCGTCACTGCACACGCCTCTTCCTCGGGTTGGCGCTTTGTGACTGTCGTAAACTACAGTGCTGTCCCACACGCTGATTCTGCTGAGGCAGGGGATTTTTTAATTGTGAAGACTTCTTGATTCCTGCCCATCAAAAGAAATCCCGGGGGCTGGGCATGCTGGCTCACACCTGTAATCCCAGCACTTTGGGAGGTTGAGGCAGGTGGGTTGCTGGAGCCCAGGAGTTTGAGACCAGCCTGGGCAACATAGCACGATCCCATCTCTAGATGCCTGGGCGTAGTGGCACCTGTGCCTGTGGTCCCAGCTCCTCTGGAGGCTGAAGTGGGAGGATTCCCTTGAGCCAGGAATTGGAGGCTGCAGTGAACTATGATTGCACCACTGCACTCCCGCCTGGGCGACAGAGTGAGATCCTGAATCTAAAAAAAAAAAAGAAAAAGTCCACAGATGGAAGGTGCTGTTGGGAGCCCTGGTAGAAATCCACGTTCTTGGCTGAAGCTCAGAGAGCCTTGTTGCCGTCAGGGCGCTGCCCCCTGCCCCCCGAGTAGGCGCTTTTGTCTTTGGATCGCCTGCTTTTCCAGATCATCTAAAAAAAGACTCCTGAAGACGAGGACATTCACGAGGAAAGAGTTGCCGTTTTGAGCTTTTTAAGCAGTTGCTGAGAGCTTGGCAGACTGCCTCGGTTTTTCCTAAGTAGGCGTCAGTGAAGTCAGGTCCAGGCCTTGGTGTGTCTGGAATGCTTCAAGCACATTCGAACACTTGATTGTAAGGGAGAGCCAGTACTTTGGAACGGAACTCACCCGAGGCTGTGGCCATGGCACAGGCAGGCTAGCTGGGAGACAAGCCCCGTGTCTTTGGGAACAAGGGTTTGCACGGCCACCCTGGGATGCCCTGGGACTCATGACCGGACAGGACCCCAGCAGGGAGGCCGCCTGGCTTGGAGGGTCTGGTCTAACAGCCGGACTTGGCTTTGAACCGTCGCCCTGTGCCGCACAGACGCCTGCTGAGCTCGGAGCCCTGGCGGCAGTGGGTCTGAGGAGTGGAGCTGCCGGCAGGCCTCCCATTTCTCGCGTCCTTGGTGTTCTCCGGGTCACCCAGAGAACTGTCAAATGCTGGATTTGACAAACTATGTAAAACGTTCTTTGTGTCTTTAAGGTCCTCTCGTGGTCCTATTTGGACATTTTGTGCATTTTCAGACACCTGCGGGTCACGTGGGTGGATGGGAAGCTGGGCACCTGGTGAGGGTGCTGAGAGCTGGAGCTGTTTTGTCTTTGTGGATGCGGTGAGGCCCTGGGTTGGTCATCGGGGTTGGTTGGTTGGTTGGTTTTTGAGAAGGAGTCTTGCTCTATCACCCAGGCTGGAGTGCAGTGTGCAATGGCATGATCTTGGCTCATTGCAACATCTGCCTCCCGGGTTCAAGCGATTCTCCTCCTGCCTCAGTCTCCTGAGTAGCCGGGATTACAGGCGCCACCACGCCTGGCTAATTTTTGTATTTTTAGTAGAGATGGGGTTTCACCATGTTGGTCAGGCTGGTCTTGAACTGACCTCAGGTGATCCGCCCGCCTCGGCCTCCCAAAGTGCTGGGATTAGAGGTGTGAGCCACCACGCCCGGCCGGTCGTTGGGATTTTAACAGCCCAGAGGCCCTTCACACTGCCAGGTGCCAGCTCACCCAGCAGCCCTGCTCCCCAGCCCACACGCAGAAGCCACCAGAGGCTTCTAGGCTGAGCCCCCGCTGTCCTGCAGTCGGGTTGGCCCCTCCACACTGCAGGGCCTGGATGTGTCTGCTCAGTAGCCGAAGCCTCACAGACAGGGCAGATGAGGCCAGGACAAAGCTCTTCCGCTGCAGGCAGGGGTCTGAAGGCATCTCAGAGGGCCCCCACCCAAGGGACACTCCCTGGAAACCCTGGGACAAGATGACCTCGGTTCAGATCTTAGGACCTTCTGGCAGCCTTAGAGAAAGCTTGTGGAGGGAGGGGCTGGTTCC
Organism: Chlorocebus sabaeus; assembly: GCF_047675955.1. Taxonomy (NCBI): domain Eukaryota; kingdom Metazoa; phylum Chordata; class Mammalia; order Primates; family Cercopithecidae; genus Chlorocebus; species Chlorocebus sabaeus. The sequence continues at coordinate 134,540,606 of NC_132923.1, forward strand.
CAGGATGGGCAGAAGCCAGAAAGTCTCAGACTGAGGGACCCTCGGGGGCTTCAGAAGGCACTGGGTGGCTCTGCCAGAGACAGAAGGTAGCTGATGGCCGCTGGAGCCGGCCCCGGGAGTGGGGGTCCAGCTATGGTCTGGAGAGGGGGACTTGAGGGTTGCAGTGTCCATACAGATGGGGCACAGGAGCCACAGGAAGGGACACGGCAGAGCCCAAGGGCAAAGCGGTGCTCCGTGGACTGGTCTGAGGGCAGAGGCTGTTGGGGAGCGAGGGCAGTGTGGCTGACAGGTGGACACAGGGACATGTTTCTGTGGACTTGGCCGCTCGGTGGGGGTGTATCCCCCAGCAGTGGTGTGTGAGCGATGGTCACTCTGATGGGACACTGGCCACTTGGCCTCCAGCAAGATCTAGGCCCAAGTCTAGGTTGAAGCCACTCGCTCAGTCAGCCCCGGGACGTCGTCCCCGGCGGCTCTGCTGAGCACGCCAGCTATGGCACCCCCGGGGGGTCATGACCGGAAGTCGACTGTCCTGGCTTCCAGGGCCACACCTTGGCCAGGCCGCGTGATGGCCGTTTCCGGCCGCTCCAGTTAGGCTGAGGGGGCCATGAGTGAGTGTGGCTCCTCCCTTGCAGGCTGACACAGCTGGATGTTGACAGCCACCTGGCCCAGTGCTTGGCGGAAAGCACAGAAGACCTGATGTGGTGAGCACCATCCAGGGAGCCCTGCGCAGTGTGCGGCGCCCGGATGCGCCCTCCTCCTGCAGAAGCCCCTCCTCTCAGCTCTCCAGCTTGTGCATTAAAGCAGGGCGGGCGCCTGTCTCTCTTTGTGTTGTGATGGAACATCTGTGTTTTTCTTTCTGACGTTTGGTTTAGGGCAGATTCACTGCAGTGAAATCAGAACCGGACACAGCCCCGGGCGGGTAAGCTGACCCCTTTCACCTGGCGCCCCGCTGTGGACAGCGGACGGGCTGAGGGCCGCTCGCTTTCATAACTTTGTGGACAGGCCTGGTTTGCTCACGTGCAGTCACGGTTTTGTCTTTTTTTTGAGACAGGGTCTCGCTCTGTCGCCCAGGCTGGAGTGCAGTGGTGCAGTCACGGCTCATTGCAGCCTCAGACTCCTGGGCTTGATGATCGTCCCACCTCAGCCTCCTGAGTAGCTGGGACTACAGGTGCGTGTCACCACACACAGCTACTTTTAGTACTTTTTGTACAGATGGAGGGGTCTTGCCATGTTGCTTAGGTTGGTCTTGAACTCCTGGGCCTGAGCAATCCTCCCGCCTTGGCTTCCTGAAGTGCTGGGATTACAGGCGTGAGCCTCCGGCCCCCGCCTCTGGTTGCGTTTTTTGTTGTTGTTGTTTTTGAGACAGAGTCTCTGTCACCCAGGCTGGAGTGCAGTGGTGTGGTCTCGGCTCACTGCAAGCTCCGCCTCCCAGGTTCACGCCATTCTCCTGCCTCAGCCTCCCGAGTAGCTGGGACTACAGGCACCTGCCACTATGCCCAGCTAATTTTTTTGTATTTCACTGTGTTAGCCAGGATGGTCTTGGTCTCCTGATCTCGTGATCTGCCCGCTTTGGCCTCCCTAAGTGCTGGGATTACAGGTGTGAGCCACCGTGCCCGGCCTTTATTTATTTATTTATTTATTTATTTATTTAATTTGAGATGGAGTCTCACTCTGTCATCCAGGCTGGAGTGCAGTGGCACAATCTCAGCTCACTGCAACCTCCGCCTCCTGGTTTCAAGTGATTCTCCTGCCTCAGCCTCCTGAGTAGCTGGGATTATGGGCATGTGCCACCACGCCTGGCTAATTTTTTGTGTTTTCTTTTTTTTTTTTTTTTTTGAGACGGAGTCTCGCTCTGTCGCCAAGTCTGGAGTGCAGTGGCCGGATCTCAGCTCACTGCAAGCTCCGCCCCCCAGGTTTACGCCATTCTCCTGCCTCAGCCTCCCGAGTAGCTGGGACTACAGGCGCCCGCCACTGCGCCCGGCTAATTTTTTGTATTTTTAGTAGAGACGGGGTTTCACCGTGGTCTCGATCTCCTGACCTTGTGATCCGCCCCACTCGGCCTCCCAAAGTGCTGGGATTACAGGCGTGAGCCACCGCGCCCGGCCTTGAGCCACCGCGCCCGGCCTGTGTTTTCAGTAGAGACAGAGTTTCACTGTGTTAGCCAGGATGGTCTCAATCCCCTAACCTTGTGATCTGTCCACCTCAGCCTCCCAAAGTGCTGGGATTACAGGCGTGAGCCCGTGCCCTGCCATCGGTCGTGTTTTAATTCCCCAAAATGAACTTGCAGCTGCAGCTAGTCATGAAAAAGGAAGGCTCCTGCCACCACGTGCTGCGGGCTGTGGGCCTGGAACTCCTCAACCCCTAGGTTGAAATTCTCACCACAAGGCGAGGCCTCTGCCAGGCCAGGAGGTCGGGCCAGCACCTCTTGATGGGATTAGTGCCCCGTAATGGAGACCCCGGGGAGTCCCTTGCTCCTTCCACTGTGTGGGACACAGGCCAGAAGAGGGCCCTCCTCTGGAGTCAAGGAGTCTGGCTGAAGCCCCGGGTCTGTGGTCACTTGTTAGGGCTGTGGGAGCGGAGACTCCCTGTGGTGTGGGGCTCCAGGGCCTCATCACCCGCCAGGGCTTTGAGGAGTTTCTGAGGAAGGACAGCAGCAGTGGGCATCTGGTTCACCCAGACCTGTCAGCCACTGTCTTTGCGGGCTCACGGTGCGAGTGGAGCAGCGTCTTCAGGGAGCTTCCTGTCCACTGCTGTTCAGCCCCCAGGTTCTGGAAAGCCGCGCTCTGCGGGCTCAGCCCTGACCCGTCTGTGGTGGCCGAGGGAACAGACCTGGGGGCAGACGTGGTGTGAAAATGAAAGATGAACACCCAGATGTCTGTATTTTCCTTTCAATGATGGCTACAGATAGAATGCGAAAAAGATGGAGCCATAAATGCAGATCACTAAGGGAAAGAAAACGCGACTCTGTGATTCCAACCCTAGAATGTCCTGGAAAAGGCAACACCGTGAGGACCTAAAACATCAGGGGGTGCAGGCGCTAGGAAGGCACAGGCGGAGCCCAGGTCATCTCCGGGGCGAGGACTTCCCTGCATGGCCCCACAGTGGTGAATCCAGTCACGCGCCTGTCCACCCCCACGGGACTGACAGCCTCTGGCGAGCTCGGCGGGAACTCTGGGCGTGGGGTGATGACGAGGGCAGGCCCAGCAGCTGTCAGCAGCGTGCCCTGTGGTGGGCAGGGCATGGGGACTCTGTGCTGCACCTTCTGCTCATTTTGCTGGGAGCCCAAAACGGCCCTGATATAGGCCTACTTAAGAAAATGGCTTCATGCCGGGCTCGGTGGCTCACGCCTGTAATCCTAGAACTTTGGAAGGCCGAGGCAGGCGGGATCACCTGAGGTCAGGAGCTCGAGACCAGCCTGGCAAACATGGAGAAACTAAAAATACAAAAATTAGCCGGGTGTGGGGCAGATGCCTGTAATCCCAGCTACTGCAGAGGCTGAGGCAGGAGAATCGCTTAAATCTGGGAGGTGGAGGTTGCAGTGAGCTGAGATCTCGCGACTGCACTCCAGCCTGGGCGAGACTCTGTCTCAAAAAAAAAAAAAAGAAAGAAAATGGCTTGAGAAACCTTTGCTTCTTGGAAACACCTACTTTTTTTTTTTTTTTTTGAGACGGAGTCTTGCTCTCTAGCCCAGGCTGGAGTGCAGTGATGCAGTCTTGGCTCACTGCAAGCTCCACCTCCCAGGTTCACGCCATTCTCCTGCCTCAGCCTCCCGAGTAGCTGGGACTACAGGCGCCTGCCCCTATGCCTGGCTAATTTATTTATTTTTTTTGTATTTTTAGTAGAGACGGGGTTTCACCCCGTTAGCCAGGATGGTCTCAATCTTCTGACTTCGTAATCCACCTGCCCCAGCCTCCCAAAGTGCTGGGATCACAGGCACGAGCCACTGCGCACGGCCCAAAACACCTACTTTTAATGATAATAATGATGTAAGCATTTTCATTAAAGTCTTTAATGGATGTATAAGACTTTGAAAAGGCTGGGCGCGGTGGCTCACGCCTGTAATCCCAGCACTTTGGGAGGCCGAGGCGGGCGGATCACAAGGTCAGGAGATCGAGACCATGGTGAAACCCCGTCTCTACTAAAAATAGAAAAAAAATTAGCCGGGCGCAGTGGCGGGCGCCTGTAGTCCCAGCTACTCGGGAGGCTGAGGCAGGAGAATGGCATGAACCCGGGAGGCGGAGCTTGCAGTGAGCCGAGATTGCGCCACTGCACTCCAGCCTGGGCGACAAAGCGAGACTCCGTCTCAAAAAAAAAAAAAAAAAAAAAGACTTTGAATGACCCTGGCCGTTGAGGGTGTCATCCATGGGAGAGCCGGTCAGCCACGGGCTCCATGGGCAGCTGCCCCACATCGCGCCCACGCAGGCCCACCGTGCAGCCCCCAAGTCACCAGAGTTCAGGAACCACTTCCAAAAGACACACCGTTGTGACCGGAGCCATTGGCAAATATCAGGATTTTTCAAAGCACACTTCAATACATCCTTCACTTTAATTTATAAAACAAATGACGGAATAGAAAAGTCTCCCCTCTGATGACCACAGCGTTACTCACATTGTGTAGAAGAACAGCCAGACTGGTAACTGGCACGCTGTTGGCAACACGGCAGTATTTAGGTCAGTGCCTTAAATATTTAACACATCAAGGAGGCTCATGGAAAGCAGTTGGCTTGTTAACCACTTCCGGGATACACTGGGGGTCTCCCACTCAAGGTGGGGTCCCAGCAGCCCCGCTCCCCCGGCAGGTGTGACTTCAGCGGCTGCAGGCTGTGCCCCGCTACCTGGACATCCCCATGCTGGTCTGGGACACCTGCGTGAGACCCAGGTCGGCTCCTGGACCCTGCCCTGGGGCTTCTAACTTTCTTTTTTTTTTTTTTTTGGAGACGGAGTCTCGCTCTCTCGCCCAGGCTGGAGTGCAGTGGCTGGATCTCAGCTCACTGCAAGCTCCGCCTCCCGGGTTTACGCCATTCTCCCGCCTCAGCCTCCCTAGTAGCTGGGACTACAGGCGCCCGCCACCTCGCCCGGCTAGTTTTTTGTATTTTTTTTTAATAGAGACGGGGTTTCACCGTGTTAGCCAGAATGGTCTCGATCTCCTGACCTCGTGATCTGCCCGTCTCGGCCTCCCAAAGTGCTGGGATTACAGGCTTGAGCCACCGCGCCCGGCCACTTCTAACTTTCTGTCTTTGGAGGGGAGTCTCACTGGCTAAGGTTGGGAGTGTGGCTGGAACCCATCTCCACATTCCACCCAGAAGCCTGAGCTGGGGGAGGGGCGGGGTATGCAGGGCCAGGGGCCGGCAGTGTGCCCAGCGCTGTTCTTGTCCCAGCACCTGGGGATCGGGTGTGAATCCACCACGTTGTGCTCAGCACCAGGCACGGAGTGGCACCCTGAGTGTAGGGTGGGCCACGCTCACCTGGTGGGTATGACCTTGAGGCAAGGCGAGGCGTGGCGCGAACCTCCTAACTTGAGGTTTTCCTTATCTCCTCCCGAAGCCACCAGCCGCACGGTGGGGTGGAGCGGCCCCTGAGTCATGGAGGCCTGGGGTCTCCGCCTGGCCAAGAGGGCTGCGTGGCAATTTCCACACCTGTGCACCAGGCCCCACTCAGAGGCACGAGGTGGTGCGACCCCCTCTCCAGAGAGCTCAGAAGACGGCTCCGCCACACCTGACACCTGGCAGCCGCAGACCTGCCTCTAGGAAGCTTGGCTCTGGGCAGCTGTCCCTTCACCGGAGGGGTGGGGGGACGGACAGCGCGGGCGTGTCCCGGGAGCAGGAGGGAGCGGAAGGTCTGCGCTGCTGGGAGGAGTGCCTGTGTTTCTGGATGTCTGTAGGGTCCTCATTTTTAACTTTAAGGCTGGGGTCCGTCACACACACAACTGTTAGTTTTCCCGAACTCTCAGTACTGTGTGACAGGTAAGAATATTTTCCAAAAATCAAACGCGTCGCACGAGGGATCGTGCAGGCAGTGCTTAGTGTGGTCAGAAATGGATTTGTGCAGATTTAGTTTTCAATTTTCTTTTTCTCTTTTTTGGTCTACTGTGCTTTGGTGAGCCACATTTTAGAATCGCTATGATCCAATTTCCCCCATCGGTCCAGTGAGCTGGCTGGCCCAGCTGCCACCTGCTTAAGGTGTCACTTTACCCTAGACCACAGCGGCTGGGCACACGCTCTGCAGGAACCACCACAGGAACTTACCGGGCTTTAGGAAACGGTGCGAGTTTGTACACTTCTTTTTTTTTTTTTTTTTTTTTTTTTTTTTTTTGAGGCGGAGTTTCGCTCTGTCGCCCAGGCTGGAGTGCAGTGGCCGGATCTCAGCTCACTGCAAGCTCCGCCTCCCGGGTTCACGCCATTCTCCTGCCTCAGCCTCCCGAGTAGCTGGGACCACAGGCGCCCGCCACCTCGCCCGGCTAGATTTTTGTATTTTTTTAGTAGAGACGGGGTTTCACCGGGTTAGCCAGGATGGTCTTGATCTCCTGACCTCGTGATCCGCCCGTCTCGGCCTCCCAAAGTGCTGGGATTACAGGCTTGAGCCACCGCGCCCGGCCAAGTTTGTACACTTCTTGATTGCGTGCGTCCCCACAGGCACTTACACTCCCGCCCCCACCTGTGTCCTGCTGGCTCCTAACCTGCCCCCCTCCATGTGGCTGCATCGGAGACGTGGGGCAGGCGCCACTCACGGAAAAAAGGCATCAGAGGGGCTTCCACATCATCGGAACTTTTATTCCTCAGGACGCTACACGCTCCCTTTCCTGGCGGGGCAGGTCAGTGCATCGAGTTCTGTTTCCGTGGAAAATGTGCACCTTGGAAACTGCGTGACAGCCCCTCAGCAGGGTCCCCGCGGCCACCGCGATGCAGGCTCAGCAGCAAGTTCCTCCAGCACGAAGCTGGCCTGCCCGGGCCCAGGTGTGAGGGACTATTCTGCTCCCAGCAGTGCCTGCCGACGCTTCCCTCCGCGGTCTCAGCGCAAGCGTCTGTCCCTGGCTGCCCTCGGAGCCGTGCCCAGCCTGGCATGCATATGCGGTGGTTAAGGATACAGTTAAAGGGTCAATCACGCATGTCCACGACAGAGACGCAGCGGCCTCACACCGACTCCTCGGTGGACAGCAGTAATGGGTTGATGTACTCGAAGCCTTCGAACTCCGACTGGTCGATCCTCTTTATGGCATCCCTGTGGGCAAAGGCGGCAGGGGGCGGGGGGGATGACCTGTGTTCATTCCCTCTGGGGAGGGGAGTCACATTCGCAGAAGAATCCTCCCCCAACGCCCACCGGAGAGAGGACACCAGGCGGGCGGGACTCAAGGGCAGGCCGGGTCACCAGCCGCCCAAGGTGCCGGCCTGCCATGGGGCTGCCCGGGGGGGTGCTCCGGGGTTCCCGCACCCAGTGGGACTTACTCATCGTCTGGGGTCAGCTGCACCGGCTCGCTGGTGAACTGTGTGTCAAAGTTGTCCAGACCGTAGTCGTCTGTGATCTGTGGCTGGAATGGAGGGAGCGCCTGCTTCTTCTCCAGCTTGCAAAAACAAGGCAAAAAGGGCCAGCTCCGCGCGGGCATCATCCCTACCAGACTGAGTGTTCTGCATGCACTTGAATCCCAGAATGAGACACTAAGAAACTCAGCGTTTCAATCTGCCTAGTGTTTGAATGCCAAGTGTTCCTTCTTAACAACACAAAATCTAGAAAATCTCCAAAGTCAGAAAAATTGTTGTCGAGCTGCGAGGAACGCCGCAAGTGTGGGCCACGCTGGCCACATGTGGGATGGAGCGGGACCCCCGGCCACCCTTGTGAGGCCACCCCCTTCCTGGGGGTCCTTGTTGAGAGGGGCACCAATGCTAACTGGCTGAACAAGCCATCTCATGACGTCTTGGAACCCTGACCATAAAGGCGCAGGACCTGGCCACAGCACCCTGCCTGCACCGGTACCGCACGATCCATCTGTCAGGAGCCTCCTGCCGGCCCATTTCTGCCTATCCAGGCATCGACTTCAGAATCTCAGGTGTTGCTTGGCAGGAAAATGCCCAGCAGGTGGGCCTGGGCCTCGGCTCAAGGCTCACTTCTGGCCACTGCGTACTGGGCCTTGGTGATGCACCTGTGCCAGGGAGGGCAGAATGCTGGTGCCTGGCACAGGTGCCACAACACACACAGGTGAGGACAACGAAAGCCCCTCAGTTCCCCTGACTCATGGCCACTTGTCCCAGTGACACAGCTATGCTCTCTCACCCACCCACAATAGGGTCTGAATGTGCCCCCCAGATTCACGGTGAGAAACTCATTCCCCAGAGCAACAGTGTAGGAGGTGGGGCCCGATGGGAGCCCTGCCCTCACAGACGGATTCCTGGAGCTGTCAAGACAGCTTGGGCATGGATTCCTCTCTGCCTTTTGCCATGAAGGCACGTGGTCTTCCTCCCCTCTCCCCTCCGGGGAATGCGGTGTTTGGGCATCCTCTTGGAAGCAGAGATCTGGCCTCACCAGACACCAAGCCTGCTGGCACCAAGACCCTGGACTCCCAGCCTCCACAGCTGGGAACCACCTCTGCTCCCTGGAAATAACCCAGGCTCAGGTATTCTGTTACAGCAGCACCAAGACAGACATTCACCCTCTCCCTCCCTCCCTGTCTAACCCACTCCGACTCACCCTCTCCCTCCCTTGCTCTCCCACTCACTCATTCACTCGCTCACTCTCTAGCCCACTCTTTTTTTTTTTTCTTTTTGAGATGGAGCCTCGCTCTGTTGCCCAGGCTGGAGAGCAGTGGTGCGATCTCGGCTCATTGCAACCTTCAACTCCCTGGTTCAAGCTACTCTCCTGCCTTAGCCTCCTGAGTAGCTGGGACTACAGGCGCCCGCCACCACGTTTGGCTAATTTTGTTGTTTTTTTTTTGAGACGGAGTCTCGCTCTGTCTCCCAGGCTGAAGTGCAGTGGCGTAATCTCAGCTCACTGCAGCTCCACCTCCCAGGTTCACGCCAGGTTCATGCCTCAGCCTTCTGAGTAGCTGGGACTACAGGCGCCGCCACCACGCCCGGCTAATTTTTTGTATTTTCAGTAGGGACGGGGTTTCACCGTGTTAGCCAGGATGGTCTTGATCTCTTGCCCTCGTGATCCGCCCGCCTTGGCCTCCCAAAGTGCCGGGATTACAGGCGTGAGCCACCGCGCGCGGCCCTCTCTAACCCACTCCCACTCACTCACTCATATGCTGGCTCACTCACTCTCTAACCCACTTTCTCTCCTTCCCTTCCCTTGCTTGTTCTCTAGCCCATCCTCCCACACTCATTCACTGCCCCCCCACCCCGCCAGGTGTGTGTTCCTGTGCAAGACTGAGATCCAGCTGTCAGCAATAGGCACCATTTGACCCCAGCCTCGTGGAGCCACCATTCACCAGGCTTGAGGGGAGGACGTAACGTCGCTCTGCTCCCTTTAGTGCCAGCCAGGATGGGGCTGGATGGGTGCGGCTGGTGAAAAGAATGCAGCCCCCCAGTCGCTCTCCGAGGCCCCTGCAGACCAAGCAGAACCGCCCAGCTCACAGGCGGATTACAGGGCACCCAGGAGCCGCCTTCCCTCCGGAAGAGCCAAGAAGGATCCCAAGACCAGAAATGCCCCCAGCGTGGCTGTGCCTGTCCCTGGTGCCCTACTTGCTGGGGGGCAGCACCCCAGATGTACCCTGCCCATGCTGGCACCACAGGGATCCCCATCCTCAGGACCCTCCAGTCATTCAAGCTAGAATTGGCGGGTTTCTGCCCTATAGGCATCGGCTTCCGAATCTCAGGTGCTGCTTGGCAGGAAAATGCACAGCAGGAGGGGCTGGGCCTTGGCTCCAGGCTCCCAGGCGCACCCCCCGCTCTCCACTGTGGGGTCCAGGGTGGTCAAGAACAGCCACAACAACAAAAGCCAAACTGGGGACAGAATCATGGAAAAAACCCTCATAGGCTTTTGGGAACTTACAAAGAAATGCTCACATACATTCTACTAACGTGGCACCTACTAGGACCCCACAGAATAGACAAACTTCCACGTCAGGCTGGACACGTGTCAGGGCTGTGGCCGTCTCAAAGTGGGGCCACCGGCAGCATCCATGGCCAGGCCACTGGGTGGAGACAGTGCTGGGGAGGAGCTGGAGGGACCAGGGCTGTCCCCTCAGGCAGAGCGGGTCACCTGTGGTGTGTGCACAGCAGGGTTGTGGGGACACAGGATGGCCCCTTCATCAGTTACCTACATTCTTTGATAAAATTCTACATTCTTCCTGATGAAATGTGGAAAACGGGGTATTTTTCCACCTGAGTCCTGGGCTGCTTTATAAACAAGTGGCAGGGTGGGAACAGAGCAGGACTCAGCTGGAGCTGGCTCAGTGTCCTCCAGCCCCTGGCCCAGCCCATTCTCTGCTCCGAGGGCTCGAGGTTGCCTCGGTTTCCCTGACAGCATCCCCAAGGGCCAGCGTTGCCTCCTCTTCTTGCTCAAAAGCCTAGTGCCCATCTCTGCAGCTGGAATGTGGGCTCCAGGTCGGGGCCCATGGTGGCCTGATGCCTTTTCCCACCGCTGCTCCCTGCACCCAGCCCATGCATGGACACCCTGGCCTCTCAGAACAGTGTATCTGAGTGCACACTGGCCCCAGGTCGGACACTGTGGCTGCGACCACAGTGACCTGAGATGCAACAGGGGGCCTGCTCTGTGTCAGTGACCTGAGATACAACAGGGGGCCTGCTCTGTGTCAATGGGGCTGGGGGCCCAAGGGCTCCAGTTCTGAAGGGACATCTGAGAAACAGCCTGAGGGAGCTGAGGGCTGGAGCCTGGGGAGGGCACAGCCATGCAAAGGCCCCGTAGTGGGCACATACCTTGTGTGCTGGGGGCCACAGAGGGACCCCATGAGGCCTGAGTGAAGGGGCTGAGGAGGAAGACACTTTTGGACACAGGAGGACACTGCTCTCCATAGGGCCAGGCAGGATGCTGGTGGCCTGGAGGAGGTGGCAGGGGTAGGGCGGGGAGCAGCAGCAGGGCTAGGGGGCTGGGCTAAGGCCTGCGTGGCAGAGCATGGTCAGGCACAGGATGGATGGGCCCTGCATGTGCTGGGCAGGGCCTGGAGGCGTCCAAGGGGACAGCACGCCGGGGTCTGCTTTGGCCACACAGAAACATCCCAGAGCCAGTTTGGCAATGATCGGGGGAGGTCCCTGAGACCACCCGGCACTGTTAGGGTGATGACTGGTGAGCACCTGGGCTGCCACCGGATGCAGGGCCGGGCCCAGAAGGCAATGCCCCAGGGGCAGCATGGGACTCCCAGGCTCCTGGTGTGCAAATCACAGGAAACACCCAGAGAACCCTGGGGTGGCGGCACAGCAGCGGTCATCCGAGCATCCAAGTCATCCGTGCGTCCGAGTCATCCGTGTGTCTGAGTCATCCGTGCGTCCGAGTCATCCATGCGTCCGAGTCATCCGTGCGTCCGCGTTATCTGTGCGTCCACGTTGTCTGTGGATCTGAGTTGTTCGTGTGTCCACGTCGTCTGTGCATCCATGTCATCCGTGTCCACATCATCTGTGTGTCCACGTCATCCGTGCGTCCACGTCATCTAAGTGTCCACGTCATCTAAGTGTCCACGTCATCCATGCGTCCACATCATCCATGCGTCCACGTCGTCTAGGTGTCCACGTCATCCGTGCGTCCACGTCGTCTAGCTGTCCACATCGTCCGGGCGTCCATGTCATCTAGGTGTCCATGTCATCCACGCATCTGTGCATCCGAGTTGTCTGTGTGTCTGCAGCCGGTCCCCACACATTTTCATAAACACACAGGTCGGCCTTAAAGCCCCACCAAGGTTCCACCACTCAAGGCTCCAGCTGGAGGCCCCACACCTGCCCTGTGCCACGCAGCATGGGGTGGACAGAGGGGTTCGTGGGTGGCCAGGCCAGGGCACTGCTGCCTTCTACACACTCCAGGCTTGAGAGTTTTACAGCCACACAGCTTGGCCCTGGGTAGTGGGGCTGGCACCAACCCAGCTGTGAGGCCTGTCCCTCTCCATGCGGTCACAGCTATGATCCCCACTTCTGACGGCCTCCACTGCCCCACATCTCCCACAACTGCCTCCCGTCCATTCCCACCCCCCGCCCAGACACAGGCCATCTCTCTGTGGGCCTCTTGTCACCTGCCCTCTTCTGTGTCTTTCTGTTTTTCCCTCTCCTGCCACCGGCTCCTTGCGCAGCACACGACGTGGCCGGGTTCCACCCGCCGAGCTCCTAGGAACATGCCTGTCGCGCGTGAGGCAGTCCTGAGGCTCCCACGACACGAAGCATCAGAGTCCTCGCTCCTCCTGGGAGCCTCCCACCGGCAGCCCCAGGCCCACGTCATGGACGTCAGAGTCCTCGCTCCTCCCAGCAGCCTCCCACCGGCAGCCCCAGGCCCACGTCATGGACGTCAGAGTCCTCGCTCCTCCCGGGAGCCTCCCACCGGCAGCCCCGGGCCCACGTCATGGACGTCAGAGTCCTCGCTCCTCCCGGCAGCCTCCCACCGGCAGCCCTGGGCCCACGTCATGGATGTGATGGAGGTGGGAGGGGCAAACTGCTCCTGGCCCTGAGGCAGAATCTCCAGCAACGTGGGCAGCAAATGACTCTGAAGAGAAAAGGCTGTCACCACGCGAACGTTTCCATCCAGGGGGAGATGAGTTCACGCAGCACCGCCCGGCTATGGGGGACGCGTGGGGTTGGGCAGCAGGTGGTGGCTCAGCTGTTAACTCGCCACCCCTGTTCACATCAGTGGGGAGCTGGGACCACGCTGGGAAATCCATCACTTCAAATCCCAGACTCCTGATATACACAAGCACACATCACGTGATCCACAAATACTCGGGCTTTGTGATGCGCTAAGTACCAGGGGTCCTGCAGGGATGGGGACCCTCTTAGAGTGGCAGCCCCAGTCAGCAGGCCAGGACGTGCTGTCCGGGCCCAGTTCCTTCAGAATGAGCCTGTCTGTCACTCAAAGCTCACCCGGGACAGGCCCAGCAACTTCCCCACGGCCTTTGCTCCCACAGCCGAACTGGAGGACTCAGGACATAGGAGCCTGAGGACGCGCCTGGACTGGTGGAGGGTGGCGTCTGGACACGGCCCATGGGAGCTCCCGACAAGATGAGCACCACCTCCTGGTGCAGGGGCAAGGAAGGGGGATCTGCCCTGCTGGCGGGGCCCTTGGCACACACCGCCTCTCTTCTCCAGGGCAGCGTGCAGAGAGGCCGGGCTCCAGGAGGAAAGCAGGGTTGGGGACCTGGTGCTGGGCCCCAGAGCCACACCCCAGTGGCAGCAACTGCCCGAGTGGTGCTGGTTCAGCTGGGGGCAGGCCAGGAGGGGCTGGGGCGGCTCTGGGGTGACTGTGACCCCGTTCCAGCTTGACCCTCGGCGGGCGGGCACTGTGTCCTTTCACCATCCACCCTGCTGCTCCCACTGCCTTCCCCACAGTCCGTGAAAGAGACCCCGAGTCCACAGGTGGGGACCGGGGCCTCACGCATGCCCCACTCCCACACGGAGCTGACACCCACCAAGGGACTGTTCTCAAGCTTTGCCCACTATAGCCCATGGAACTAAGTCCAGCACAGCACCTAGGGGGCCCCCAAAGGGACCAGAAAGCAGCCGCTGCAGGAACAGGTGGCCCCCCTTGAAAGGTGAGACTGAGACCACCGGACCTGCAGCTGTGCCCTGAGCACCTGCCCAAGAGAAACGAACACAGAAGCGGGTTCACAGGTGTTCACAGCAGCACGATTCACAATGGCCAGAAAGTAGAGGCCACCCTATGTCCACTGAGGGTGGATGCAGCGGTGCGGTCTCCATGCGGTGGACACAGTGAGTGGGGTTCAGCACAGGAAGGAGGCAGCGCCACGTGCTACTGCGTGGGTGCACCTTGTGGAGACGATGCTGAGGGGAGAGGGCAGGCACAAAAGGCCGCGGCATGCCCAGGTCCATTTCCATGACCATTTCCATGACACGTCCAGACCAGGCAGAGCCACAGAGCCTGGCGGAGCAGCCACTGCAGGGCGTGGGGAGAGGCTGGAGTGGGTTCGGGTCTTCTCTGGGCACAGGGTGATGAAAGTGATGGCAGTGATGTCAGATAACTCGGGGCCTGCTCAGAACCACTGAGTTGTGGACGTTGGGTGAATGGGGGGAGCACCTTCCTTCTGCTGAGGTCACATGGTGCACTGCATGGAGGTGGTGGTGACCCCACACCAGCCCTGCTGAGGCCAGCTAAGGCAATCTGACCTGAACAGTCACACTTCTTCCTAAAAGCCCCAAGAGCTGATGGGCGGCAAGGAAATGGCAGAAGCAGAGCCGGCGGTCGGTGGCAAGCCCTTCGTGGGCCTCTCAGGCCGTGACGGAAGTCACAACGCAGCCCGCGGCAGCCAGGAAGAAGTAAGTGATGGGAAGTTGCTCACGCGGGCAGTCATGGGGGTGATTCTGCAGTGGTGGAACCCAGGTGGGAAGCCAGGGCCACTGACTGCCTTCCAAGAGACAGCCCACAGCCCGTGTGTGCTGGAGGTCACCTGGCGTGCTCACTGCAGGAACACAGACCTCTCCCAGCTGGAGGCCAAGGGTGGCCTCGTGGTCCCCTTGAGTTCTGGCTGGGGCAGGGTTGGACTCACGCTCAGATTAGACAGTGCTCCGAAGAGGAGCCCCTCACTCTGCAGGCAGTCATCTGTTCTCATCCGTCCACTTCCGGTAAAGCAAGAGTGGTTGAGAGACAAGATCAGGGGCCCGGCTGGCATCGAGGCTGCACCCAGCATTGGACTCTCCCGCGGTGCTGGTGGGCCCAAGGTGGGCGTGGAAGAGAGAGGGTGGGAAAGGCACAGTGGAGACTCAGCTGAGACAGGTGAGGGGAGGTGGCTGGGAGCGGGGATGTTGGCTCCTCATGTGATTCTACTAAGCACCTGCCACGGGCTCAGCTGTGTGGCATGTGGACCCGAGTATGTGTGTGTGGATCAGAGGGGTTCTGTGGGCCAGAGATGGGGATGCCACCACTAACACCAGCTAGGCCAGGTGTGCCTGAGATAGACAGGGGAACGCCACCACTAACGTCGCTAAGCCAGGGGTTCCTGGACCAGAGAAAAGGGGACGCCACCGCTAGCCTCCTCCTGGGCCTGAGGATGACAGTCAGAACCAAAGGCAGGTCTCTTCTCCCTCATGCTCCCAGAGGCATACACTTAAATGAAGAATTTGCGAAGTTGATTCTGTAGCAGGTGCCTATGCTCAGAACATTTCTAAGTGTGTGCATCTGACAACCCCACAACAGAGGATGGCCCTGGGCTCTGGAAGGGCTGTGTGCGGGCACGTTTTGACCACCTGACTCCACCTTCCCCCACGCTCCCACACATGCACAGGCAAAGCAAGTCCTTTGACTAGAAAGTGACTTGTTGGGTGGACAAGGGCCCCCACTGACCACAAGGACCGGGGAGTGACCCCCTGCGCTGGCCAAGGCTGCCTGGAAAAGTCGGGTGGGTGGGGGAGGGGAGCTCCCGCTGCCTCAGAGCTGGGCTTTCTCCTGGTTCAGTTCCGCCTCCTCCGAAATGCACTTAATGAGCTATCCAATCTGCTTTTCTTCCTCAAGAGTATATTTGAAAGGTTTTACTTTCGTAGCTCTGCAACCATTTACACAGCTGGAAACAAATTTCACAGACGGTCCTCAGCTTCAGACAGGGTCACCTCCCAACAAACCCTCCATGTGCTGGAAACATCCTGGGTGGGGAGTGTGCTTCCCACAGAACCCACGACCAAGCGGCGCAGCCTCGCCTGCCTTAACCTGCCAGACGCTCACGCCAGCCCACCATCTGACAAAACCGCCTGTACGCTGACCCCTCAGGGCATCCGGCGCCTCCTGATCACGTGGCCCGCCCGGGCTGCGGTCACCGCCCTCATCACCCGAGAGTACTGACCTCACATGGCCAGCTGGGGAACGGTCAAAACTCAAAGCAGTTTTTACCCAATGCGCCCTGCTCATACGCCACCGAAATCAGATTCTTAAATCGAGCCAGTGTACGTCGGGCCCTGCTCACAGACTCACTCTCCTTCAATACCCGGCGCTAAAGCTGAAGCCTTGAACGCTGCCACTGCTGGTCCCGTCCAGCAACTGCTGATAAAACCAGCCACAAAACTAAAGCAAACGCCCTGCTCTAGGACGGCCCCCACTGTCAGATCCCTGTGGAACCAACAGCCAATGTGCTCACAGGCCAGGACACACGTGCCACTAGCTCCCGGCCACACCGAGCCAGCACAGTCGGAGGGTGCCAGGAAGCGCCATGGGCCAAACTCGTCCGGCCCCTCACTCTCCTGGCTCCGGAGGACGAAATGTGTCTCCCCATCCCTCCTCGGGGCCCTGGGGGCGGCCTCCCATTCCCAGCTGACCTTTCTGGGAGACAGGAGCCTTGGCTCCACACAGGTGGGGCCGTGCCAAGGACCAGCCCAGCCCGGGGGTGCGTGAGCTCACACAGCCCGCCTGGCCCGCGCAGCCCTGGCTCTGTCCACCACTGGTGGGGGGTTGGAGGGGTGGGAGTGGGGTTGGGGTAGATACTGGGGTTGGGGTGTGGGTTGAGGGTTGGGGTTGGGTTGGTGGAGGGGTGGGGGTGGGGTTGGGGGGTTGGAGTGGGGTTGGGGTGGATACTGGGGTTGCGGTGTGGGTTGAGGGTTGGGTTGAAGTTGGACTGGGGGTTGGGTTGGTGGAGGGGTGGGGATTGGAGTGGGGTTGGGGTGGATACTGGGGTTGTGGTGTGGGTTGAGGGTTGGGTTGAAGCTGGACTGGGGGTTGGGTTGGTGGAGGGGTGGGGGTTGGAGTGGGGTTGGGGTGGATACTGGGGTTGGGGTGTGGGTTGAGGGTTGGGTTGAAGTTGGGCTGGGGGTTGGGTTGGTGGAGGGGTGGGAGTTGGATGGATTTGGGGTTGGGGTGGATATTGGGGTTGAGGTGGCGGCTGGGGTGGGGGTGTTGGGTTTGGGGTGGGGGTTGGGTGGATATTGGGTTGGGGTTCGGGTGGGGTGGGGGTTGCATGGATTTGGGGTTGGGATGGCGATGGGGGTGTAAATGGGCTTTGTGATGCTTTACCAGGTCCCAGTCTATGCTGCGGAAGAACGCGTGGGACTTGATGTCTGAAAATCCAGTCTGTGGCCGGCAGCCGAGCCTCTCTTTGGGGTCCTGGAGGTTAGAGTTCAAACAAGGACAAGTCAGCCCCATCCCGGAAGCCCCAGGACCCGCTCTCCTTGGTGGCTGCTCCTAGTGCTGACAAGCCCTCCCCGGATGCTCTGACCCAGCGGGTGGAAATCAGACGTTTCCTTTACTGAAAGCTCCTTCCCCCACGTTAGGCTTCGTTCCGTTTTCCTTGGGCACACGTTCTCATTTTGTTAGGTGTGAGTAAAAACGGACGACTCACAGAACAGAGCTCATATACTGAAGCGGAAAATCAGCCCACACACCCGATACATAGCAGCCGACGTGAAAAAATGGCCAACAGCCGTGACTGGCCCTCTGCCCACCGACACCGAGGCCACAAACGAGTTTGTCAGCATGGCCAGAAACGTACCTTATTTAAAAATCCTTTTAAAACATGGGAGGCTTTGACGGACAGGAAGCGGGGGATCCGGATGGGCTTCTCCAGGATCACTGCAAGGGCGGAGCCTGGTGAGCACTTCCCCGTGTGTGTGCGATTTGCCCAGCGCCGCCCAGACTCCTATTCTGAGCAGGAGCTTTGGGAGCTCAGACTTGGGGCCCTGGAGCCCCCTCCCTTCCTACAGCCCAGCAATATCTATAACCCGAAGTCCCGCCGGGTCCTCCCTGGGCCTCCCGGTTACATGCGCTGGCTTGTGTCATGGGAACGGGCGTGAACCAGCGGCTCCCCCTCCTCAGCCCCAAGATCGCAGATGCATGGGTGCCTCTGCACGCTGGCCACCAGAGGGCACAGCGGAGAGAGCCGCGTTCCCGGACCCCCACATCCCGTGGCACTGAATTCCAGACCAGAAGCAGGTCCTGGGGCCTCCAGGTGGGAAGGAGCCCATGATGATGGCTGTGGGTTTGGGGGGCGAGGGCTGTGCTTTCAGCTCCGTACAGCCAATAGCTGGGGCTCCAGGATGTGCTGCTGGCCAGGGCAGGAGAGAGTTGGAGCTGAATCGGGACAGGTTCTCTTTCCTGCTGACCCACAGGTGGGGTCACCCCACCCCACGGCCCGGGGAGTGGCGTGTGGGACAAGGTCCGGCCAGGAGGAATCGTTCCTGGTATACTTTGTGTGGCACTGCTGTTCCGGGCCCCCACAGGACCCCTCCACCTGCACCTCTGAAAAGGAAGGAAGGCAGTCACGCAGGTGAGGGGGACGAACGCGCAGCGGGGCACACACCTTGGAAAAGGTAGTCCTCTGTGTTCATGTCCGGGTTGTCAGTGATGATGTCGAATGGCGAGCGCCCGGCCATCATCTCAAACATGAGGACGCCCAGTGCCCACCAGTCCACGCTGAACCCTGGGGGAGAGCACGTGGCCGTCACCCAGTGGGGCCACGTGGGCCGGCAGCAGGGCGAACCTGGCTGGGGTTGGTTTTCATGCCCAGTTGACATGAGTGAGAGCCAGGGTCGAGTGCGCGGCACACAGGCCTCTGCGGCTTCCACTTCCTAGACAGAACCAGCACCTCCGCCTGGCAGCTCGGCCTCCCTGCCACCGTCCCTGACACTATGGAGGCCTCCCGGGCTGTCTCTGGGCTGTCAGTCCTGCCAGGGCACCTGACCACAGAGGCACAAGGCACTGGTGGATCCTGTGGATGACCCTCCTCTCTCGTTTCTGCATTTACAGATCTAAGCTTGAAGAAGCCCTTTCGCTGCAATAACAGAAAGACTCTCCCGGGTTTTCTTCCACAGTCATTTTGTGTTTTTTTTTTTTTTTTTGAGACAGAGTCTCGCTCTGTCGCCCAGGCTGGAGTGCAGTGGCCGGATCTTGGCTCACTGCAAGCTCCACCTCCCGGGTTTACGCCATTCTCCTGCCTCAGCCTCCCGGGTAGCTGGGACTACAGGCGCCCGCCACGTCACCCGGCTAATTTTTTTTTGTATTTTTTAGTAGAGACGGGGTTTTACCGTGTTAGCCAGGATGGTCTCGATCTCCTGACCTCGTGATCCACCCGTCTCGGCCTCCCAAAGTGCTGGGATTACAGGTGTGAGCCACCGCGCCCGGCCCATTTTGTTTTTTAAAAATGTTCAAGTAGCCAACCTGATGGGAACGTGTTCCAGCGAATGGGGGTGGGAGGCCCTGAGCAGTTTTGCCCAAGGACAGCAGCTGCCCCTGGGTCCCCAGAAGTCCCCCTGCTCCCTGCTGAGGTGAGACGCTGCCGCTGTCCCCCCCAGAATCCCCATCCCGAGCTGGGTTCTAGAATGGATTCCAGTCCTCCAATCTGCTATCTGTCCTTCTCTGGCTACGGAGACTTCCATCGCGGCAGCTGGGGAGCCCAGTTATCCCAGGGGTGAGTGACCTGCCCACCCTTCCTGCCCCACCCCCATTCTGATGGCAAAAAAAAATGTGTAAAAACATCTGAAGGCACACTCGTGTATGCCTCATTGAAAACACCAGCATGAGACCGGGCGCGGTGGCTCACGCCTGTAAATCCCAACACTTTGGGAGGCTGAGATGGGCGGATCACGAGGTCAGGAGATCGAGACCATCCTGGTTAACACAGTGAAACCCCGTCTCTACTAAAAATACAAAAAATTACCCAGGGGTGGTGGCGGGCACTTGTAGTCCCAGCTACTCAGGAGGCTGAGGCAGGAGAATGGCGTGAACCCAGGAGGCAGAGCTTGCAGTGAGCCGAGACCGCACCACTGCACTCCAGCCTAGGCGACTAAGCGAGACTCTGTCTCAAAAAAAAAAGCAAACAAAACACCAGGATGCAAAAGTGGATGGGGTGTATACAAACACAGTATGCGTGTGCACACAACACACACGGATGCCCAATACATAAACACTCAGCACAACACACCAGCACACACGCACACAGGGCTGCACACGCATGCCCACCATGTCCATGTTTCACTCCCAGAGAGGGGAGAGGAGCAGAAACACTCTGGTGTGTGTGGCGCCCTCAGCCGCAGGGGCTCTGGGGTCCTCTCCATACGTTCCTGCACCCCCTGGTGCTCCCAGACGCCTGCTTCTCCCCAGCCACGTGGGCAGCACGGGGACTCAGGTGCCGCACCCTGTCCCACCCCCGCTTTCTGTGTCTTTCTCCTCCCTGTGCCCCTGGGGCTCCTTGGCAGGAGGAATCCTGTGCAGTGCCCTCCCCAAGGGGCTGCTCAAGTGGACATGGGAGGTTTTCAAGAATTCAAATAAGGGGCTGAGACCAGATGATGACATCCGGCCGCGAAAGAGTGTGTGTGGCTTTTGGGTGGAAGACCGTCAGTGAAACCTCTCCCCGGCTGCTGGGCGAGGTGCGAGGCCGTCTCTGGCCCCGTGTGCTCCGAGAGGGGACGGCCGCGGCACTCACCGTACTCCTCTCCCCGCAGGATTTCGGGGGCGATGTAGTTCGGGGTTCCGCAGAAAGTGCTTGTTGTGTCGCCAGGGCCCAGGCCTTCCTGTGGGGGCAGAGTTATCACAAGAGGGTTCTTGTAGACACCACCCCGCAGGACAGGCGCCCAGAGAAGCACACGCGGGATGGTCGGGGGAGGCGGCCCGAGGCACGCACCTTGCACATGCCGTAGTCTGTGAGCTTGATGTGCCCGTCCGCGTCCAGGAGGACGTTGTCCAGCTTCAGGTCCCGGTAGATGATCCCCCTCTCGTGTAGGAAGTTGAGGGCGATGCAGATCTCGGCCGCGTAGAACCTGGGGGCGGGGATGCTGTCATGGGGACAGTGCCTGTGCCGGAGGCTGCACCAACAGCTCCAGCCTGGGGGCCGCACGCTCCCGTTTGCCCCACCACTGGCCAGGCGTCCTCTCAACGACCAGGCCCAGAATTTGAAAGTTCAGTGCACAGGGCCAGGGAGGGAAATGCAATGAAAGCTCCAGGACACTGCCCCATGCGCCTTAGGATGGCCTGCTGTCAAAGACACAGAGAACGACGTGGCAGCCTCCACACGGGGAGGAGCAGGCAAGTAACACGACGGCTTCCACGAGGGAAAGACGGGAGCCCTGGCACGGTGCGGTAGGAGCGCAGAACAGCGCTGCTGCTGTGGAAGACAGTCCGGCAGGTCCTCGAAAATTAAACACAGCGCCAGGCTGGGCGGCTCACGCCTGTAATCCCAGCAGTTTGGGAGGCCAAGGCGGGCGAATCACCTCCTGAGGTCAGGAATTCAAGACCAGCCTGGACAACATGGTGAAACTCCATCTCTACTAAATATACAAAAAAATTAGCTGGGCGTGGTGGCACACACCTGTAGTCCCAGCTACTCAGGAGGCTGAGGCAGGAGAATCACTTGAACCTGGGAGGCAGAGGTTGCAGTGAGCTGAGATCGTGCCACTGCACTCCAGTCTGGGTGACAGAGCGAGACTCCATTGAAAGAAAAAAAATGAAATATGGAATTCCTTTGTGGTTAGCAATTCAGTTTCTGGGCCTATACCCCAAAGAACCGGAAGCAGGGTGTTCAAGAGATTACTTTACACCCGTGTTCACAGCAGCACTGTTCACCACGGCCAACATGCGGACCCCACCCAAGTGCCCCCCAAGGGATGGACGGAGAAGCACAGTGTGGCCCCTCCATCCGATGGGCATTATCCAGCCTGAAAAAGGAAGGCAATCCCGAGACAGGCCACGGCACGGATGAAAAAGGCAGGCAATCCCGAGACAGGCCACGGCACGGATGAAAAAGGAAGGCAATCCCGAGACAGGCCACGGCACGGATGAAAAAGGAAGGCAATCCCGAGACAGGCCACGGCACAGATGAACCCTGAGGACTCCAGGACACCAAGGGACCCACACTGTGACTCCACTGCGAAGAGGTCCCTGGAGTCCTCGAATCAGAGGGACAGAAAGTGGGACACGCCCATCTGGGGCGAGGATGTGGGGCTGGGGCGGGGGACAGGACGAGAGTGTCCGACAGACCGAGCTTCAGCAGGGAAGAGCGGCGTGCTCTGGGGACGGGGGCCAGCGGTGGCTGCATGGCACGGGGTGCCTTCAGTGCCACTGAACTCCATGCCCCAAAACGCTACCTTTTGTGTGTGTGTATCTTGCCACGGTTTTTAACAAGAGCGTATGGGAAGGGAGTGCACTGTTCTAGATTTATTGCCTACTGTCCTATTGCCAGAAAGAATCTAAGGTGACTCACAAAATTGCATGGAACTTTCTTAAGTAAGGAAGTGAGGAAAAGGAGAAACTACAGAAGACAGGAAAGGTCCAGGGAGCTGAAATAAGCCCCTAGACGGTCCTGGAGGCCCCACGGCTGCTGGGGGAGGCCCAAAAATAGAGACACGAAAGAGGGGGCAGGAAGCAGTCTCTCGGCTCACTCTAGAAAGAGACCATTCTCGTTCTGCTCCTGACGCTGAGTGAACGCTGGCCACGCTGTGCCACTAACAGGGTGAAGAACAGTACCACGGCAGAGCCACCACGAAGACAGCACAGTCCCAGGCCTCATCTCTCTTGGACCAGGCTCAGACCAGGCACCTGCTGCTTCAGGCGTGGGGCCCAGGGGACCGGTTCTGAGGCACCATAACTCAGGGGACCTTCCGAAAGTTATGATTCCAGAGCAACTATGGAAGGCGTCACACTGTGGGGGATGTCACACTGCGGGGGTTGTGGTGCCCTCTGCCATCCTCCCCGGACCTCCCTCCCTTGAGTGCCTGGCTGACCCCTGGAGAACGTCTCTGGCCCCCTCCGCACACACCCACCTGGCCCCTCCGCACCACTGCGCGTACCCACCCGGCCCCTCCGCACCACTGCGCGTACCCACCCGGCTCCCCCACCCCCGCACGTACCCACCCGGCCCACCGCCCGTGCTCACCCCACCCACTCCCTCGCCACGCTCACCCACACGCACCCCCCACACGCGCACCCACCTGGGCCCCCCTGCTCCACACGCACCCACGCCTCCCCACCCCCCGCCACGGGCACCCACCCGGCCCCCTCAGCGCGCACCCACCTGGCGTGCTCCTCGGGGAGCTTCCTTTGCCTCTGCATGTGGAACATCAGGTCCCCGCCGTTGACGTACTCAATGACCAGGAACAGCCTGCAGGGAGAGAGGCATCGGAGGCTGCAGTCACCTTGGCAGACGGCGGCCTCCTTAGACAGAAGCCCCACAGAAGCAGCCTTCATGGGTCTGAGCCCTCTCAGAGGTTCAGTCTTGCAGAGGCCTGGGCCATTGGGGGCTGGGAGAGCAAAGAGCAGCAGGACCACCCTGGCAGCAGAGAGGGGTGGGGGGGATGGGCTGCAGGGCGGCTTGTGAAGTGGGCAGGGGAGGGAGTCACGCAGGGGCCTCGCCGGCCTTTGCTCTTGGCCACCGTGTATGGACTTGGGAAGTGTGGGTGGGCTGCAGAATGAAGGAGGTGGCTCGTCACCAGGTGGGAGCGGAGGTGGCTTGAATCAGGGCAGGGGGCTGGGGCAGGATCTGCCGGGGGCTGGAGCGAGGCGGTTTCTTGCATGGGGACAGCACCGCAGGCCCCGGGTGGGGCGGCCTAAGGCCTGGTTTCATCGCTGTGAGGCTGAGGAGTCCGCCAGCCCTCCAAGAGGACAAGCTGGGGTCAGGGTGAGGCCAGGCGGGAAGTGGCCTCCTGGTTTCGCAGACGTGATCGTACGATTTTAAAAGACCTGTGGACGTCATCAGGACCATGCAGGCCCTTCCTGTCGCAGGGACTGGGCCACGTGGTTTCTCTTCCTAGTAAGGTCTTTCCTACATTTCATGAGACTCAATTTTCAAAATTAAATTCCCACACAGTCTCCCAGAAATACCCTGTGGCGGGCACCTTGTGGGTTTTTAGGTCAGTGGCTCCTCTGGCACCTGAATTGTTTATTTCCCTCAGACCGGTGGCTGCTCCTGGCTGCCCCTCGTGGAGCAGGGAGTGGACGAGGGACGTGTGCGGCGAATCTGCCCGTTTCCCTCAATCCCACGCAAGCTCCCACACCACCGCCACTGTTCCACCTCAAGGCACCTGTCCCTGCTCCTGCCCTCCACGAGCTCCCAGAATTAAGCCAGAGAGGACAGAGGCCAGTTTACACAGGGCAGGTGAACTGGCTGCAAATCATCTGTGAAGTTTCTGATTGGAAACAAACTCCTAAAAATCAAAAGAGCCCTGGGCCCCGAGTGCAGAGCTGGAGAGACGTCCACCTGGCCAGTCCAGCATCTGGAAGAACAAGCCGTGCCTTTGGAGAGCGGCTGGAGAAGGGAGCAGCTGGGAGAGGGAGCGGCTGGGAAAGGGAGCGGCTGGGGAGGGAGTTGCTAACAGAGACCCTGTGGCCTGCAAAGCCAAAAATGTTTACTCTTGGGCCTTTCAAGAAAAAGTTTGCCAATCCCCGGTATTATAAACAAAATGGCAATGACAGAAAGAGCAGCTCTGAGGGTGCCCTCGGTGTGCAGGAGCGTCCTCGGTGCATCCGCGGAGGGACTCGTTCAGTAGCGTCAACCTCACGGGAAGGAAGCTGCATGAAGGCCACCAACCCCTGGAGCCCACGCGTGACCTAAGAGCTGGTCAGAAAGCTTTTTGTTGTTGTTGTTTAAAATCATAAATTTTACATTATAAAAAAAGTAAAGAAGAAAAATAAAAGTTTTAATTTTACCTTCAAAAAAAGTTTTACATTGGATAAAAAGAATTACTTTTTTAAAAAATTATACTTTAAATTATACTTCAAGAAAGTGCAAACACACATGCTATGGAGGTTTCCTGAACCCATCAACCTGTCATCTACATTAGGTATTTCTCCTAATGCTCTCCCTCCCCTAGCTCCCCACCCCCTGACAGGTCCCAGTGATGTTCCCCTCCCCGTGTCCATGTGTTCTCACTGTTCAGCTCCCACTTATGAGTGAGAATCATGCGGTGTTTGGTTTTTTGTTCCTGTGTTAGTTTGCTGAGAATGATGGTTTCCAGCTTCACCCATGTCCCTGCAGGGGACATGAACCCATCCTTTTTTATGGCTGCATAGTATTCCATGTGTCACGTTTTCTTCATCTAGTCTATCACTGATGGGCATCTGGGTTGGTTCCAAGTCTTTGCTATTGTGGACAGCGCTCATCGGCTTTTTTCATGATTTCATCATCTACATCTTTAACACCCATCACCATGACTATGTTGCATCCAAAAACCGTGGTTAGGATCCTTCGAATGATATCAGATCTAACATATGGGCAAGCATGGCCAAGGTGTGCATGGTCATATACAGTTGGTCCACAGCTATACCAGGAGGCAGCTTCGGCGTGTGCCACGATTAGGGGTTCCTTCCTTCCAGTGAGGCTGTCATACACCTGCACGCCTGTCTCCCGGCCCGTGGGCTGCAGCCAGGCCCGCCCGCGCCCCCCGCTTGCTGCCCAGCCCGCAGGCCAGTGCCACCCAGCCGGCCTGAGGCCCAGCGCGGCCTGGAGCAGCAGGGCGCCCAGGCCTTGGCCACGAGTCCTCAGCATGTCATCGGCCAGTGCCTACAACTGGACGGAGACAAGAGCCACCGGTCAGAAAGCTTTAAGAAAGGATTTATTCAAAACCCTTAGAGTGCCTGGGTGCGGTGGCTCATGCCTGTAATCCCAGCATTCTGGGAGGCCAAGGCTGCAGCAGACCACCTGAGGTTAGGAATTCAAGACCATCCTGGCCAACATGGTGAAACCCCGGTCTCTACTAAAGATACAAAAATTACCCAGGGCTGGTGGTGTGCACCTGTAATCCCAGCTACTCGGGAGGCTGAGGGCTGAAGAATCGCCTGAACACAGGAGGTGGCGGCTGCAGTGAGCTGAGACTGCGCCACTGCACTCTAGCCTGGGCAACAGAGCAAGACTCCGTCTCAAAGAATAGAACAAAAATACAAAAAAACACAAAAACCCTTAGGGTGACTTCACCGCACATTTTTTGCCATCAGGAGTTACACGCCCCAACGGGTGCTAGTCCCTTCTGCCCGTCCCCTGCGAGAGGAGCCACGTTCACCCCCACAATGCCGCTGCCGTGTGCCTGGGAAGGGCCTCCATGGCCTCTGTGGGTTCATCCTGACTTTAAGCTATCATGGCCCATGGGACAGGGACAAAGCCAGCGCCATTTCCAGAGAAAATAAAGAAATACGTGAATTCTAGAGAAAAGCATCAGTACGATGCCTCAGGAGGCTGAGATAATTTGGGGGACGTTTCAACCCTCAGAGAGGTAGAGGTGCAGGTCGCTTCCTCCTCCTCTCCAGAGAAAAGCCCATCGTGGGAACTGCGCTGAGAGCCATTTCTCTCTGCCGGAGGCCTGGGACCCAGGCAGCTTGCTGAGAAAGGAATTTATTTAATTTGCAACTGCTCAAGCGGCAATGATGGTGGGTTTTTTTGTCTACAGAAAAACCTTAATGCTACTTCTGACATTTCTTCAGAGCAAAAAATCCACAGGACAATCTGGTGTCAATTCACTCTGAAGGCGACTCGGCGTGATGCAAGCTGAACCGGCTGCTGACAAAACACCTGGGACCGCAGCTGAGCAAGCTCCGAGCCCACTCCTCACCTCACGCTGGTGGTGTGCACCTGTAATCCACATAGGCGCCGTCCTGCGCACAGGCTCTCAGGCAGGGGCTCAAGGCCAGGCCACGGGGCGTGTGTGGCTTCACCCATTAGCCCCTCGGTAACACGCGCAGTCCTGACCCCAAGGGACACTGGGAAGTACGGCCTGGTGGGGGCTCAGGCTGCCCCTCTGTGTACCAGTAGCCGCACTTGCCATATCGTGGCCTGATCTGGGCTGGGGATGCCCCTCCCTGTCCTGGCAGCCATGCTCCTCCCATGTTTGCAAGGGGAGAGGAGCAACCAAAGCCCAGGTGGGAGGCGGGACGCGGGATGCACGAGACACGTGCCCTCAGAGATGTTTTTTTGAGACAGGATCTCGCTCTGTCACCCAGGCTGGAGTGCAGTGGCGTGATCATGGCTCACTGCAGCCTCAACCTCTCAGGCTCAGGCAATTCTCCCACTTTGGCCTCGTGAGGAGCTGGGACCACAGGCTCACACCACCACCGTCAGCTAATTTTTAAATTTTTTATAGAGACGGGGTCTCGAGATATTTCCCAGGCTGGTCTTGAACCCCTGGCCTCAAGTGATCCTCTGGATTCAGCCTCCCAAAGGGCTGGGATTACAGGTATAAACCACTGCACCTGCCTGTCCGCAATACTTAATCAAATATGCAAACGTCAAGAACGCCAGCGAAAATGGATTCATCAACAACCAAAGACAAAGTGCAGCTCTCAGGAACTAGGCGAGACGCTGACTGCAGCTGGATCCAGTCCCCGACCCTGCCCTGGAACCCGCACCATCCAACAGACGTGGGAAGTGGAGGGACGGGAGCGGGAGCTGCAGGGGGAGGCTGGAAGCTCACAAAACCTCCCAGGGGGCAGCCAGGGACTCCGGGAAGCTCACAAAACCTCCCAGGAGGTGAGCCCCATCCTCGCTGCCGCCCCTTCTCGCCACTCCCCCCACCCTCTCCAGGAATGCAAAGTGCTGGCTCAGAAGGAGGAACCGGAGGCACAGGAGACGCCGCTCTGAAAGTCAAGAAGTAAGCAGATGGGTCCGGGCCAGCTGCCACCATGTGTGTACAGAAAGTTCTGGTGGAACGCAGCCACACGCATCCCTTCACACAGCGTCTAAGGCTGCTTCTGTGCTAGAACGCGTAGTTGCCACAGAGGCCGCATGGCCCACAAAGGTGGAAATATTTACTGCTTGACCCTTTAAGGCAACCTTTACTGACCCCTGGTGCGGCCCTCAGTAAGCGTCAGGGGCCACTCCAAGTCCCTCTGTGTTAACACACATGACTGCATCACCAGGAAGTAAGTTTCAGCCCTTGCCGTTTTACAGACGGGGAAGCCGAGGCACAGACAGGTTGGGGGACGTTCTTCGGCTCACACAGCTCCTGGCTTGTCAGACACAACATCAGACGACTCGGGCAGGCCCAGAACCCTCAATTGGAAACCCCACTTTCAGGTCCTGTCCCCGCCTCACAGCGGACACCATAGCGGTGACAGAGCTGCCCCCAGAGGGAGAAGGCCAGGGGTCACCTGAGTTCAAGGAACAGGAGAGGAGAACGAAGGAGATAAGCAGAGGGGCCACAGAGGCGGATGTGGCCGCGGCACCGTCATCACAGGGCACGCTGGAAAATCAGATTCCTGACTCAGAGAGCAGGACGGACATTAAAGTTCTGAGGAAGACGCCAGCAGATGAGGAAAGGTGGTAAAGCTCAATCAACAGAAGGATTTTACTTTGTCCAAAGAAATCTACTGGTGGGGATGCTGGCAGGCCTCGGATTTCTTCATCGAGGATAAAATGCCAAAAAGTGCCCGGGAAATGCACTCGAGTCCTGGAGGCAGTGTGTCCCAGCAACCATGGGGCTCGCATGCAAAGGCAAACATGGGTGTCTGCAACAGGAAAGGACACGTGGGAGGCAGCCCCTCACCTTCCCAGAGCCAGGAGACATGGCCTGGGGTGAAGCTGAGCAGAGGAGAAGGCAAGGCAGGGTGCAGCCGTGGAACTGGGTGAGAACACCCCGCCTCGGAAGGGTAAGGCT
Organism: Chlorocebus sabaeus; assembly: GCF_047675955.1. Taxonomy (NCBI): domain Eukaryota; kingdom Metazoa; phylum Chordata; class Mammalia; order Primates; family Cercopithecidae; genus Chlorocebus; species Chlorocebus sabaeus. The sequence continues at coordinate 134,569,252 of NC_132923.1, forward strand.
CACAACATCATGAAAGCCAGGGCAGAGCGAGGCAGCTGCCCTCCAGGACACCCAAGGCCCAGCAATCACACAGGGATCCTGCCAAGAGGTAATACCAACGCGATTTAGAATGTTCCTGGGAATTTAAAAATCAGGAAAATTTAAAAATCCAATGAAACTTGCACAGGAAAAGGAAGCTAGAGATCAGACGCCACAGTGTGCAGGGAACTCTCATCACTTTAGGCCGCCTCGGCATCCATTCTGAATCTAAGTTGGACTTACTCCCACCAGAAGCAGGGCTGTCACCTTGACAGTTTCCAGTTCCACATCCTCCCATTCCTCGAGCTGGCCCACCCAGACACCTGCCCTATGCAACTGGCCCCAGTGACCTCCCTGCAGCCCCACTGATGCCACGCCCCACAGTCACAGCACGGCCCCACCATGGAGTCCCCCACAGTCACAGTGTGGCCCCACCATGGAGTGGCCCCACCATGGAGTCCCCCCACAGTCACAGTGTGGCCACACCACGGAGTCCCCCACAGTCACACTGTGGCCCCACCGACAGTCACAGTGCAGCCACACCATGGAGTCCCCCACAGTCACAGCGCGGCCACACCACGGAGTCCCCCCCAGTCACAGCGCGGTCCCACCACGGAGTCCCCCACAGTCACATTGTGGCCCCACCGACAGTCACAGCGTGGCCCCACCATGGAGTCTCCCCACAGTCACAGTGCGGCCACACTGTAGAGTCCCCCACAGTTCCCCCACAGTCACAGCACGGCCCCACGGGGCTCAGGCCTGCTTGCTTTAAGTCCACCAGTTAAAACTTCCCATGGGAAACCTGTGTGCAGAACACCCTGGACCCAATAAAGGGTTGGCCCAGGGGTCCCTGTCTCTCTTTACGCTCCCTGGCCTCCCAGCAGGTTGCATATCCCCAAGGACTGTAGGTGATAAAAGTTGTGTTTCCATCCTGTGTCTCTCTTGATCACTGGAGCAGTCGCTCTCTGTCCTAAATATTCTATATTAAAACAGTATGAATATCAACAACAAAAACAACCCTAAAAAAAATATCAGCAAATTGAATTCAGAAAAGCACATTAACAATGTAACACACTAAGACAGGGCATGGTTTTCCCCAGGAATCTAAGGATGGTTCAATATCAGCAGCTACATTACGATGACACCATTCATTCTGGGAGGCCCTAAGGAGTAAAAATCTTTAACAATGATCTCCACAAATGGCAAGGAGGCCTTTGAACAACTTTCAGTGTTCTTTCTGGATAGCAAAATAGAAATGGATAGAAAGTCCCTTAACAGGACAAATCCCACCTCTGTATGCAGTTATCAGTCATCTTTTCTCAGCCTCATGCTGCTGCTCAGCCTTCCTAGAACCTTCTCCCAGTGGCTGGGGCTGAAAGGCTGTATCATTGCCACCTTTTGCCAGCAGAAGGTGTCCTCAGAGACCAGATGACGGGCCCAGGAACTGGGAGGGTCCATTCCCATCTCCAACAGCTCAGGCAGGGGCAGCTCCTCTATGGGCTCCAGAACCCAATTTGGTGGCTGCAGGCAGAGGCCCTGTCTCTCCTCTCCCCTGTGGCCCTCCCAACACCCTTTGCCCATGCCAGGGCAAATGCTGCCTGTCTGAGATGGGTAAATAGTTCGGTTCTGCCTTGAGGATGGCACTGTCCTTCCGGTGCAAAGTGTTCCGGCTGTGGTCAGAAATAGGACAGGGCTGCTTGCTGTCGACGTCACCCCAGTGAGGCAGGTGCTGGCTACTGTCATCAGAGAGGAGGATGAACAGAAGCAGCACAACCCGGGTGCAGCGGCTGAGGCGGGTGATGCTGCCCCACCTGGAGATGTCAACCCTGTGCATCCAAAGCCCCAGAAAGCCACCTGAAACTTACTATAAGGAAGAGAACTCAGAAGCCTTGGGGCCCACAATTACCACGCGGAGACCAAGCTGCCTGCCGCTGGATGCTCTGAGGGAAGAAAAAGACCTCATTTATAACAGAAACAAGCGATGAAACACTCAAGACAAAATTTTTTTTTTTTTTTTTTTTTTTTTTTTTTTTTTTTTTTTTTTTTTTTGAGACGGAGTCTTGCTCTGTATCCCGGGCTGGACTGCAGTGGCCGGATCTCAGCTCACTGCAAGCTCCGCCTCCCGGGTTTACGCCATTCTCCTGCCTCAGCCTCCCGAGTAGCGGGGACTACAGGCGCCCGCCACCTCGCCCGGCTAGTTTTTTGTGTGTGTGTTTTTAGTAGAGACGGGGTTTCACTGTGTTAGCCAGGATGGTCTCGATCTCCTGACCTCGTGATCCGCCCGTCTCGGCCTCCCAAAGTGCTGGGATTACAGGCTTGAGCCACCGCGCCCGGCCACTCAAGACAAAATTAAACAAGGAAGTGGCCAGGCACTATGGCTCACGCCTGAAATCCTAGCACTTTGGGAAGCTGAGGAGGGAGAATCGCTTGAGCCCAGGAGTTTGAGACTGGACTAGGCAACACAGCAAGACCCCCATCTCTAATAATAATAATAATAATAATAATAATAATAATAATAAGACATGGAAGTGAAAAAAATGACATGAAGACTTCAAGAGTCTCTGGAAAGAGGATTTGAGTGAATGAAAAGGTAAACCGGGTTCCTGAATAGGAAGATCCAACACTAGAAGGATGTCAATTTCTCCCCAGATAATGTGTAAACTTAACAAATCCCAATGAAAATCCCAGTTTCAGGCCAGACACGGTGGCTCACACCTGTAATCCCAGAACTTTCAGAGGCTGAGGCAGGCGGATCACTTGAGGTCAGGAGTTTGAGACCAGCCTGGCCAACAGCAAAACCCCGTCTCTACTAAAAATACAAAGATTAGCTGGGTGTGGTGTCAGGGGCCTGTAATCCCAGCTACTCGGGGGGTTGAGGCATGAGAACTGCTTGACCCCAGGGGGCGGAGGTTGAAGTGAGCCAAGATTGTGCCACTGCATTCCAGCCTGGGTGACAGAGCAAGACTCCGTCCCCACCCCCCACCAAAAAAAAGAAAGAAAAAAAGAAAAGAAAAGAAAATGCCAGTTTATTTTTCCTTCTGGAGGCAGACAGGTTGATTATAAAGTCCACATGGAAAAATAAACACGAGAAAAGGAAAAACAAGAGGCAAAACCATCCAGCTGGTGATGCTGGTTAGTCCAGGGTATTTGGGGTGTGGACGAAGGTTCTTTCCTGCATGTTAAAATGGGATACAGGTTTAGAAAGAGGCTCTTCTTTCATGTGGTCTGTCGTCATCTAGTATTTAAGCAGCAAAGGCACAATTTCAGGACTGGTCCCGAAAGTTCCTTCAACTAAGGAGACCCCAGGCGGCTCCAGGACCGTCAGCCCATCCCTGCCCACCCTGGGAACCACGCAGGGCGCAGTGGCATGGGACGTTCAGGTCTGGATGGAGAGGAGGAGACGCCATGACCTCGTCTCTGCTGACTACTGGCAAAATCATCTCCAAGTCTGGCAGTGGAAGTCCCCTGGTCCTAATATGACCCTGAATGGCAATGACACCCAGCCCCCGACCTGTTCTAAGAGTGGCTGATGCCTCCCGATCAGAAACGAACAACGCATCCCTTTCTCCCGTATTCTGCACAGCGCCGTGTGGCCTGCGACACCACATCAGGAAACAGCAGGGCCCCCTGTGCGTTGCAGGTATGTGCTGGGGGTCCCCGAGGGCCCCTGACTGCCCAGGGCTCTGGGATGGTTCATGTGCAGCTGTCCACAGTGTCCCGAAGACTGCAGGATGCCCTCGCAATGCAAAAGGCAAACCAAACCCTGGGCTCCTGCCAGGCCCCCGATGCTGGGAAGAGCCCCTTCTCCCATGCACAGCCTGGTGGGGGCCACGGGCCCGAGCATCCTGCTCTGGAAGTGCCACGGTTTAGGGTGGCACTTTTACCATTTTAGGCAACCCCGATGAAAAGTGAGCAAAGCAGGGGCTGCTGAGCCGTCACCGTGTGTCGGGAGAACAAAGGCTGAGGCGGCTGCGCCCACGCCGGGCCCTGCGGGTGTCAGTCAGCATCTGCTCCTTCTGTTCTGAGCTCTCGTGACTCCAGTACATGGATGGGTTTTGAAAGGGAGGTGACTCATGTTCGAGAGGCACCTGCCCTTCCCAAGGTCGTGGCTGAGGCTGTCCCTGCTGTGGCACCCACTGAGCCCTTCCCTCTACTGCCCGCACCCCACGGCGGCACCTCCTCCTGCAGCCCTGAGGAGGCAGCACCCCAGGGTCGGACCCCGTCACACCCTCACCTCTTTCTCACACATCCACAACCACCCCCCAGGGGCATATCCACCCCAGGCCATGGCTGTCTGTGTAGATACAGGGTATGGTTTGTCCATAAAGCAGGTGTTTATTGTGTCTTAAAACTGCGAATTAATTTTTTCTCTCCACCTGTACACACGAGGTGAGATTAATGTTGAACTGTAACATTCAGGGAGTCCCTATAGCCACCCAGTGGACACGAACATGGCCAGTCCCCGAGTCCTCCATGTCCAGGCTGGCGCCACCCTATGCCTGTCTGGCCAGCACTGCCCTGACTTCTGGGAACCGGGGCGACTCCCCCACATGGGGCCTAAGGCCTCCCTCCAGGCCATGACAGGCCCAGCAGGTCCCTCTAGCTTCTGTGGCCCAGACCCTACTCCCCGCACGAGTGCCTGCCCAACACCAACCTGCACTGAGAATCCCTGGGGCCTCCGCATCCCAGGCCTCTTGGCCAAGTCCAGCTTCTAAAGCCCCTGGCACCTTCAGGCCTGGTTCTCTTCCGTCCCTGACACACACCATTGCCCTTGTCCTTCCCACAGGCCTGTCCCCTATGAGTCCCGCCTATGTGACCCAACCCCCGCCTGCCCCCTTCTCTCCACGCAGTCCCACTCTGCTCCCTGCGGGCCCTCTCCGGGTGCCACGCCTCCTGACGCTGGTGACTGATTCCGGGGACGTCACTCTCTGCTGTTAGCAAAGCTGCCTCCCTCTCCAGAGCTTCGGGCAGGTTTCAAAGCATAATTGATAAAGAAACACACACACACACACACACACACACAGTGCTAGGCAAGGTGCTCTTCACGTCTAGAAGTCACTTTGACCAAGAAGAACTTACTCAAGTGTCTAAGTCAGTGCATGGCCTGAGAAGTGCTTCCACAGATAAGCAAGGGTGTGTGTGTGTTCTTTTTAAAGAAACACATTCTGAGTGTGAATGAATGTAAAATAATCAACCGTGGCAAACAGTAAGAGGTTTTATTTTAGGACAGCGAGTGAACGGGCGTATTTTAGGGGTAGTTTGCTCACCTACCATCTGAGATCACTGTGCCTTAGTGAGAAAGTGTCCTCAGACTCCAGCTGAATGGGGTGGGGGACGCTGAAAGTAGTCATTTCAGCTAAATCTCTAGTTACCCGGTTTTCCTGAAATAGCTTAAACTGAAGCGATTTCTCGTTCTGGAGATTTTATGGCTCATTTAATTTTGGCTGCTGTTTGGAAAAGGTGGGCTATCTGTGTAGATACAGGGTATGGTTTGTCCATAAAGCGGGTGTTTATTGTGTCTTAAAAATGCGAATGAATTGTTTCTCTCCACCTGTACACACGAGGTGAGATTAATGTTGAACTGTAACATTCAGGGATTCCCTGTAGCCACCCAGTGGACACGAACATGGCCAGCCAGAAGAGGCACAACCAGATCTGGGGTGGAAAGAAAGCGATTCTGATTCTTCCCCACTCACAGACCCTTTATGGGAACCAAACCTGCGAGGAAACCTCTGCAGTTTCATTTGCCAGGTATCCCCTGGATGTGGCCTGGGAGCTGTAAGGCTGCCCAGAGCGAATGGGTGTCCTGTCCTGCGTGTCCCTCACCTGGCCCTCAGCAAGAGGCCCATGTGAAACCTCAGCTGGACGTTCCAGCAGAACCAACACACAGAGAGAAAGTCCCCGTAAAACCTGCAGTCACCTCCAGTGACCACGGAGCAGAGGTGGAGCAGCCAAGCACACCCACCTGGGCCAGGCCAGACTTCCGCCACCCGGACACATGGCCGCCTTGCCGAGGTTGGCTTTGCTTCATGTGGGTGTCTGGTGCTGTGCAGTCAGTGAGGATTTGTGAGCAGGTTTCACAGCCCCCCAGCTACTGGACTGAGGCAGCTGCCCGTCCTCCCCTCAACCCGGAGCTCACGCACGACACCACCTGTCTATTTGTTCAAAGACACCGTGCCAACGAGAAGAAAGGCCTCACGATGAGGGAGCGGGTTCCCATGCACCCGCCTTGCTGTAAATGGTTGAGCCCCAGCTTTACCAATCCTCACAGCAGCTGCAGGGGACAGGGGACAGGGGACAGGGCACAGGCATCTCTGCTGTTCTGTTTCCAGGGAGGAAACGGGGGTGCCGAGGGCCACGTGATGTGGAGCTGCAGAGCTGACAGGCATGTGCGCCCGGACCTTGGCTGTGTTGTCGTCAGGAAAAACGGTAAAAGGCTTCGGAGCTGTCGCACACACCCTCTTCTTGGTTATCTGTTTCTATGGGGTCTTCTGGGGTTTCATCTTTCCAACTTGGTAAGATGCACGCAACCGACAACAGTGCAAGCAAGGCAGACGAGCAAACGAGGCCGGTCCGTGAAGGGGGACGGATTCTCGCTGGCCCCCACGCCAGTTCTGCTTCTCTCTGTAACTCTGCCTCAGCGCCCTGATCGCCCGTGTCTGTGCGGACTCTGAAGTCTCCTTTGAGCAGCTGGAACATCTTACTAGTCTTCAGGTTCACTAGAGCCACATACAATCTGACGCACGTCCGTCTCCTATTTGTGTGACAAACGATGTCACTTTTTTTTAAGAGATCGTCATCTAATACCACTGCTGCTAAGTGCCAGGTGTCAGCCAAGTGCTGGGGACTGGAAAACAGACCGCACAGCCCCACTCTTCGGGAGTTCACTTCTCATGGGGAGACAGATCTACAGCTAACCTTGGGGCTAAAGCAGGCTCCCAACAGCCGGGGTGACACCTGTGATCCTGACCAACCATATGTCAGATACTCCGGAAGTCACTGACAGATTCAGCTAACATAAAAACAGACAGCCGGGCGCGGTGGCTCACGCCTGTGATCCCGGCACTTTGGGAGGCCGATACGGGTGGATTGCGAGGTCAGGAGATTGAGGCCATCCTGGCAAACACGGTGAAACCCCGTCTCTACTAAAAATACAAAAAATTAGCCGGGCGTGGTGGTGGGCGCCTGTGGTCCCAGCTACTCCGGAGGCTGAGGCAGGAGAATGGCGTGAACCCGGGAGGCGGAGCTTGCAGTGAGCTGAGATCCGGCCACTGCACTCCAGCCTGGGCAACAGAGCGAGACTCCACCTCAAAAAAAAAAAAGAGGGGACAAAAAACTTAGGCACGCATAGAGATTCTTCCCAAATGTGAATGCCGAATGCTCCCACAGGCCAGTGAGTGGTGCCGCTGCGGGGATCCCACAGACACCCCGCAGATGACAATTCTTTAAGTTCGGGTTTACGCAGCTGGGAACCTGTGACTTGGGAGAAGAGTCCAAAGACACAAGGGCAGAAGGGGCTGTGCTTTGGGCCACTCGGCAAAGTGAGGGTGGGGTATCAGACCCCTTTTACATCTACATCCCTACAAGTTCACATAGGAAGACGAACCAAAGCCAAACAAAACCCTTCTTGGAATCTCACCATTCAGGAAGCATAGGGGCACTGGGCTGCCTTCCCCGGGCGCATTCTGAAATTGCAAGGGATGGCAGTTGGGGCGGACAGAGGCCTGGAAAAGCGGTGGGAACGCACAAAGGGAGGCATTGACTCGCTCCGGGAAGCAGGGAAGCAGGAGGAAAGGGGACAGAGCTGTCAGGCGTGGGTGCTGTGGGCGGGGGCGCCACGCTGGGGCCTGCGATGGGGCACTGGGGCCTGGTCACTACAAGCCTCATCCACACGCACGGGAAGCTTGGAACTTACCCCAAAATCAACTGGGGAGGAATCAGAGGAGCTTTGAGGCAGGAGAAAGACACTTGAGATCCATGCTTCTCAAATATGGCTCAGGCCCAACATGGGGAAGCTGACACTGGGGAGCCCTGGGGTCAGGTGGGGAGGGCGGAGGACCGTGAAGCACACTGAGGTGGCGGAAGCAGTCAGAAAACAGCAACCCTTGACCAGGGCAGCACCGCAGGCCGAGCAGGTCAGGGAACGGCTCTTCCGACAGGCAGACAGGTGGCTGCCGAGCACAGGCAAGAACAGGACCCTGAGGTCAGGAGAGCCGAGAGTGCAGCGGAGGAGTGTAAGCAGCCAGACGTACAGCTTAGAACCGGGCAGCGGAGAGTCACACCCAGGGCCTGGGACCGCTGTGCTCGGGAAGCCCGGCCCGCAAAGCTGGCCCGGAGCTGGGGCTGGGAATGTGAACTGCAAACGGTTCCCTACACGGATATAAAATGCTTCTGCATGACCACCAGGCAGAGTGGTGGACGCTGTAATCCCAGCCCGGCACTTTGGGAGGCTGAGGTGGGAGCCCAGGAGTTTGAGACCAGCCTGGGTGACAGAACAAGACCCTATCTTTATTTTATTTAAAAAAACAAAACAAAACTCTGGAGGCTGGGCACTGTGGCTCATGCTTATAATCCCAGCCCTTTGGGAGGCCGAGACGGGCGGATCACGAGGTCAGGAGATCGAGACCAGAGATGGAGACCATCCTGGCTAACACGGTAAAACCCCGTCTCTACTAAAAAAATACAAAAAACTAGCCGGGCGAGGTGGCGGGCGCCTGTAGTCCCAGCTACTCGGGAGGCTGAGGCAGGAGAATGGCGTAAACCCGGGAGGCAGAGCTTGCAGTGAGCTGAGATCCGGCCACTGCACTCCAGCCTGGGAGACAGAGCCAGATTCCATCTCAAAAATAAAAATAAAAATAAAAATAAAACTCTGGAGGCTGGGCACTGTGGCTCACGCCTGTAATCCCAGCCCTTTGGGAGACTGCAGAGGGCTGATGGCTTGAGGTCAGGAGTTCAAGACCTGCCTGGCTAACACAGTGAAACCTCTGTTGCTACTAAAAATACAAAAATTAGCCAGGTATGGTGGCAGGTGCCTGTAATCCCAGCTACTTGGGAGGCTGAGGCAGGAGAATCACGTGAAGCCAGGAGGCGGTGACTGCAGTGAGCCGAGATGGTGCCACTGCACTCTAGCCTGGGTGATAGAGTGAGACTCCATCTCAGAAACAAGAAGAACACATTAAAAAAAAAAAAAAAAAGCTGTGCCCCAACTGTGTGTGCCTGAACAGGAAGCCTCATGCTCCTGACGGTGAACTCAACGGTCACCTTGACTGGGCATGGGATCAGGATGCCCTGATAGCTGGCTACCCGTGACTTCTGGGCATGCCTGTGAGGGTGCTTCTGGAATAAGAAGCAGATGGCCCTCCCTGAAGTAGGCCGGCATCGTCCAGGCCCCTGGGGGCGTAAAGAGAACAGGAAAGAGGAAGAAGGCTGTGTTTCCCTGACCACCGAGCTATCTACTTTCTGGCCCCCTTGCTCCTGGCTCTGAGGCCTTCAGACCCGGACTGGAATCGACCTCATCAGCTCCTGGCTCTCAGGCCTTCAAGCTGCGCCACTGGCTCTCCTGGGCCTCCAGCCTGCAGATGGCGGATTGTAGGATTTCTCAGCCTCCGTAATCCCGTGAACCAGTATCTTACAATAAATCTCTTCACTCACACACACACACACACGCACGCACGCTCCTGGTTCTATTTCTCAAGAGAACCCTGACCAATGCGATGCTGAACAGCTACTCTCCGCTGGGAGTCTGGAATCTCGGTTCGTGTGCAGCCTGCAGGACCAGCCCTTGACAAAAACCCTGAGTTGTCACAATTCATTGCTGGAGGAACTGGGAGAGGGCCCTTGGGAGCTGGTGACTGGTTTCTTCCGGAATTTTCCCCATGTGCCTTTTTCCTTGGCCAAGTCTCCCTTATTCCTCCAGTGTAGTAGACCAGCTGTGGCCCCAAGTGCGGCCATATGACTGATCCCAGGAGTCCTCCTAGCCAATCGTCGAACCTGGGGATGGGCTTGAGGACTCGATGTAGAACATACTCAACAACTCTTCAAACAAACAAATCAGGTAGGTCAAAGGCAACTGGACCCCAGAATTTTAAACAGAGCATACATTCAATGTCCTAGATCACCAGCTTTCAAACGTATTCAAAGCCACAGGATTCTTATATATATATAAAGCTTGAAGGTGAAGCTGTATGTACTTTAATAAGCACAGAAATCCACCTCTCTTGCTTACTTTCATAGCCCCAGCACCTGACCCAATGCCTGCACTGAGTGGGATACCTCCAGTAAGTATTTCGTAAACGGAATTAAATAACTTAAGCTCAGATCATGAAATGTACTTAATATGACACCAACCAAGGAGAACAACAAAGAGAGTCTGCTGACCTGAAAACACCCATACAGCAACTGGGAGAACCTTACAGGTAACAGTTGACACATCACACCAGACCTAGCTTTTGTGCAGTTCAAATGTGAAATCTGCGGAGTATCAGAAACATCCTTCTTTTTCTTACCGACTTGTCGTCTGGAAGCAGGAGTGTAATCCGACCAGGAATGGGTTGCTGGATGCCTGCTCAAACACGTGCTTCTCTGTCTGTACCCAGTCAATATCCTGAAATAGAAACCAGGAGTGGTAATGAGGCTCCTGAATGCTCCTCACAGACATCCTGGGCAAGGGGGAGGCAAGGGAGGAGTCTCTCTCCTCTGCTTTCAGGAAGATAATGCAGAGAGGAAAAGAAAACACCCATTAGGAACCGCATCACCACCACTGTCACCATCCACCCCACCTCTGTCCCCACCACCACCACCATCATTGTCACCGTCACCATCCACCCCTCTACCACCACCACCACCATCGTCACCGTCACCATCACCACCGTCATCGTCACCATCCACCCCTCTACCACCACCACCATCATTGTCACCGTCACCATCCACCCCTCTACCACCACCACCACCATCGTCACCATCACCATCACCACCGTCATCGTCACCATCCACCCCTCTACCACCACCACCATCATCGTCACTATCACCATCACCACCACTGTCATCGTCACCATCCACCCCACCTCTATCCCCACCACCACCATCATCGTCACTATCACCATCACCACCGTCATCGTCACCATCCACCCCTCTACCACCACCACCATCATCGTCACTATCACCATCACCACCGTCATTGTCACCATCCACCCCTCTACCACCACCACCACCATCGTCACTGTCACCATCACCACCGTCATCGTCACCATCCACCCCTCTACCACCACCATCATTGTCACCGTCACCATCACCACCGTCATCGTCACCATCCACCCCTCTACCACCACCACCATCATCGTCACTATCACCATCACCACCGTCATTGTCACCATCCACCCCTCTACCACCACCACCATCGTCACTGTCACCATCACCACCACTGTCATCGTCACCATCCACCCCACCTCTGCCACCACCACCTGTCACCATCACCACCGTCATCGTCATCCACCCCACCTCTACCACCACCACCACCACCACCATCATCACCGTCACCATCACCACATCATTGTCACCATCCACCCCACCTCTACCACCACCACCACCATCATCACCGTCACCATCACCACCGTCATCATTGTCACCATCCACCCCACCTCTACCACCACCACCGTCACTGTCACCATCACCACCACTGTCATCATCGTCACCATCCGCCCCACCTCTACCCACCGACCATGGTCACTGTCACCATCACTGTCATCATCGTCACCATCCACCCCACCTCCACCCCATCGTCACTGTCACCATCACCGTCATCATCGTCACCATCCACCCCACCTCCACCTCCCATCACCATCACTGTCATCATCACCTTCATCGTCACCATCCACCCGTCACCACCATCATCACTGTCACTGTCACCTTCACCACTAGTCATCTTTGTCATTGTCACCACCACCGTCATCACCATCTGCATCATCACTGTCATCGCCATCATCACCATCACCATCACCATTGTCACCATCCACCGCACCTCCACCCCCATCATCACTGTCACCACCATCACTGTCACTGTCACCATCACCATCACACCAGTCACCATCCACCCCACCTCTACCATCATCACTGTCACCATCACCATCGTCACCATCTACCCCACCTCTATCATTGTCACTGTCACCATCACCATCATTGTCACCATCCACCCCACCTCTACCACCACCACCATCATTGTCACTGTCACCATCACTACCACTATCATCACCATCCACCCCACCTCCACCCCCCCATTGTCACTGTCACCATCACCACCGTCATCACCATCCATCTTACCTCCCCATCATCACTGTCACCATCACTGTCATCATCACTGTCACCATCCACCCCACCTCCACCCCCCACCACCGTCACTGTCAGCATCACTGTCATCACCATCTATCCGCCACCATCATCACTGTCACTGTCACCATCACCTTTACCACTAGTCATCATTACCATCATCGTCATCACCATCACGTCACCACCACCATCACCACCGTCACCATCAATGTCAACACTACCACCACCATGACTGTCATCACCATCAATCACCGTCATCACCACTATCACCACTGTCATCATCCACCCCCAACTCCACCCCCACCATCGTCATTGTCACCATCACCTTCATCACCACCATCATCACCATCACCACCACCACCGTCATCATCACAACTGTCACTGTCATCACCACTGCCATCATCATCACCATCTCCATCATCACTGTCATCACCATCACCACCACCGTCATCAATGTCAACACTACCACCACCATGACCGTCATCACCATCATCACCACCATCAGCATCTTCATCACCGCCACCACCATCACGTCATCACCACTACCATATCACCATCATCATCACCACTGCCATCATCACCATCATCACCATCACCATCACCATCACCACCATCTTCACCACGGTCACCAAAGCTACCAGCTCGGGTTGTATGCTGGCCTCTGGTGGTATGCTGGCCTCTGGCCTCCGGGCTTTGCCCTAACAGTTCCGGGAGGCAGGTATTATCTCCAGTTAGGACACAAGGAAACTGAGGTGGAGGGCTAAGTGGATTCTCCAAGGTCCCAGTGCCACCGAGTGATAAGCCTGGGACAAGCCCATACCCATCGCCAGAGCACTAGCTCCCACCACAGGGCTGTCACCCTCCCAGTGAACTCCTCCATGCTGGAGTTCAGCAAAATGCTGCAAGGTCAAAGGCAACTTTAGAGTCACAAAGATTCAACAGCTTGGTCTCATCTTGACCCCAGAAAGTAGGCTGGACAAGGTTTCCTTATCTTCCTAGGTCAACCCCTTGTCTTCACGGTTAGAAAAATGACAGTGAAAGAAACGCATCCCAAATAGGCTGGAGTACAGGGGTGTGATCACTGCTCACTGCAGCCTTGACCTCTGGAGCTCCAGCGATCCTCCCACTTCAGCCTCCAGAGGAGCTGGGACCACAGATACACAACACACTCGGCAATTTTATTTTTTGCAGAGGCAGGGTCTTACTGTGTTGCCTGCCCCTACCCCTGGAAGTTTTGTGGAAACAAATCAGCAAACCATTAGGATCTATTTAGCCTCTGAGACTGCATCATTCCTCCTCAGCGCTCTCCTTCTCGAGGCTCGGTCCTCGGCCACCCTCCCTTCTCTCCGGAGGCAGATCCAATGCAGGGGCTTCGAGTCCCATCTTTCCACGCCGAGAGCTACCGGCCCAGCCTCTCCCTGAGTTGCAGACCTGCGCCCCGATGGCTGCTCAACACGTGCACCCGGGCATCTCACGCCACCCCAGGCCACGAGCCAAGCTCCTCGCCAGCCCGCATCTCCTCCCATCTCCAGTGGCCGAAAACCCAGAGGGTCGGCGGTGACTCCTCCACTCCTCACCTGCCACCACCCATGCCCCAGTGGCCCTCACCAGCAGCACCCACCCACTGTGGCCCCGCAGGGACGTCGGCGTTGCTATCACGACCCACTGGGGCCCCGCAGGGACATCGGTGTTGGGATCACGACCCACTGGGGCCCCGCAGGGACGTCAGTGTTGAGATCATGACCCACATATCACTCAGCACCCAAACTGAGTGGAACCTCCCGGAGGCAGCACTGCTCAGTTCAAGGCACATCTGGCCCTGCATGGGGCCAGTGCTGCAGAATTGGTGGGAAGGGGCTTGCCAGTGACTCGCGGGGGAACAAGAGGCAAGCCTAGCCCCAGAGAGCTCAGTCTCTTTGTGAGGAGAAAGAAATTTCTAGAAACCATCCAAGCATTCAACAACTCCTAGAATCAGGTTCTTCTCAAAAGACAACCTCAGAGTCCCCACCTCGGCATCCTGGCCCACAGAGGATGATTTCAAGACAGACCAAAACTGCAGCAGTGACTCTTCCTAAAGCCTTTTCTCAGGGTCCTGCAAACTTGCTCTCATACATGGCATTAACTGCCAGCTGGCCTGGGTGTGCTGCAAAGAGGGTTGGAATCCTCTTCTGCGGCTGCTGGCCAGCAGTGGGGCCGTCAGCAGGGCACCACACCTCTCAGGGCCTCCGTTCCTCGGCACAGGGCATGGATGCTGCCACTCAATAACTGCCACTCAGTTCTGCACCCAGGGACGAGGGGCCGGTTGGACAGCCTGTGTACTGCACAGACACACCCTGATGGGAGGCAGTAGAGGCTCAGTCCCAGCCCCAGTTCTGCCTCCCAGCCCCGAGCCTGGCTGGTGGGGAGGGAGCCCCTCTGTGGTCCATCGGGGCTCGATGAGCACCCAGTTGCCTTCTGTGCTAGCAGCACTTGGTGATAACGGCATTACTGCCACCTACACATCGGCCTTTTTTCTGCTCCTGAGAGACGCAACCTGCACTCAGGTATGAAAGCAGAAGGCCAAAAATACCAGAAGCCGACAAGTGCACGAAAGATGCTGAACATCGCCAGTCATTAGAGAAATGTCAGTCAAAGCCACAGCTGCACACTCATTAGGACGGAGATCATCAAAATAACGTGCATGGCTGAGGACCTGCAGAAATGGGCCCGTGCGCTGCTGGCGGGGAGGTGAAACGGCGGCTGCGAGGGAAACAGCCTGGCAGGTCCCCATCACCTGAACAGAGAACTACCACGTGACCCAGTAACGCCACTGCTAGATTTGCACTCAAAAGAACTGGAAATAGACTCAAACAGACTCTTGCACACAAACCTTCACCATGGCACCACTCACAACAGCCAAGGGTGGGAACACTGCAAATGCCCCTTGGCAGGTGCACGCGCAAACGTGGGGCCTCCACCGGACAACGGAACAACATTACCCAGCCAGGCAGAGAGAGGAAGGCCTGAGCAAGCAGCCACACGGATGGACCCCGGAGAAGCCAGACACTAAAAGCTCACACACAACTCCATTCTGTCAAATGTGCAGAAGAGGGAAGTCCGCAGAGGCAGAAGGCAGATTGGAGGCCACTGGGGCCAATGTAGAGTGGAAGCAGGGGGTGAGTACGGGGCCTCCTTTTGGGGTGAGGAAAATGTTCTGGAATCAGAGAGGTGATAGCTGCCCAACTCTGTACCTCAATGTGCTAAAAGCTGCCTAACTGTACACTTTATTTGTATATTTTATTCCTTTTTTAAGACAGAGTCTTATTCGGTCACCCAAGCTGGAGTGCAGTAGTGTGATCTCGGCTCACTGCCATCTCCGCCTCCCAGGTTCAAGTGATTCTCCCGTCTCAGCCTCTGAGTAGCTGGGATTAGAGGTGTGTGCCACCACACCTGGCTAATTTTTGTATTTTTAGTATAGTTGGGGTTTCACCATATATTGGTCAGGCTGGTCTTGAACTCCTGACCTCAGGTAATCCACCCATCTTGGCCTCCCAAAGTGCTGGGATTATAGGTGTGAGCCACCATGCCTGGCCCTAACTGTACACTTTAAAATGTCAAATTCAATGTCATGTGTATTTTACTATAATTAAAACAAAAAGGTGTATGAAGTCAGAATCAAGATTTCAACAAATAGGCCAGGAGCAGTGACTCATGCCTGTAATCCCAGCACTCCAGCAGGCTGAGTGGGGCAGAGTGCATGAGTGCAGGAATTCGAAACCAGCCTGGGCAACATAGTGGAACCCCGTCTCTACAAAAAACACAAAAAATAGCCGGGCATGGTGGTGCACGCCTGTAGTGCTGGCTCCTCTGGAGGCTGAAGTGGGAAGATCACCTCAGCCCAGCAAGAGGTAGAGGCTGCAGGAGGAGGTGGAGGCTGCAGGAGGTGAGCTGTGATCATGCTCTGCACTCCAGCCTGGGTGACAGAGTGAGACGCTGCCTCTACAAAAATACAAAATTATACAGCTGGGGGTGGTGGCTCATGCTGTAGTCCCAACACTCTGGAGGCTGAAGTGGGAGGATCACCTGAGCTGGGGAGTTTGAGGCTCCATGGGCTGTGATCAAGTCACTCCAGCCTGGGTGACAGAGTAAGACCCTGTTTAAGACCCTATTTCCAAAAAAAAAAGATTTCAACAAATAAACCATTGATCCTATAATCAATAAACTTCTCCCCCAGAAACAGCTGGTGTGGGAAGTTCTGCTACACAGAGCCGTGGCAGCTCAGCACGTCCCTCAAAGCTGGGGCCTTGTGCAGGATGGAGTGGGGCAGCGCCTCTGGGCAGCTTCCTGTCCCACCCCATCACCCGCCCGGTTCAGCTCAACCCCAGGGATTTCCTAACAAGGGTGACGACGTCCTCAAACTCAACCATAGTCTGCTGGAAGGCGACGTATCAGTGGTTGGCCACACATGCGAAGGTCGCGGAGACGATACCCATCTTCACCTTTTCAAAGCTTAGACACGAGTGCTCTCTGCAGTGGTCCGCTCACTGCCTGCGGTGTGCAGTGCACGGACAGCCGTGCGGGCCAGCAGCCTGAGAGCAGGAGCTGCACTGTGCATCCTGGCCGCGGAGTTGGCTGTGCCGTTTGGGTTTGTGGAGCACGCACTGTGACATTCACACAACGGTGCCATCACCTGACCAGGCACTTTCCAGAACACAGCCCGGTTGTTACGCGATGCATCACTATTGATTTTGCGCAAACTCCATCAATATGAGGCCAGGACTCTCATGCCTGGATTAATTTTGCTAAAAGCCTGGAGCATTCATTATGACCTTCTAATGCCCTCTTCCCCAGGTGGTGGCCCCAGGGGGGCGCATTCCCGGGACCCCAAGCGCCGTGAGAAGTGGCACCTACCTCGTCGTCGTGCACCAGCTCTTTCTTCACCACTTTCATGGCGTAAATTTGGTCATTCTTCTTCAACCGCACCAGGAGAACCTTGGCGTAGCTCCCGCGCCCTATGACTCTGATTAGGTCGAAGTCCTGCAGCCCGAGCCCCTGAGAGATTTTGATTCCATCCATCCCATCAATAACTGGCTTAAGGTCCTAGGAAGGGAGAACAAGACCCCAGAAAGTGAGGGGAGAGGGGTCCCGGGAGATTCAGAGGACCACACATCACTCATGCGGTCCCAAAAGAGATCTGCTCCTCAGAGCCTAGAGCCTCACGATTCCAGTCTCAGCTCTGCGTCCCACAGATCCCACCCCCACACTCCCATCTAAACCGGGGCACAAAAGGTGAGAACTTCAGGCTGTGCTTCTGAGGAAGGTGCTAGAAAGTCGGAAGCTGCTCGTTTCCACAGACCATGGCTCTGGTCACAGCTGCCAGTGGGAGGGACCCCCAGGCCTTCAGCCCTATCAGTCAGGCTGAAGAGGTGGCCACTGGGACATGCGGCCCAGGGCCTGGGCCCATCCTTCCCCATCAGGGCCCTCCCTCGGGAAGGAAGGTAAAGCAAACGTAGCTAATGCCGGCCAAGAGCTCCCAAACCGGCAAGCACACATTATTAGAAATAATTATTAGAAATATACAGGAGAAAGGCGCTCCGAGGAAGAACAGAAGCCTCGGCCTCCTGCAAGCTACACCTGGCAAGGATGTTGGGGTGGAGGAGGTAGTTTGCTAGGAGGTGCTGTTCTGTGCAGCAGAATGGATTCTGTTTTTTTTGGGACATGGTCTTCCTCTGCCACCCAGGCTGGAGTGCAGTGGTGCAATCTCGGCTCACTGCAGCCTCCACCTCCCAAGCTCAGGCGATCCTCCCACCTCAGCCTCCCAAGCAGCTGGGACCACAGGCCCATGCCACCATGCCCAGCTAATTATTTTGTATTTATTTTTGCAGGAATAGGGTTTCACTACGCTGCCCAGGCTGTTCTCAAGCTTCTGGACTCAAGTGATCTGCCCGGCCCAGCCTCCCAAAATGCTGGGATTGGAGGTGTGAGCCACCGTGCCCGGCTTTGGATTCTGCTTTTTTTTTTTTTGAGACGGAGTCTTGCTCTGTCGCCCAGGCTAGAGTGCAGTGGCCGGATCTCAGTTCACTGCAAGCTCCGCCTCCCGGGTTTACGCCATTCTCCTGCCTCAGCCTCCCGAATAGCTGGGACTACCTACAGGCGTCCGCCACCACGCCCGGCTATTTTTTTGTATTTTTTAGTAGAGACAGGGTTTCACCGTGTTAGCCAGGCTGGTCTCGATCTCCTGACCTCGTGATCCGCCTGTCTCGGCCTCCCAAAGTGCTGGGATTACAGGCTTGAGCCACCGCACCCGGCCTTGGATTCTGCTTTCTAAGTGACCCGGCCTCCCTCCAGACACAGGATGGCCAGGAAGGAGCACAAGTTGTGAGGGTGGTATGTGCTGCTGCTCTGGAAAGGTGTGGGCTTCGCCAGTGCAGCCCTTTCTTGGGTTTTACGAGCAGAGGCTGAGAACACAGCAAGCTCTTCTGTTCCCTTCTCAGGGTTTGTGGTGCAGAGCTGGCCACAGACGCGAGGCTCAGTTGAGCTTCTTGGCTCGAGTTGGGGAAGGACATGAAAGGGCATTAGAGGGGTTTGCCAGGACGGCCAAATGAGGCAACAAAAGGAAGGCCGTGGTGCAGACACAATTTGATAAAAACTGCAGCTCAAAAGCCAGCCCCTGGGCCACAATACTGCCTGGGTGGAGAGAATGTGGAGCGCGGCTTCCCCCTTCAGGGTGTGGTCCCCAGACCACCTGTGGGGACAGCTGCCTCCAGGGAATCATCAAGGATGTGCCTGAAATAAGACCCAAGAATAAGGGCTTCTTTCTAGAAACCCACACCCGTGAGGATTAGCAGCATCCCAGACCGTGTATTTCACATCCAGATTTCCGTGACTGCCTCAGAGACACTCACAGACTTTCAAGAGGACGCTGGAAACGGTAGCGAGCTGCTCCGCAGACTCACCTCAGAGTCGTCTTTAATGCTGTCATGTTTCCGGGATGAGGAAATGTAAGCAACTGGCGAGAGAGGGAGGAAGAGGGAGGAAGAGGCGTTACGGTGTCATCAGGAACGCGCTGGGAACACAGCGACCCCGTGGGCCCTGCTCCTCCACCGGGCGACGGTGAAGGGCGACTCTACACGGCAGCCATGTCTGATTCTAGTTTAGAGTCTTCTGAAAATGCAGTTTCCTGGGCCCCACTCAGACCTGCCGACTCTGACCATGGGACCTGGGGATGTACATTTGTGACACACGCCCCCAGGGGTCCATCTGCAAATAATTAGTCATCAGATTTTGGTGTCTAGTGAATGGGTGGGGGGGGGCAGGAGGGGATGTCTAGTGAATGGATGATGACTAGATGGGGGATGAATGGAGGCCTGGATGGAAGACAGACAGATGGAGAGGTCAGTGGACAACAGATGAATGGATAGATGGAGAGGTCAGTGAACAACAGATAGATGGATAGATGGAGAGGTCAGTGGACAACAGATAGATGGATATATGGAGAGGTCAGTGGACAACAGATGAATGGATAGATGGAGAGGTCAGTGGACAACAGATGAATGGATAGATGGAGAGGTCAGTGGACAACAGATGGATGAATAGATGGAGAGGTCAGTGGAAAATAGATGGATAGATGGAGAGGTCAGTGGACAATAGATGGATAGATGGAGTGATCAGTGGACAATAGATGGACTGATGGAGACATCAGTGGACAACAGATAGATGGATGCAGAGGTCAGTGGACAATAGATGGAAAGATGGAGACGTCAGTGGACAATAGATGCATAGGTAGATGGAGAGGTCAGTGGACAATAAATGGAGAGGTCAGTGGACAATAGATGGATGGATAGACGGAAAGATCAGTGGACAACAGATAGATGGATGGAGAGGTCAGTGGACAAGATGGAAAGATGGAGACATCAGTGGACAATAGATGGATGGATAGATGGACAGGTCAGTGGACGATAGATGGATAGATGGAGAGATCAGTGGACAATAGATAGATGGAAAGACAGAGACGTCAGTGGACAATAGATGGATGGGTAAATGGAGAGGTCAGTGGAAATAGATGGAAAGATGGAGATGTCAGTGGACAATAGATGGATGGATAGATGGAGAGGTCAGTGGACAATAGATGGAGAGGTCAGTGGACAACAGATGGAAAGATGGAGACGTCAGTGGACAATGGATGGAGAGATGGACAGGTCAGTGGACGATAGATGGATAGATGGAGAGATCAGTGGACAATAGATAGATGGACAGATGGAGAGGTCAGTGGACAACGGATGGATAGATGGATAGATGGAGTGGTCAGTGGACAACAGATGGATCGACAGACACAGAGGTCAGTGGACAATAGATAGATGGAAAGATGGAGACGTCAGTGGACAATGGATGGGTAGATGGAGAGGTCAGTGGACAATGGATGGGTAGATGGAGAGGTCAGTGGACAACAGATAGATGGATGGAGAGGTCAGTGGACAAGATGGAAAGATGGAGACATCAGTGGACAATAGATGGATGGATAGATGGACAGGTCAGTGGACGAGAGATGGATAGATGGAGAGGTCAGTGGACAATAGATGGATGGATGGACAGGTCAGTGGACGATAGATGGCCAGATGGAGAGGTCAGTGGACAATAGATGGAAAGATGGAAACGTCAGTGGACAATAGATGGACGGATAGATGGAGAGGTCAGTGGACGGTAGATGGATAGATGGAGAGGTCAGTGGACAATAGATGGATGGATAGATGGACAGGTCAGTGGACAATAGATGGATGGGTAGATGGAGAGGTCAGTGGACAACAGATGGATCGATAGAGAGAGGTCAGTGGACAATAGATAGATGGAAAGATGGAGACGTCAGTGGACAATAGATGGATGGGTAGATGGAGAGGTCAGTGGACAACAGATGGATGGATAGACGGAGAGGTCAGTGGACAATAGACGGATGGATGGTCAGTTGACAACAGATGGAAAGATGGAGGCGTCAGTGGACAACAGATGGATGGATAGATGGACAGGTCAGTGGACGATAGATGGATAGATGGAGAGATCAGTGGACAATAGATAGATGGACAGATGGAGAGGTCAGTGGACAACAGTTGGATGGATAGATGGAGAGGTCAGTGGACAATAGATAGATGGAAACATGGAGACGTCAGTGGATAATGGATGGGTAGATGGAGAGGTCAGTGGACAATAGATGGATGGATAGATGGAGAGGTCAGTGGACAACAGACGGATGCAGAGGTCAGTGGACAATAGATGGAAAGATGGAGATGTCAGTGGACAATAGTTGGATGGATAGATGGAGAGGTCAGTGGACAATAGATGGATCGATAGATGGAGAGGTCAGTGGACAACAGACAGATGGATAGATGGAGAGGTTAGTGGACAACAGATAGATAGATATATGGAGAGGTCAGTGGACAATAGATGAATGGATAAATGGAGAAGTCAGTGGACAATAGATAGATGGATATATGGAGAGGTCAGTGGACAAAAGATGGATCGATAGATGGATATATGGAGAGGTCAGTGGACAATAGATGGATCGATAGATGGAGAAGTCAGTGGACAATAGATAGATGGATGCAGAGGTCAGTGGACAATAGACAGATGGACAGATAGACAGGTTAGTGGACAATAGTTAGATGGATAGATGGTCAGTGGACAATAGATGGATGGATAGATGAACAGGTCAATGGACAACAGATAGATGGATATATGGAGAGGTCAGTGGACAATAGATGGAGAGGTCAGTGGACAACAGATGGAAAGATGGAGACGTCAGTGGATGACAGATGGATAGATGGAGACGTCAGTGGACAACAGATGGATGGAGAGGTCAGTGGACAACAGACAGATGGACCGATGGAGAGGTCAGTGGACAATGGATGGATAGATAGAGAGGTCAGTGGACAACAGTTGGATGGATAGATGGAGAGGTCAGTGGACAACAGATGGATCGATAGATGGAGAGGTCAGTGGACAACAGATAGATGGATAGATGGAGAGGTCAGTGGACAAAAGATAGATGGATATATGGAGAGGTCAGTAGACAATAGATGGATCAATAGAGAAGTCAGTGGACAATAGATAGATGGATGCAGAGGTCAGTGGACAATAGATGGACAGATGGAGAGGTTAGTGGACAATAGTTGGATGGATAGATGGAGAGGTCAGTGGACAACAGATGGATGGATAGATGGACAGGTCAGTGGACAACAGATAGATGGATAGATGTAGAGGTTAGTGGACAACAGATAGATGGATGAATGGAGAGGTCTGTGGACAATAGAAAGATGGAGACATCAGTGGACAACGGATGGGTAGATGGAGAGGTCAGTGGACAACAGATGGATGGAGAGGTCAGTGGACAATAGATGGAAAGATAGAGATGTCAGTGGACAATAGATGGATGGATAGATGGAGAGGTCAGTGGACAATAGATAGATGGATAGATGGAGAGGTCAGTGGACAATAGATGGATGGATAGATGGAGAGGTCAGTGGACAATAGATGGATAGATGGAGAGGTCAGTGGACAATAGACGGATAGATGGAGAGGTCAGTGGACAACAGATACATGGATAGATGGAGAGGTCAGTGGACAATAGATGGACGAATGGAGGATGGGTGAGTGGGGGATGGCTGGTTGGCTGGATGACTAGATGGATGGATGGAAGATGGAGGATGGATGGATGGATGGATGGAGGATGGGTGGGTGGAGGATGGCGGGCTGGCTGAGGACCGGTTGGTTGGCCAGGTGGGTGAATGGATGATGTATGGATGTATATCTGTATAGAGGATGGGCGGGTGGAGGATAGCTGTTGGCTGGATGACTAGATGGATGGAAAGAAGATGGATGGAGGATGGATGGATGGATGGATGGATGGAAGGAAGGATGGACGGATGGATGGATAGATGCAGGATGGGCGGGTGGAGGATGGCTGGCTGGCTAGCTGAGGACCAGCTGGTAGGCTAGGTGGGTGAATGGATGACGTACAGATGAATATCTGTATAGAGGATGGGTGGGTGGAGGATGGCGGGCTGGCTGAGGGCCGGTTGGTTGGCCAGGTGGGTGAATAGATGATGTACGGATGTATATCTGTATAGAGGATGGGCAGGTGGAGGACGGCTGGTTGGCTGGATGACTAGATGGATGGATGGAAGATGGATGGAGGATGGAGGATGGATGGATGGATGGATGGATGGAGGATGGGCAGGTGGAGGATGGCTGGCTGGCTGACCAGCTGGTTGGCTAGGTGGGTGAATGGATGATGTACGGACGTACAGATGTATATCTGTATAGAGGATGGGGGGGGTGGGGGATGGCTGGTTGGTTAGATGACTAGATGGATGGATGGAGGACGGAGGATGGATAGATGGATGGAGGATGGGTGGGTGGAAGATGGCTTGCTGGCTGGCTGGCTGGCTGGCTGAGGACCAGTTGATTGGCTAGGTGGGTGAATGGATGATGTACGGATGTATATGTGTATAGAGGATGGGCGGGTGGGAGATGGTTGGTTGGCTGTATGACTAGACGGATGGATGGATGGATGGATGGATGGATGGATGGATGGTTAGATGGATGGATGGATGGATGGATGGATGGAGGATGGATGGATGGATGGATGGTTAGATGGATGGATGGTTAGATGGATGGATGGATGGATGGATGGATGGATGGATGGAGAATGGATGGATGGATGGATGGATGGATGGAGGATGGATGGATGGATGGATGGTTAGATGGATGGATGGATGGATGGATGGAGGATGGATGGATGGATGGATGGTTAGATGGATGGATGGATGGATGGATGGATGGATGGATGGTTAGATGGATGGACGGATGGATGGATGGATGGAGGATGGATGGATGGATGGTTAGATGGATGGATGGATGGATGGATGGATGGATGGAGGATGGATGGGTGGGTGGAGGATGGATGGATGGATGGATGGTTAGATGTATGGATGGATGGATGGATGGATGGAGGATGGATGGATGGATGGATGGTTAGATGGATGGATGGTTAGATGGATGGATGGATGGATGGATGGATGGATGGATGGATGGAGGATGGATGGATGGATGGATGGATGGATGGAAGGATGGAGGATGGGTGGGTGGAGGATGGCTGGCTGGCTGAGGACCGGTTGGTTGGTTAGGTGGGTGAACGGATGATGTACGGACGTATATCTGTATAGAGGATGGGTGGGTGGTGGGGCAGGTGGGCAGGCAGTTGTTTGTGAGGCATCTTTTTTGCGTGAGGCACTGTGTGAACTAAGTGCTTTATGTTCTGTGGTCTCGCATCGTCCTCCCTGGGCTCCCAGTGAGACAGAACTCACGTGCTGCATCAAGTGAAAGTGAGGCTCTTGCACCCCCGTGCAGAGGTGCAGGTGGAGGCTCAGAGCTGGGCTGTAAGTCCAGCTGGTGTTTGAGCTCTCTCTCTGAATGCTTCTTAGCAATAAAACAAGTCCTTCCCCATAAACAAAACCTCACAAAAATCTAAGGACCATGCCACTGCCACGCTGTGTGTGCAGCAGTCACCTCGCAGTCTTTCCCCAGACGGGGTTCAGCTCTGTGCAGCAGCCAGATTGTGGGAGGTGCCCGGCCGTGGTGGCTGCTGCACTAAGTGCCTTTGAGAATTCCCGGAGCTGGTTAGAGGAAGAGGCTCTGCACCCCTGGGCTGCCTCGCCGTGGTGGCTGCTGCGAGAAGTGCCTTCGAGAACTCCCGGAGCTGGTATAGAGGAAGAGGCTCTGCACCCCTGGGCTGCCACAACAGTGCTTCACGGAGGCATCCCTGCCCAGCAGCCTCCAGGGAGGGCCAGCTCACTCTGCCCATCTCTGCCAGGGACTGAGAAGAGGCCCTGGAGAGCCTCATCCCCAGCCCTGGGGAAGGGTGGCCAGGCTTGAAGACAATGACCCCTGTGGAGCAGACGGGACTGAGAAAGGACTCGTGGCCAGAAGGCAGAGGTGAGCAGGGTGAGGTGACGCCCAGGCTCCACCCAGCTGAAGAAAGCAGTGCCTACTTCCATCTGTCTCCTCGGAAGGAAGGTCGGCGTCCTCGTTCTTGTCATCTACTGGAGGCTCTTGGGAAGGCATGACAGAATCCTGCCGGAGAGACGGAGAGACGGCAGCATGACCAAGTGCTGGAGCAGGTGTTACAAGGTAGCTTCTGTAAACACTTCGTGACTTTTTTTTAATTAAAAACTTTTTTTTTTACAGACAGGGTCACACTCTGTCATCATCCAGGCTGGAGGGCAGTGGCATGATCACGGCTCACTGCAGCTTCAACCTCCTGAGCTCAAGCAATCCTCCTGCCTCAGCTTCCAGAGCAGCTGGCACTAGAGGTGCGCACCACCACACCTGGCTAATTTTTGAATTTTTTGTAGAGATGGGGTCTCACCATATTGCCCAGGCTGGTCTTGAACTCCTGGCCTCAAGTGATCCTCCCACCTTGGCCTCCCAAAGTGTTGGGATTACAGGCGTGAGCCTCTGCACCTAGCCACTTCAAGACTATCTATGATTCACATATTTGCACATTACAAAGGTTACATTGTAATATAGTATATAAAAATCTAATTATGCTATTGTACCAAATAAAGAACATAAACACTACCTATGATTCTGCAGACAGAGGTGGCCACTCAGTACTGTAGGCCAAGTGCTTTCTACAATTGGATCTTTTGCACAATGCTTGGTCATCTCTCCTGACCCAAAGCTGCATCCTGGCAGTAACCAAACATCAGGGGGCCATTCTAAGGGCCTCTGGGTTCCGCCTGCAGGTGCATCATAATGGAGTCACCCGTACTGGCAGTCAGTTGGGTGGCAGCCTCTGGCCTCCCTCTGCCTCTAGCTGACCACATTTCTGGGGCCGGTCTCATTTGCTTATGCTAAAGTGGACTCATGGGGTCAAAGGGCATTACAGGCTTTTTGGCAGATGCAGCTGAAGGACCTGTGGAAGGACTATGGCAATGCATGCACCAGCCTGCGTGACCCCCCATCCCTGTGCCTGGTGATCCTGGGGTGACACCCTGATCCAGACTCTGTCTTTATCCCGTAATAGAGGAGAGGGCACATCACCCCTACAGGCACCTTTCCTCCCATGCCACGGCAAGATGCAGACGAGCCACCCTCCCCAGACACACCCACCGCACACTGCAGTGGGGCCCAGGGAGCTGAATGTTCAGTCCAGGCCTCGCCCCCGTGGTTCAGTGAGATGCAGGGGGCCACGCGGAAATGCCAGAGGCAGCCTTCAATAAGGAAAAGTCAACAAGGCCCCAAAAGGCCTTGTTGTGGGAGGTACCCACAACACCTCCCAAGTGTGGGAGGATGCTTCAAGTCCAAGCACTCAGGGACGGCAGAGGGAAGGTGCCGCCCTCATCACAGGCTGGGCATGGCTTCCCAGGGAGGATTCCCGAGAGAGGCTCCAGATGTCCGGAGCCTCAGCGTGCCCAATGCTACTGAGGTCAGACCTGGCTTTCATCTCCACAGTCCCGAAGAGCTGGTTCAGGACTGGAGTATGAATGAACCTTACCCCCGCCCCACTGAGCAGAGCACGCCAGGTCCTACCTGAGACTGTCACCTGAGCCTCATGCCACAATGAGCAGAGCATGTTGGGGGCTCGTGGGGGCTCAGGAAGATGGGTCCTACCCGAGACTGCCGCCTGAGTCTCACGCTGCAGCCCAGAGGTAGGATAGCACCACGGCCCCTCTTGAAGAACCCAGGGTCACCAAGGTCTGCTTGGACAATGGGCTGGCAGCCACGCCCTGGCCCCGCCCGTGCTCCCTAGGGCCCACCCAGCCCTGCAACTCACCATATGCTTCCTGCAGGTCAGCGGGACGAGGCCGTGGCAGCGCTTATGGACCAGTAGTTTGCAGTTGATGCACCTGTAGCCTTGCCTCGCGAGGCCCCATATCCTCTCGCTGCACTGACCGCAGTACGCTCTCTGTAGACGGGAACACAGCGTCAGGCCCAGGCCATGCTGAGGGGCCAGCGGAGAGGGCAGGCAGAGCCTTCCACACCTGTACCTTCTCAAAAGAGGACACTGAGCCAGGCAACAGGCGGCCCCGGCACCTTGTCCCTTCCGGGCGCCAGGCTTGCCCAAGCTCGGTAGCCTCCTCTTGGGTCCACCCCAAGGTTGGGGGAACCAACAGCCCCAAGGAGCGGCTTGGAACCCTGCTCTGCATGAGAGAACACAGGGGAGGTCCCATCGGGCAGGGGTGACGAGGCGCTGCTTCAGGCAAGGCCCCCTGGTTTGCAGGGGCCGGGGGGCTGCAGCTCCTGCTGGGCTCTGCGTAGGGCAGCCTGGGGTCCTGTCTAGGGCTGAGCAGAGTGTGGGGCACCCCCTGCCTGATCTTCATTCGAACAGAACCTCCTCCTGACAGCCTCAGAGAAGGCGGACTCGGACCACAGACATCTCGAACTGCTACACCACAGCCTGCACTTATCTTAGTATTCTTTGTTCAGTATTTTTCAAGATTTTAAATGATCCTTCTTTATTCTTCATGGTTCTGAACAATTCAAAAATGATAGTAATTATCAGTTTGTTTGGCAACGTTTTCACAAACGTTTAAATGTTACGAAAAGCATAACTATGAATGTTGCCGGGACCTGCTTGGACATTTTCTGCCTTGCCCAAGTGCCTGAAGGGTTCCTGGGAGCAAATCATCTACACTGTCACTGCGTGCCCAGAGTCTCCAGTTTAAGATTCTTTCCAGACATAACCCTTTCATATGCTTTTTCCTCTTTTACCATTTTTCACGAATTTCCTTCCTATTACAGAGCCTCACCTCATACCGAGTGAAGAGGAAATACAGTGTACTGTGAACGGCATGAACTGAATTCACGTGAGGAAACGGGACCCTCAGTACGTGTGGGCACCAGGTGCAGCTGAGCAAACGGTGCTCACACCCCCTATGGGACTCTCCTGCTCATCAGAAAGAGCCTGCTTGGGGCGCCAGGGCCCAGGGACCCTTCCCCCGCCCACAGCCCGCTTGTTTAGGTGGGGACAGATAACCAGCACCTAGGACAGTGCCCAGCACACAGCAGGCATCAGGTAAGAAAACACACGGGCATCATCGATTTCAACTTCCGTAACAGGAAAAAGGAGCTGACTCCGCATCCTCTGCACATGCTACCTACATCAGCCTGGCCATGACAGAGCCAAACCAGGACTGTGGGCTCTATCTGAAGGAGGGATGGGTGGCAGGGGGCATCCCACCCGAGACCTCTGACTCAGGGCCAATGTAGCTTAACGCCGGCACCGGGAGTTTTGCCCCAGTTGGTACCCGTTGGATGTGTGGACCCTGGAGTTAAAGGAGGTGCTTTGGCTGCTGAATGTGTGGACCCTGGAGTTAAAGGAGGCAGGCTCTGCCTCCCAGGTTCAAGTGATTCTCCTGTCTCAGTCTTCTGAGTAGCTGGGATTATAGGTACCTGCCACCACGTCTGGCTAATTTTTTATTTTTAGTAGAGACAAAGTTTCACAAAGTTGGCCAGGCTGGTCTCGAACTCCTGACCTCAGGTGATCTGCCCACTCCGGCCTCCCAAAGTGCTGGGATTACAGGCATGAGCTACCGCACCAGGCCTCCCTGCTCATATTTTCTTTTCTTTTTCTTTTTTTTTTTTGAGACGGAGTCTTGCTCTGTTGCCCAGGCTGGAGTACAGTGGCATGATCCTGGCTCACTGAAACCTCCAGGTCCCTGGTTCAAGCTATTTCTCTGCCTCAGCCTCCCCAATAGCTGGGATTGCAGGCACCCACCACTATGCCTGGCTAAATTTTGTTGTATTTTTAGATGAGATGGGATTTCACTATGTTGACCAGGCTGGTCTCGAACTCCTGACCTCAGGCAATCCACCTGCCTCGGCCTCCCAAAGTGCTGGGATTACATGTGTGAGCCATCACACCCGGCCTCCTGCTCGTATTTTCAATGACCCATTTTCATGTTTTGGACCTTTACCTATTCAGATGGTTGGAGCCCCTGTTTGGGCTTTTACCAGCTTGGGCTCAGGATATCCTGCTTCCCACCGTGTTTTGTGGTTTTCAGTTGCGAGCTCAAATGCCTGATTCATTGATTGGCGGGAATTCTTTGAGGCTGGCTTGAAGGGGAATTGCATTGGCCTCTGCCAGCCACCTGGGGGCACTGCTTGGACCAAACGTGACAGGCACTGCTGCTCCTGGGTGGCATCTTCTGATATCCCTTCCCCACCCTCACTCTATAGCCTCTTCTCCAGGGACCCAAGTGGTCACTCCTCTGTCCACTCATGATAAAGGCCAAAGTCTTGGGCTGTCCACCCAGCTGTCCCTGTGGCTCTCGTGCCCTGTGTGCCACCAGCAGAGGGCTCTCCAGCAGCTACCACTCAGAGACGTGGCCTGCCACGGTTTATACTCCACATGTAGAGTGGGTTGTTCACAGCAAAGGGAGTGGCAAACTCCAGACACGATTCCCACTCTTGCTTGTAAAAATAATGCTGAGCTGATCTCCATACACAAACCTCCGAATGACGGGTGATTTCTTTTGAAGAGAGGCAGGATGAGAACATCGCTGCACATTTCCTGCGTGATTTCCAGACAGTAGGGTCCGTGTCTGCCCCACATCCCCAGGGTTGGCAGACCCCATGACAGCAACCCTGGGCTTTAATTACTTTTTTTTTTTTTTTTTTTTTTTTTTTAATTTTTATTTTTTATTTTTTATTTTTTTTTGAGGCGGAGTCTCGCTCTGTCGCCCAGGCTGGAGTGCAGTGGCCGGATCTCAGCTCACTGCAAGCTCCGCCTCCCGGGTTCACGCCATTCTCCTGCCTCAGCCTCCCGAGTAGCTGGGACTACAGGCGCCCGCCACCTCGCCCGGCTAGATTTTTGTATTTTTTTTAGTAGAGACGGGGTTTCACCGGGTTAGCCAGGATGGTCTTGATCTCCTGACCTCGTGATCCGTCCGTCTCGGCCTCCCAAAGTGCTGGGATTACAGGCTTGAGCCACCGCGCCCGGCCTTTAATTACCTTTTTGTTGTTTTGTTTTTGTTTTTTGTTGTTTTGAGGTGGAGTCCTGCTCTGTCACCCAGGCTGGAGTGCAGTGGTGCAATCTCGGCTTACTGCAACCTCTGCCTCCCGGGTTCAAGCAATTCTCTGCCTCGGCCTCCCGAGTAGCTAGGATTACAAGAACCCACCCCAATGCCCAGCTAATTTTTTTGTACTTTTAGTAGAGATGGGGTTTCACCAACTTGGCCAGGCTGGTCGTCTTTTTTTTTTTTTTTTGAGACAGAGTCTCGCTCTGTCGCCCAGGCTGGAGTGCAGTAGCCGGATCTCAAATCACTGCAAACTCCGCCTCCCGGGTTCAC
Source organism: Chlorocebus sabaeus (assembly GCF_047675955.1). Taxonomy (NCBI): domain Eukaryota; kingdom Metazoa; phylum Chordata; class Mammalia; order Primates; family Cercopithecidae; genus Chlorocebus; species Chlorocebus sabaeus. The sequence continues at coordinate 134,599,914 of NC_132923.1, forward strand.
GCCATTCTCCTGCCTCAGCCTCCCGAGTAGCTGGACTACAGGCACCTGCCACCACGCCCGGCTAGTTTTTTGTATTTTTTAGTAGAGACGGGGTTTCACAGTGTTAGCCAGGATGGTCTCGATCTCCTGACTTAGTGATCCGCCCATCTCGGCCTCCCAAAGTGCTGGGATTACAGGCTTGAGCCACCGCGCCTGGCCAAGGCTGGTCTTGAACTGCTGACCTCGTGATCCACCGGCCTCAGCCTCCCAGAGTGCTGGGATTACAGGCGTGAGCCACCACGCCCGGCTGACTTTAATTACTTTTAACAACTTCAATGTTGACAGAGAAAATGTCTTGTGTTCCCCTGATCACTTGTGGAGGTCATGCTGTCCTCATCTCTAAACAATTACAGTCTTACTTCCTCAACCACTCACACCCGTTCTGTTTCTCGGTCCCAGCATTTACCAAAAGCCTTTGTGTAGGAGCTCTCTAATCCTAAGTGTGAGTTGTCTGGATCTCTTCTGGGTTTTATGTGCTACAAACCCTTTTCCTATATGTTTTTTGCATTTAATCTGGAAACTAAAAAAATCAATCTGTGTGGCTGAGTCTAAAGACCCTCTGGTCCTCACTGCCCGGTTTTTCTCCAGATATCTACACGGCTTCTAGGTTTCTTTTTTTCATTTCTTTGAGAAGGAGTCTCACTCTCTGTCGCCCAGTGGCAAAATCTCGGCTCACCGCAATCCCCGCCTCCTGGGTTCAAGCAATTCTCCTGCCTCAGACTCCCAAGTAGCTGGGATTACAGGCATGCGCCACCATGCCCGGCTAATTTTTGTATTTTTAGTAGAGATAGGGTTTCACCATGTTGGCCAGATGGATCTCGAACTCCTGGCCTCAAGTAATCCACCCATCTCGGCCTCCCCAAGTACTGGGATTACAGGCGTGAGCCACTGCGCCAGGCCCTGTGATTTTTTTTAACCTCAATCCACCTGCAATTTACTGTGACGGGAGCCAGCAGGCTGGATTCCTACCCACCTCACCCCCAGTTCCTGGGCTGATAATTAACCAATCGCCTCCTCGGGATTTACTGCACGATCCGTTCCCTCCTCCTCTACAGGAAGTGCTCAGTCCTGCAGGGCCCAGGGCCAGCTCTGACCCAGCAGTTCTGACCCATTGAGTGGGCTTCCCTGTCCCCCCACCCCGAACCGTCCTTCACAGGGGAGGCAGCCCCTCCTCACCTTCTTCTTCAGAACCTCGCTGGCTCTCTCCCTTTGGTTCCCCCACTGAATGCTTCCTTCTCAAAGTCCAAGGGCAGTCATTTCAAGTGCACATAAAGACCCAGGCAGGGAGCCCAGTCCTGAGCGACTGATGTCCACTCTTTCATCTTTGGTTCACCAACAAAGAGGACGGAAAAGTCTCTCTTCTGATGCCCACTCTTTCATCCTTGGTTCACCAACAAAGAGGATAGAAAAGTCTCTTCTCCTGGTGCTTGTTCCCCTTTAAGTCTTACTTATTCACACAAAACCAAGTGCTTCCCTCCTGAAATGCCCCTTTTAAGTGACAGTGGAGGTGATCTGAGTGGTCCTGCAATTAACATGAAGTGGGCGCTACATGGAGCGGCTCTGAGGTCTGGGCAGAGAATGTTACGAGCAGACGGCGAGATCAGAGCCTGGGCACAATTAGGTGGGAACTGGACAGGGTGAGCTGCAGGCCAGCTGCCCTCCCTGAGCAATCGAGTTGCAGGCTTTTGGGCCACTCTTGCCTTGGCCTCTGTGTTTGTGAAACTGGCTCGTTCACATGCCCAGGAGGGCTGCACTTCCACGGCAGAGTGGAGCTGTAGTGGGTCACCCTGCCACCCGTTCCTCCAGTGTCCGCAGGAAGGAAAGGAAAAGCTTTTGCTCACTGGTGGTGGGGAGGGGAGGGTCACTTATGGCCTGCACCTGCTATCAGCAAAATGGACTTTTCTCCTAAAAGTTGCACGGTGAGAGGCCAGCAGCACCCTGTGCTGCTTGGAGCCCTGGCCCATGTTGCTGGGTGAGTGGGTTCACTCTGGGCTAATCCGTCATGCAGAATGAGAGAAGAGGCCATGTGGAGACGGAAGCAGAGGTGAGTGGTTCCTCTGTGAACCCAGGAACAAGGCTGCCCACAGCTACCAGCGGCTGCGGGAGAAGGAGGGCGCGACCCTGCGGCACCGTAATGGGTAATACTAGGCGCCAACTTGACTGGATTGAGGGATGCCTGGAGAACTGGTGAAGTATTGCTTCTGGGTGTGTCTATGACGGTGCTGCCAGGAGACTGGCATTTGAGTCAGTGGACTGGGAGGACAAGACCCACTCTCAATGTGGGTGGGCGGCATCCAGCTGGCTGCCAGTGTGGCTGAGGCGAAGCGGGTGGGAGAAGCAGGTTTCCCGGGTCTTCTGGCTTTCATCTTTCTCCCATGCTGGACGCTTCCTGCCAGTCGTCCTGCCCTTGGACATCAGATTCCAGGTTCTTTGGCCTTTAGACTCTGGGAATTATTAGTGGTTTGCTGGGGGCTCTGGAGCCTCTGGCCACAGGCTGAAGGCTGCACTGTCGGCTTCCCTGCTTTTGAGGCTTTTGGACTCGGACTGAGCCACCACTGGCTTCTTTCTTCCCCAGCCTGCAGCTGGCCTATCGTAAGACTTCGCCTTGTGAGCCCGAGGGCCAATTCTCCCTAATCAACTCCCTTTCATGTACATGCATCCTATTGGTTCCATCCCTCTGGAGAACCCTGACTCATGAAGACACCTTCGTTTTGGACTTCCAGCCCCAGACTGCGGGAGAGTGAGTTTCTGTGGTTTAAGCCACAGGTTAGCAGTGCTCCGTTCTGCAGCCCCAGAAGGCTCACACTGTGTGTCCTCAGAGAAGGCGGCCAGGGTGGGCTGGGGTGTGGACAGGATCTCTGTGCTGCACCCCTCCCTGGCACCATACTCCACAGATGCTCCCAATGTGGCCGCCTCCAGCCACACTTTCCTGAGCCCCAGCCCAGGCCAAACTGCCTGTTCACTCACACCCACCTGCCCTAAGCACACAACCCACAGCCGCCTCGGCTCCCCACGTCCTGGGGTCCCTAACCTCGTCCTCAGGGTCTCCCAGACACTGGTTGGACTCTCCTGTGCCTGCCACATCCTCGGTGCTCGTGGCATCTCTGCACTGACCTCCCAGGGAGTATGATCAAATGCCTCCTCCTCTAGGAAGTCCTCTGGGCTCTCCGGGCAACGTCCAGGTCTTCCTAGCATTGGCCTACTGATCTCCTGGAGCCTAGTTCCCTCCACACCCCTCTTCAATCACTCAGGAGCTTGTCCTGCGTCTCCACCTGTGTCAGCCCCAACAGGAATGGGAGTCCAGACCCATTCTTGCCACGTGACAGGCACCGAGCACACGTGGGGGCGGGAGGAGTGGCTCACATGCACAGAACTTCTTGATGATCTAGAGGGCAGACCATAGGAGTAGGAGGAGGAGCAGGTGACCTGAGGTCGCTCCAGGAGATGGAGGAGCCGGACGTCCAGCAGAGGTTGACACATGAGGCCATGTGGCAGGTGGGTGTGGAACGCAAAGGTAGCTCCAGGGCCACTGCTCCTGATGGCGAGGCAGCCTCCACACAGCTCTCTCGCAGTGACACGCGTCCGTGACCCCCCTGCCACGGTGCAGTCATCGCACTGGCTTTACAGGGAGGGAACTGAGGTACAGAGAGGGTGGCACGGAGGCAGAGAGAGCAGAGGGGCTGGGACTGAACCAGCACGGAGTGGCCTTGGTGTCCCATCATGCTGGAGATGGCTGCTGGAGGCCACCTGTCATGGGGACAGACTGCAAGAAGCACGGGGCTGGCCAGGCAGTGGCATGTGACGGGCCGTCAGGGGCTCTGTGTGGAGGCCCGCAGTGGGGACAGGCCCTGTATGCTTCTACCCATCCCCAAGACACTCCCTGTGTGGGACAAACTCCAGGGCCACCAAGGCACCCCAGACACCTCCCCTTCCACTGTGAAATACGACAATTACAAAAGCATCTGAATCACCCATTTCGTAAGAACTAGAAAAGCACCACAAAGAGAAACAAGGGAAGTAAGCTAAGTGTCCTCTGGAAAGGGCCCCCATGAGTGGCCACTGGAAAGACAGAGACCCAGGTAGGGAAGGGGCTGAAGGAGCTTCCGGGGTTCACGGAGACTCTTGCAGCCAATAGGAACACTGTGTGCAGCTAAAAACACACACCCTGGCACTACATGTGGAATGTGGCCGCTCCACTCTAGATGCAGGCAGGCTGGGGCCTCAGGCCAGCGAACCTGAGCCTTGATAAAAGTCCAGCCAGGCAGACACAGACAGCATTCACTGGGCAGCCACCACGCAGGGAAAGGCCCAGAGGGCACTTCCCGCCTCTGAAAGCCCTAGTCAAAGCCTCATCTCCGCACCAGTGAAAGCATTTCTGTGACCCTGCCCTCGGGCACCAAAAAGAGCCCAGCCTGGGCTCAGCAGGACGTGCCTTCCCTCCTCTCTCTTTGCTTTTAAAAGTAACAAAGGGCCCCTTGAGGGACTAGTCCCGAGGGGGCCACTCACCCTGTTAAAGCGCTTGGCTTGGAAGAGATGGCCGTTGGCACGGTACAGCTTCCTCCATCTTCTGGCTCCCCGGCGGTAGATGGATTCTGGAAAGGACAGGAGAAAGGCGTAAAGAAACAGAGTGGCGGCCACGAGCCCACGCAGAGTGCAGCTGCGACACGCCACTCCCGTCCAGGTGGTGGTGGCTGCAGCGTCCTCCCAGGCAGGGAAGGTAGGGCTGGAATGACGGCCTCCCGGCGGCCGCTCTCTGCCCCTCCTCACATGATCCTCATGGTGTCACGGCCTCAGCGGCTGGAGACAGCGGCCCAGGTGAGGATGGAGCCAGGTGTCCTCGCAGCGCAGACAAGATCCACCACCGGACGGCCGCTGGCTGACAGTGGAGCAGTGAAGTCGCCCCAGGCCTGGCAGGCTGGGCTGTTTGCCCCCGCCTGTTTTCCTTTCCACCCTCTCCTCCCCAGGCAGCCCCGTGAAAAACAGGCTTTTTTTCCACACAGGGACAGTTCAAACGGGCCTCGATATTTACACATGACTGTCAGAGGAAGGAGAGCGGACGCCACACTGGAGCCTGAGCCAGGCTAAGATGCAGAGCGTCACTGACTTCACCTCAGCAACTCGCCAGATGCAAGCGGCGTGAGGCCCAGGGCTCTCCAGTCGAGTTTCTTTTAACCTAATAAATCTCAGGGCAGGAGAGCCAAACCAACCGTGCCCCCATTTCCATTCGAAGTTACCAAAAACATCATCTTTATAACATGCATTTGACAGTCCAGCCCATGTGGACTGTGCCTCTTATGAAAAGTGCCAGCACCAAGCCTGTAACCAGACGGCGGGTCTTGTCCTTCTTCAAAACCGTGTCTCGCTTTGCTTCTCCAAAACGCCTTGAAACGGATGTGTGTGTAAACAGAATCTTTGGAAACGTAACGTACAACGGGAAGCTTTGTGCTTTTATAAAATTCCATCATAAAAGCGACTTTCACGAACCAAATGAAAGTGCCACGAATATATTGAAGTGGAAATTGTAACGGAATGTTTTTAAAACAGGCAAATGACTAGCTCTGGCTGGAAACTGCTGAAATCAGGCCACACGGATGGTAAAACCCGCTCCTCTTCCTTTAAATATTCAGCGCGAGACCAAGAAGACATTGGTCCTCCAGGAGCGCACGTGAAACAGGCCTCACGGTGGCGGGTGGTTCAGCACCCCCAGCCCCCCTCCAGGATAGCTCAGCGTCCCAGTACCCTGGGGCACGGTACAGGGTTTGACAGAGGCCTGGTAACACCAAAGGCCCCTCCGGCCACAGACGCTGGGGCCGTGCAGCCTGTGCTCCCTCCGCATTCCACCCACCTGGGCGCCAGGCCTGGGCTCCACAAAAGGCGCAGACCCCCGGGGACGGCCACACCTTCGGCCCCTGCACCCCTCAGCCCTGAGGAGGTCGGATGAGCGCCCACGTGGCTCTGCCCACGACGACAGAGCGCATCCTGCCCTAACCAGCCCACAGCTGGTTTTGGCTCCAGGAGTCCGCAGGCCGAACTTTTCCCTCGGGGGGCGCTCTGCCCGCCCAACAACCCTCTCTGAAGAGAAAAAGAGAAGCGTGTGAACCGGAGGAGACGGAAGCACTGTGGGCCACAGAGACAGCGGTGCACCGCTTGTTAGGGTGGGCCTGTGGCGAGTGGAGGGACAGACGCAGAGCCAGGGGCGGAGCCGAGGGACGGACGCACAGCCGGGGGCGGAGCCGAGAGACGGACGCACAGCTGGGGGTGGAGCCGAGAAATGTGCGCACAGCTCGGGGGGCAGAGTCTAGGGAAGGACGCACAGCGGGGGGCGGAGCCGAGAGGCACACGCACAGCTGGGGGCGGAGCCAAGGAATGGGCGCACAGCCAGGAGGCGGAGTCGAGAGATGGACGCACGCGGGTTGGGGGAACCGAGGGACGGATGCACAGCTGGGGGGCGGTGCCAAGAGGCGGCGCGCAGCTGGAGGGCGGAGCTGAAGGACGGACATGCAGCTGGGGGGTGGAGCTGAGAGGACGCACAGCTGGGGGTGGAGCTGAGGAATGGACGCACAGCTGGGGGGTGGAGCTGAGAGAAGGACGCACAGCTGGAGGGCGGAGCTGAAGGACGGGCAGGCAGCTGGGGGGTGGACCTGAGGCAAGGACGCACAGCTGGGGGATGGAGCTGAGGAACGGACGCGCAGCTGGGGGTGGAGCTGAGGGCCGGACGCGCAGCTGGGGGTGGAGCTGAGAGAAGGACGCACAGCTGGAGGGCGGAGCTGAAGGACGGGCAGGCAGCTGGGGGGTGGACCTCAGACAAGGACGCACAGCTGGGGGATGGAGCTGAGGGCCGGACGCGCAGCTGGGGGTGGAGCTGAGAGAAGGACGCACAGCTGGGGGGATGGAGCTGAGGGCCGGACGCGCAGCTGGGGGTGGAGCTGAGAGAAGGACGCACAGCTGGGGGGATGGAGCTGAGGAACGGACGCGCAGCTGGGGGTGGAGCTGAGGGCCGGACGCACAGCCAAGGGGGCGGAACCGAGGGGCAGACGAGCAACTGGTGGCAGAGACGAGGGACAGACGGGCAACTGCGGGCTGAGCTAAAGGCTGGACGCAGAGCTGTGGGGCGGAGCCGAGGGATGGACACACAGCCGGGGGCGGAGTCAAGGGAATGGACGCACAGCGGCCGACAGAGCCCAGGAAGGGATGCACAGCTGGGGGGCGGAGCCAAGGGTCGGGCGCGCAGCTGGAGGGCGGAGCCGAGGGACCGAAGCACAGTCGAGGGGTCGGAGCCGAGGGATGGACAAGAAGCTGTGGGCAGAACCGAGGGGCGGATGCAGAGCTGGGAGGCGGAGCCAAGGGACGGACACACAGCTGGGGGCGGAGCTGAGGGACGGGGACACAAATGAGGGGCGGAGCCCAGGGACGGATCGAAGCTGGCTGGAGCAAGGACACACGGGACCCACACCCAGTGCGCCTGGGAAACCCTGAAAATGCGCCAACTGGACACCCTTCAAGTTCAATCAGTAAAGAGAGTGACGTCCTAGCAGGCGCCAGGGCTCATCAGGGAGCCCCCAGCAGGCTGAACAAACTCTCCCACAGGACACAACACACAGCCCGGCGTCCCCAGTTCCCGCCGGGACAAACTGAAGTGTCCCCTAAATTCACGTGGGGAGCCCTAGCTCCCAATGTGGCTGTATTTGGAGATGGGGACCCCACGCCTCCAGAACTTGAGAAAATAAGTTCCTGTCGTGTGTAAGTCACCCTGTCTGTGGGGTTCTGTCACAGCGGTCCAGGCGGGGACTGACCCCGCTTCCCACCACACACACACTTGGTCCCTCGGAGACTAACGATGGAAACGTGGGCAGCAAAGCGGCAAAACATTTTAGAAGGAATTACAGAAGATCTTAGTCACCCTGAGTCACCTGCACACGTGAGAGACAAAGGGCCTGTGACTAGGGACGCTGGACTGAAAAATCCACGAGGAAAATGCAGTCAGAATAGGAACAGAAGACCAGAGCAGGAGTCTCGCCCCAGAGACACAAGCATCTCAGCCCGGAGAACCATCGGAGGAACCTGCAAGGCTGCCCAGGCGTCTCCTACACTGTGGGGTTGGCACAAATCAATCCCCCGCAGCCCCAAATACCTTCGAGGCCCAGGAGTGCACCAGGGAAATGGCTTATTCTCTGGCAGAGCCTCGCAGCTCAGAAAGGAGGACCGTTTGCTCCCCCTAGGGCCCGGCAGGCCCACTGCTGCTCCGGGAAAGCTCAGAAACACTGGCTCCTGGGCTCAAGAGCATTCAAGAATGTCTGATGACCCCAAAGTCTGTGGACAAGAGAATGCATAAATAAACTGATGTGTGCGTGTCCAACGGAAGATACAGCCAGTGCGAAGCCCACCTCAGCCACGTGCAGTGGTCCAGAGGTGTCTTAGAAACACCAAAAATCAAACCCTAGGGTGACAGAAACATGGTGCCATTGCTGTAAAACCAAACAAGTAAAAAAAAAAACCCAATAGGCCGGGCGCGGTGGCTCACGCCTGTAATCCCAGCACTTGGGAGGCCAAGGCGGGTGGATCACGAGGTCAGTAGATGGAGACCATTCTAGCTAACATGGAGAAACCCCATCTCTACTAAAAATATAAAAAATGAGCCAGGCGTGGTGGTGGGCGCCTGCAGTCCCAGCTACTTGGGAGGCTGAGGCAGGAGAATGGTGTGAACCTGCGAGGCAGTGCTTGCAGTGAGCTGAGATTGCACCACTGCACTCCAGCCTGGACAACACAAGGAGACTCTCTCAAAAACAAAAGCAACATCTTGTTTTAGAATACACAGTCATGTGACAAAAATGTTCTAGTAAGCAAATAACCAATCCAATTTCAGGCTGGCAGATGTAACCAATCCAGTTTCAGGCTGGCAGCGGTGGGGGACAGGCTGCGGCTGGGTAGGGCTTAAGTCCTGCCCCTGGCTGGCTGCTGGGGGTAATGTCCATCGATTACCACGCTTTATATTGCTAGGAGTTCTGCGCTCCTAGTGTGTGTTAAAAGGTATGTTGAATAACAATAGAACTAAATGACCTGGGGGCACAGGGACAGAGAGGATAATTTCAGGCATTTCCTTCAGACCTGCCTCCTTCAAATATCCCATCTCACTTTTTAAACTTTAAGGGTTCGTTTTGAACTTTTATTAGGGAAGGGAGTTGCCCCAGCCTGTGTTGCCCAGGCTGGTCTCCAACGCCTAACCACTGGTGATACGCCCACCTCGGCCTCCCAAAGTGCTGGGATTACAGGCGTGAGCCACTGTACCCAGCCTTCAAATCAGATTTTTAAAAAGGAACAAAGAGCTCTGAGCCTACAAAGAAACTCCCAGGTAAGAAGCCACTGGCATCCCTGCCTGCTCACGGGCGCCGCCTGGAGCTCGGCTCGAGGCAGGACACAGGTGGCAGCCAGTGGTCAGCTCCAGGTGCCACGGGGACAAATTTGCAAATACCAAAGGAAAATGAGCGAGAGGCAGGAATTCAAGTGACCCAACGACCACAAAGGCGAGGCCACGCCCCACCCCACGGCAGTCCAGCTGGAAGGTCCAAGCCCATGATGGTGGCCCTCTTCTGGGAAGGCCAAGTGTGCTGGCACTGCCTGCGGGAGGGTCGAACCGTGTCAGGCGGGAGTCCTGCTGTGTGTGGAGACCGAGTGTGCCGGGCGGGAATACTGCTGTGTGTGGAGACCGAGTGTGCCGGGCGGGAGTCCTGCTGTGTGTGGAGACCGAGTGTGCCGGGCGGGAGTCCTGCTGTGTGTGGAGACCGAGTGTGCCGGGCGGGAGTCCTGCTGTGTGTGGAGACCGAGTGTGCCGGGCGGGAGTCCTGCTGTGTGTGGAGACCGAGTGTGCCGGGCGGGAGTCCTGCTGTGTGTGGAGACCGAGTGTGCCGGGCGGGAGTCCTGCTGTGTGTGGAGACCGAGTGTGCCGGGCGGGAGTCCTGCTGTGTGTGGAGACCGAGTGTGTCGGGCGGGAATACTGCTGTGTGTGGAGACCGAGTGTGTCGGGCGGGAATACTGCTGTGTGTGGAGACCGAGTGTGCCGGGCGGGAGTCCTGCTGTGTGTGGAGACCGAGTGTGTCGGGCGGGAGTCCTGCTGTGTGTAGAGACCGAGTGTGGCTCAAGGAGATGTGCGTGGATGCCAAGTGCCAAGGCAGGGCCTGCAATGGTTCACTATATGTGTCCACGCGGCTGGGCCATGGTGCCCAGATGGCTGGTCAGATGTTATTCTGGATGTTTCCATGAGGGTGAGTATGGATGAGATAAACATTTAAATTGGCTGTGAGGGAAGCAGACTGCCCACCACAATGCAGCTGGGCTTTACCGAGCAGGCGAAGGCCCCCACAGAACAAAGCCTGAGCTCCCTGAGCAGCAGTGCTGCGGCCGTGGCTCCTCCTAGGTCTCCAGCCAGCAGGGCCCCCCTGCAGATTTTGGGCTTCATGAGTCTCTATGAACAAGCCAGTTCCTTACAATAGATCTTTCTATACACACACCCTATTGGTTTGGTCTCTCTGGAAAATCCTGGCACAGGGTCTCCAAGGTGGGAGTTCTGAGCAGGCATCATGTTTCCCACTTTCCTCGCCCTCCCAACCCCCATGCGGAGTCCCGCGGGAAGGCATGCCAGGAGCCCCTGAACCTGGGGACCCTGGTTGGGCAGGATGCCCAATACTCCCAGCACCTGGGTCTTGCCTCAGTGAAAGGGGGGGAAGCCCCATGAGGTTCATGCCAGTCCTCAGCTGGAAAGCAGGGACCAGGTGAGTTATAAGGGATCACAGGGACAGCAGGGCAGCTCATGCTTGTATTCCCAGTACCTCGGGAGGTCAAGGCAGATGAATCACTTGAGCCTAGGAATTTGAGTCCAGCACGGGCAACATGGTGAGACCCTGTCTCTATTAAAAAAAATACAAAAAATTAGCCGAGTGTGGTGGCATGCACCTGTAGTCGCAGCTACTCAGGAGGCTGCAGTGGATCACCTGAGCCTGGCAGGTGGAGGCTGCACTGAGCCGAGATCACACCATTGTATTCCAGCCTGGGCAACACAGCCAGACCCTGTCTCGAAAACAAAACAAAACAAACACAAAAAAAACCCACTCTTTTTATCTGGGGGTAATTTCAGATTCACAGGGAAATTGCAAAGGCTGTGCAGAACCTGGTAACCAGAAGCCTCCCTGTGGCCAAGGCCCTGCCTGTCCCCAACTCGCCTATGGAGGCTGAGAGGAAGCCTGGTGCTACCCAGAACCTCAACTCCAGCTGTAGGCAGAGCCGCCCTCGACTGTCTTTTTAAATCAACTATTTTTAAGAACAGCTTTAAATTGGAGAGTTCCCAGAGACCCCGCCTGCCCGGCTCCTCACAGCTCTCACCTTCCACCCGCTTGCTACACTGTTACAATTAATGAGCCAGGATCCATGGCTACCTGAAGCGATACTCAGACCTTTCCTCGGTTTTCACCCACCGTCTGCGTCTGCCCCAGGGTCCCGTCCAGGAGTCCGCGTGTTGCCGTCCTGCCTCGCCGGCCCTGCTGCACCGTGAGTTTCTCAGACTCCCCTTGCTTTCTGACCGTGACAGTTCTGAGTGCAGGACGCCCCTCCGTTGGGACTGGCCTGGTATTTTTCTCAAGGTGAGACTGCACTTAGGGCCTCCTTAGCCTCCTCTAAATCAAAGGAGCATCTTTCTTGACAAATCCACATTCCCACCTTTTTGGGGAATTCTGCAGCTGCCAAAAGAAACAAACGAAAGCAACCACGAAAACCCCCCAAACCTTCCAACTTCAGGCAATTGACTAGAAGGTTCCCTAAGTGCAGCGGGCCTGGACACGCTAGCCGGCAGCCACTCTGCCTTTCTGGCTGCACAGGCGGGGATGCTGGGGGACCCAGCGGCCTCCACCCCTCAGAAGTCACAGTCGAATTTTTAGTGTTTGGGTTTCTGCTTGGAAAGTGACGGGCCTATTTCTGACGCAAGCGACAGTCAGCGCTGTGAAAAGAAGGGAGCCCTTCTGGGTAGTGCGCTCTGGGAACGGCCCCCGGCCCCCAGATACTGCCGGCGAGGAGACTGTGGGCCTGGCACCGCGAGTCCCCCTGGCCACCTCTGTGGAAAAGGGTCCCGAAGACAAGCCCAACTTAGCAGCAGGTCCTTCCGGGGGTGCGTCAGGACACAGCCTGGGGTCTCCCGCAACGCCCCCTACACAGTGGACGGTGCAGCCGCGTGGGTCAGGCTGAGCGCTGGCTGTGGCACAAGGGACCTGGCTTTGGAGTCAGAGCTGGCTCGATGTCATGTGCCCATCAGGGACCCATCCTGCCACCTCCCTGGGTGCCAGGCTCTGCTGAAGCAAGCAGCGAACAAAATTGTGGAGATTACAGGGGCCACTCCTCCTCTTTCAGTCTTAACTCCGACAACCTCAGGGAACTCTGTGCGTGTCTTTGAGATTCTATAATTAGGACGGCCACAGGAATTCTAAGGAGCTCAGTTTCCATGGCAATCTCGCGCCTTGAGCGCTCTGACAAGACGTAGAAAACACGTTTTAAAATACGAAGCTCGGCGCAGCAGGCTGGGACAGGTGACAGTCCTTGGGTGTGGGGGTGGTGAGGGAAGGGCTGAGTCCCCGGCAGCAGGTCAGGGGGCACTCGAGGCCTCCCCTGTTCACTGGACACGGCCCCACTACACGGGGTGACCAGCACAGCCCAAAGCAATGCCACAGGATGGCCCCGCGGTGCCCGGATGGGTGCGAGTCAGTGGTCGAGCCATATGCAGAGAGCCAGGTGCCTTCCGTGGTAGGCCAGATCAGTGACCAAGAGGACAAGGAGACAGTGAGGTGCCCTTGGGCCAGGAGGTCCCCAGAAGCCGGGGTGCAGCTGTCACCGAGGGTGTAGGTAAAATGGGCACTACCACCTCTAGACTCCACTTCTTCCCCGGGCAGTGACTTCCACTGAATTCTGGGCTCCAGGAGCCCGGGGCCACCTGGCTTCCTCTCCAGGCTTCCCCAGCACACAGTTAGCTGCCAGCATGTCCTAGGCAAACAGAGACACAAGAACAGCAAAGACCGCAAATTCGTGTCCAGAGCTAAGGTGTCCCAGGGCTGCCTGTGGCCCAGACACTGGAGTGTGGGGTTTGGGGTGGGACCCCACCTAGCCTGACTGAGCCTGGTTGGCCACTGGTCCACAAACTGACCTGCACCCTCTATAGTGGGCACTGGGCCACCCTGGCCAGGGGCTGCCAGGGACAATGGAGAACATGTTGGACACGGAGTCCTAAAAAGCCACCAAGAGCCGCAGGAGATGCCGTTAGCCTGTTTGCCTGGTGCGGAGCCCCTGAGCCTTGGCTACACCCACACCAGAGCTCCCACTGCATTTCAGGCCAGAACGCTCGCGGCAGAGCTGTCTGAACAGAAGTCCTTCATTCCTTCTGCGCTGGATGGCGCCAGTCATGCAGGCACTGTTCCAGAGGCTGAGGGCAGTGGGAGGCGGGATGGGCCCAGCCAGGACCAGAGGGTGAGAAGGCACAGGGCAGGGTGTCTGAGGATCTGGGGTGGCCGTGGGGCAGGGGCAGCGGTGGGGGGCAGTGGAGGTGCAGCCCCTCCATCTGAGGGACCTGCCCGGATCTCAAGCCTGCAACTCAAACTTCCCGTTTCTAACCACAGATCTATTTCCCAATTGAAAAATGTGACTGAAAACATGCTATGCTTTTAAAGGTAACTGAAAAATAACACTAAAGTCACAGAAGAAGACTTGGAAAAGGTTTTGGGCACCACTGTGGCGGGAAGTGGACAGCTGCCCGGGGTACAGCGTCTGTTTTGGGGACCGGCAGCCACAGCCCAGGCTCCCACCAAGGCAACCACCTCCCTCTTCCCCACAGCTGCTCAGTGCAACCACATGGCACAGAAGAGCTCGAGGGACAGAAGAGGCACAGCCGAGGCACGAGTCGGGCAAATGGGGAGCCAAGCTCTGCCGACTTCCGTCCTCTCACGTCCAGGCACATGGGACACACGGACCCCCAGGAACGGGCAGAGCCTGGCCCTGTGGGCACTGGGGCCACACGGCGCAGCACAACGGGTATCACGGTGTGGGTGACATAAAGGGACAGGCAGGTGGATAAGGGACCTGGGAGGGATGGACGGGCATGTCCCTGCCACGACGCAGTGGCATGGGGGCTGCTCAGGTGTCTGCGGCCCTCGGGAAGGTGACCCTTGGTGTGGGGCAAGTGGCAAGCCTGGGCCAGTCTTGCAGTCCAAGCCTCAGGTCCCCTCGCAGTGGAGCTGGGCAATGCCATTCCCCAACCATAGGTTGTGGCCACTGCATCCAGCTGCCCTCATGGGTGGCTCTGATGCCCCGAGACCTTGGGCTCGCTCATCTGGGGTCTAAGCCAATTAGACGAGGGCATTTCACAGTGACATCATGGGCCCAGGGCGGTCAAGTGACTGAGACACACAGTCAGGCTGGAGGGGGGTGAGCATGGCAGGGTCGGCGGGGCAGGGTCCCCAGCCTAGGGCGGCTGGGGGGAGACAGGGAATGAGTTGGGTTACCCACCAGCAGCACCCACCTCTGGACACGTGATGGGTCACCTGCCCATCACCTGCAGCCAAACAGCCTGTGGTCAGCACCTGCCCCGGCCACTACTCCGGCTAGGCAGCCCCTGCAGCCCACGGCAGCAGACCAGCTCGCCAAGGCCATCAACGTCGGCTGACTTTGGTTTCTGAGCTGAAAATTTTAAAAGTCTATAAAACAGAGCCTTGTTCACTGAAGAAAACTTTCCCATTGAGGAAGCTGACAGGCCTTGGCATCTGGGTCTCTGGTGCCTGGTTCAGGCGGGGGCAGAAACTGCAATGGGAACACACTGGGTAGGGGTGCTGGATGCTGTGCTGAGAAGCCCCCGCAGGACCCCCAGGTGATGCTGCCCCAGGGCAGCCTTGGATAGAGCGATCGGGCGACAGCCTTCAGGACAGGGGCAACATCCTCGGGCCGTGGCATTCCCACCTGCGGAAATTCAGCTGCCCGACTGCCTCCCACAGTGGCCAACATGGACCCCCGGGACAGGAACTGCGCTCCACAGAAAGGAAGTGCTTTATGTTGGCGAGAGGCAGCCGGGCAGCTCCTGCCGGGGAACAAATCCCCGCATGAGGGCAGGAGGCCATGGCTTGGGTGCGTGGGCCCCCGAGGGACAGCCACTGTGGCATGGACTGCTGGAGGAGCCCTGAGTAAATCTGACTGGGAAACCTGGTGCTGCCCTCTGCCCACACTCCAGCCTCCTTCGAATAATCGGACTCACCTGCCATGGAATGCGCACGGAAGACGGGAGGCAGCACAAGGGCCTCGGTGTTTACCTGGGTTCCCTGGGCGCGTGTCAGGGGCCACGGGGACCCACAGTCACTCCACGTCTTGCAGCCAGCCCAGGGCCCCATGCCTCCCTCCTCAGGGGAGCAGGGCTGGGACGAGGGCCAAAGCCTCCGGTTCCCAAGAAGCCAGGCCCCCCAGGGTATCCTCCGCCCCACCGTCCCCAAATGCTGCTGTCAGCAGCCGTTCAGGAAAGTGCCCCCGAGAGACGTTTGGGAAGGAATTACATTCCTACAGTTTGGCCTTACAATCAGTTCTACTGAAAACATCCTAACTTGTTGTAATACAAAATCCAGATTTTAGAAAATGACTGAGAGGCTGACCAGTATTTTCACAGTTTCCGTGGAAAGATGTACGCCAACTTCCAAGCAGTCAGTTGCAAATAAATTCATACCAAATACCGCTCCTTTCTATGTAAGAAATTTTTTTTTCTGGATTCACTAAAACAAAAAAAACACATCAACACCAACAAGAAGCTGCTCCGAGATCCTCACTGCTGCGTTCCGTGTCCCCCACCCTCAAACAGACCCAAAGGCCCAGGCTGGAGGCAGAGATTGCCCAGCGCCCGGCAGAGCCAGGCCAGGAAGGCCACTGTGAGGACGTGCGGCTGAGTCAGAATAACTCAGAACCAAGAGCTGAGCTGCAAGGGGACGCGGCGCTGAGGATGTGACCAGGGACGCCACGCTAGGAGTCTAACCCTCCTCCCACAAACAATCGATGAAAGCTGGAAAATAAGCCAAACTGTGTTGGAGGCATCCGAGACCAGCAAGCACATCAGAAGAGGAGGTGTTGCCAGAGAGATGCGCCACCCAGGCCCTGTACGTGCACGGTGTCTGCTGACCCTTCGAAGGCCACACAGAAAGCTGGGCCGGGAATCTCACTGAGACAAAAACAGGTTCACAGCCACCAGGACAATCAAGACCTATAGAACTGTCTCCCTCGGCTCAGCCGCCACAGCAAAATACCACAGACTGGGTGACTAAGTGACAGGCATTCACTTTCTCATGTTTCCAAGGCTAGAGTCAGATGACGGCGACTGAAGGGCGGGGTCTCTCCTTGCTTGCTAGCGGCCACACGTTCACCATGTTCTCACGTGGTGCAGAGAGTACAGGAGCAACCTCTTGCATCTCATCCTCTCATCCTATAAAGAGCACAAATCTCACCACAAGGGTTCTACCCCGTGACCCTAACTACCACCGTGACCCTAACTACCACCAAGACCCTAACTACCACCGTGACCCAAACTACCGCCGTGACCCTAACTACCGCCGTGACCCTAACTACCGCCGTGACCCTAACTACCGCCATGACCCTAACTGATTACCACCGTGACCCTAACTGATTACCACCATGACCCTACCGCCGTGACCCTAACTACTGCCATGACCCTAACTACCACCATGATCCTAACTACAGCCGTGACCCTACCACTGTGACCCTAACTACCACCAAGACCCTAACTACCACCATGATCCTAACTACAGTCATGACCCTAACTACCACCATGACCCTAACTACAGCCATGACCCTAACTACCATCATGACCCTAACTGATTACTGCTGTGACCCTAACTACCGCCATAACTACCAAGACCCTAACTACCACCATGACCCTAACTACCGCCGTGATCCTAACTACCACCATGACCCTAACTACCACCATGACCCTAACTACCACCAAGACCCTAACTACCACCATGACCCTAACTACCGCCGTAACCCTAACTACCACCATGACCCTAGCTAGTTGTGACCCTAACTACCACCATGACCCTAACTACAGCCATGGCCCTAACTACCACCATGACCCTAACTACCACCGTGACCCTAACTACCACCGTGACCCTAACTACCACCAAGACCCTACCACCGTGACCCCAACTACCACCGTGACCCTAACTACTGCCGTGACTCCAACTACCACCATGTTCTAACTAACTACAGCCATGGCCCTAACTACCACCGTGACCCTAACTACCACCGTGACCCTAACTACCACTGTGACCCTACCACCGTGACCCCAACTACCACCGTGACCCCAACTACCACCATGTCCTAACTAACTACAGCCATGACCCTAACTACCACCATGACCCTAACTACCGAGGTGATGCTACCACCATGACCCTAACTACAGCCATGACCCTAACTACCTGTCAAAGGCTTTGTCTCCAAACACCATCATGCTGGGGGGTTAGGGCTTCAACATATGGATTCTGGGGAGACACACACTCTGTCCAGCGCATTCCAGAAGTGCACGCCTTGTTCAGTTATGCTGGCCCACAGCCAGGGAGGAACTTGGCCTCAGGAACAATGGGCCTCCAGGCTCCTCCACGCCTGATTCAGACGAGACTGCCACCACCACACTGGGAGGAATTAAGGGTTCTGGGGCCATTGGGATGTAATGACGGTATTTTGCATGTGAGAAGGACACAGAATAGACATTCCCACCCCAGAAGAGAGAACTAGGATGCCAGGCGCAGTGGCTCATGCCTGTAATCCCAACACTGTGGGAGGCTCAGGCAACCGGATCACCTGAGGTCAGGAGTTCAAGACCAGCCTGGCCAACACAGCAAAACCCTGTCTCTACTATAAATGCAAAAAAATAATTAGATTGTCATGGTGGCAAGTGCCTGTAATCCCAGCTACTTGGGAGGCCTTGAGGCAGGAGAATCACTTGAACCAGGGAGGTGGAGATTGCAGTGAGCCAAGATCACACCACTGTACTCTAGCATGGGCAACAAGAGTGAGGCTCCGTCTCAAAAAAAAAAAAAAAGAAAAAGAAAAAGAAAAGTCAAGGGCTGATATTTTCCAAAACAGACAAAAGGTATCACGTCCCTGATTCAAAAAGCTCTACCAACCTCAATTAGGAGAAATTCTAGATTCCTCTCTCCTTCACAAGGCTGCTGTTGTGATGAAGACATTTTTAACAGGAGTCAGAGAAAACAGAGAGACGCTGCCTTCCAGGGGTGGCAGTGAGGCTGGAAGGCGTCCTCACCACAGAAATGACAAACACCCTAAGCCAACGCAAAAACCTGCTTGGGGAAACCCCCTACCTGCCTAGAACTCCACACAGAGTGGAGAGCACCCTCCAGAAATAATGCCAAAGACATTTCCCACACAAACAAAAAGCAGATAGTTACAAGTCTGTGCTGAAAGAAATACTAAAGGGACTACTTCAGGCAGAAGGAAGATCGTCTCCATGTAAGCGCCGTCTTGCAGGAAGACTAGAGTGCCTAGGAAGGGTAACCCGGGGGGTAAATCTGAAGGGCCACTGTCTAAGACAACACTTGGTTTGTGGGTCTGAAATACACATAGAATTTACAGGCATGATAATAACAGCACAAAGACTGATAGAATAATAGCACAAACTACAATAAGGAAAGAAGAAGAATTAGGCCAGGCACAGTGGCTCATGCCTATAATCCCAGCACTTTGGGAGGCCAAGACAGACAGATCACTTGAGGCCAGGAGTTTGACACCAACCTGGCCAATAAGGTGAAACCCTGCCTCTACTAAAAATATAAAAAATAGTTAGGCATGGTGGTGGGCACCTGTAATCCCAGCTACTCAGGAGGCTGAGGCAGAAGAATCACTTGAACCTGGGAGGTGGAGGTTGCAGTGAGCCAAAATCACGCCATTGCACTCCAGCCTGGGCAACAAGAATGAAACTCCATCTCAAAATAATAATAATAATAGTAATAATAATAATAATAGTAATAATAAAGAAATAAAAAGAATTAAACTATTATAAGGTTTTGAAGGAAATAGTAAAAGCAGTTTAAGCTACGTTCCAAGGATGTGACTCATAATTTCTCGGGTAGCCATTAAAATAACATTAAGAGAAGTATTACTTAACAAAGCTATAAGAATAAAAGGGGGGAAAGTGGAATAAAAACACTTGGTTAAACCAAAAGAAGGCAAGAAAGAGTGACAAAAGAACAGACAGGACAAATAAAGACCAACAGCAAGATGACAGAGCTACGATGTAACACACCAGTGTGACATTAAATGTAAACGGACTAAATCCTTCATTTAAAACACAGCCATTTTCAGACTAGATTAAAAATAACTAACTTCTGCTTATAAGAGTCATTTCCAAAACATACAGAAAAGAAAGTAAAAGGATGAAAAAATAGAGCATATAAACAAACACTAAGTCCCCTTCCCTCCTTCCCATCATCACACACACACACACAGAGCTGGTGTAGTCACTCTAACATCATACAGATCTACAGATCAGATGTTAGTGACAATAATACTTTTCATCTTAAAGAGCAACATTTCATCATGATAAAAGCATCGATCAAAAGGAAGATATGGCCAGGCATGGTGGCTCACACCTATAATCCCAGCACTTTGGGAGGCTAAGGCGGGCGGATCACCTAAGGTCAGGGGTTCAAGACTAGCCTGGCTGACATGGTGAAACCCCGTCTCTACTATAAATACAAAAATTAACTGGGCTTGGCGGTACACACCTGTAATCCCAGCTACTCAGGAGGCTGAGGCAGGAGAATCGCTTGAACCAGAGAGGCGGAGGTTGCAGTGAGCCGAGATCCTGCCACTGAACTCCACTCCAGCCTGGGTGACAGAGTGAGACTCCAAAAAAAAAAAAAAAAAAAAGGAAATAATAGGCTAATCTCTCTCATAAATACAGTTGCAAAAACAAACAAAATAATAGCAAACTCAATCAAACAAAATACAAAAAGGTTAACACATCACGACCAAACAAGGTACACTAAAGGAATGCCATAGGTCTACCATTAAAAGTCAATCCATAGAATTCATCGTATGAACAGAATAAAGGACAAAAGTTCTGCCACGTCAACAGATGAAGGAAAAAAAAGCATCTGAAAAAATTCAACGCCATTCATATTAACAACTTTCAACTGGAAATAAAACAGAACCTCTTTAATTTGTTGGTGGGGATTTACAAAGGAAAAACAGTATTTCCACAAACAGCACCCTTAATGGTGTTATTCTTAAAGCTTTTCCCTGAAATCAGGCACAAGAGGATGTGCCTGTCACCACTTCTGTCCCACACTGTTTTGGAAGGATCAACAGTGCCAGGGTAACAAGGCAACAGCTGAAGGAAAGGTAGAAACAAACAGCCGGTCACTGATGAAACGGAGCAACCACAGACAAACTACGGGGACCAGGAGAGACCAAGATGAACAAGTTAATCACATTTCTTTACACATTGCTATAAACAAAAAGATAAAAAACCAAATTGTAAAAGTAATACTGTTTAAAATAGCATAAACATTGAAATACCAGGGAATCATCTGAACAAAAAATGTGGGTGACTGCTACACACAGACTACAAAATATTATTCAAAGAATTTAAGGTTGGGCACGGTGGCTCGCACCTGTAATCCCAGCACTTTGGGAGGTTAAGGCAGAAGGGTCACTTGAGCCCAGGAGTTCAAGACCAGCTTGGGCAACATAGGGAACCCTGTCTCTACAAAAAAATACCAAGATAGCTGGGCATGGTGGTGCACACCTGTAGTCCCAGCTACTTGGGAGGCTGAGGTGGGAGGATTGCTTGAGTCCAGGAGGTCAAGGCTGCAGTGAGCCATGATCACGCCACTTCACTCCAGCCTGGACAAGAGTGAGGTCCTGTCCCTCTAGAACTCCCCCACCAAAAAGAAAAAAACCCAATCAAAGGCCTAAAGATAGGTCCACGGACTGGAATCCTCAGTATTGTAAAGACGCTAATCTCCCATACTGATCAGTAAATCCAAATGCAACCCAAATATCTTATTGAGCTTTTAAAAATAAATAAGCCAATTGTGAATGGCTTATTAATTAACAAGCCCATGTGTATGGAAATGTAAAAAGCCAAGAACCACCAAGATAAACTTCAAAAATAAAAACCCCAAATCAGAGACTCCTAACACAAGTTACCAATGGTGACTATAAAGCGGAAGACATCAGAACACTATGACACGGGGGCAAAAAATGAAGGGGACAGATCAGCCCAGAAAGAGGCTCCACACGCAGCCGGGACGCAAAACCCCTCATTATAAACTGAGCTTTGGCTTTCTGTTCATCAGAAGACACCATCCATGGACCGGAAGGCGAGCTGCGGAGTGACAGAAGACGTTTGCAACACACATTATCAAAGCGCTTGTCTCTAAAACACAGTCCCCACGAACTAACAAAAAAAGACGGACAACCCAATGGCATTGCTTTTCGACAGCCCAATCTTGAAATGGGGCAACAGACTGGAACAGGCACCATTATAAAGGAGGGTCCCCAATAACCCAGGAGCCTGGGAGAAGCAGCTCACCTCAGCTGTCACGAGGCCACAGCCTGGTGCCTTCCAGATCTGCTGTGTTGGCGACAACCCAGGGCTCTGACAACCCACGTGCTGGAAGGAGGTGGGTCCAGGAATTCCCACACAACCCAGAGCGACCGTGCCATCAACACAGATTCAGCCTTTGTCTCAGTTTCCCTGCACGCAGCCCCTCTGACCCTGGGAATCCTGGGGTGTGGTAAGAGCCTGTTTCTGCATGCTAATGAGATGACGGGGAGCTGGGAGCTCCCAGACAGCTCCAAGATGCGGCCGGTCTTCAGCAGGACCAAGGAATGCCTAACAGGTTGGAACTTTTGATCCCACAGCCCACGGTCCAGAGACGAGACAGGAGAGACTGAGTCAGTCAGCGGCGGCCGGCTGTTTCATCAATCGTGCCTGTCATGAAGCCTCCACAAAAACCCCGCAATGCTGTGGTTTGGGGAGTGTCTGAGTTGGTGAATACACCAAGGTGCTGGCGGGCGGCCTGCCTGGAGAGGGCATGGAAGCTCTGAACCCCCCACACCTCAGCCGCCCGTGCAGCTCCTCCATGTGGCCGTTCTTTCCAATAAACAGGTACACTAAGCAAAGCGTTTTCCTGCATTCTGGGAGCTATTCTAACCCACCCCTGAGCCTCAGGAAGGGGTCATGGACACCCCCAATTCACAGCCAGTTGGTCAGAATCCAGGTAGTCACCTGGCACTTGCGGCTGGCTCTCAAGCAGGGGCAGTCTTGTGGGAACAAGGCCGTAATCTGCGGGGTCTGCACTAACGTCAGGTAGTTGATGTCGGAGCTGAATGGAAACACGGACACCAGCTGGCGTCAGAGTGGCTGTGGGTGCAGAAAACCCCACATAACTGGAGTCAGAAACGCAGTGCAGAGTGTGACCTGGTGCGGCCACGCGAGGGAAACATCTGTTTCCCAAAAACCCCACTCCTGGGTGTGCCCACAGGAAGGACGCACCACGGGCAACAGAAGGTGCTCAGATGTCTGTGGCCAAAAGCCGGGACCCCAGTGCCTCACAAGAGGAGGGTGGATACATAAGATGTGGAGAATTCAGCCAGCAGAGCAGCCCCGCAGTAGGGACGGACACGGCAGAACCGCATTCCACCCCATGGGAGAGCCCCACACAGGGGCCTGACTGAGCGGCCGCACTCAGGGTGGATGGACCCAGATCCCAAGACAAAAGCTCAAAACAAGCAAAACTATCTGCAGGCACAGAGGCTGGGGACGGGCAGTTACGCCTAGGGTCACCTCGGGGTGTGGGGCGGCCCCGCACGCAGGGGACAAGCTACACACGGATCAGCGATGTGACACGGTGCAGTTTGCTTTGTAAAAACTCGTGGAGTTGAACACTCCAGATGTCATGTCTTAGCGAGTTTTGTTTCAATTTTAAAAAGTCAAGAAAGAAAAAGATATCAGAGAATGGAGGCACCCAGACCGTAACATTCTTTCCATAAAGAAAAGCTGAACCCCCCAACAGCAGCCAGCTACACCTGCTGCATCTCAGCTTCTTCTTTTTCTTCTTTCTTAAGACGGAGTCTCACTCTGTTGCCCAGGCTGGAAGGCGGTGGCGTGATCTCGGCTCACTGCAACCTCCACCTCTCAGGCTCAAGCGATTCTCCTGCCTCAGCCTCCCGAGCAGCTGGGACTACAGGCGCCCATCACCACGCCTGGCTAATTTTTATATGTTTAGTAGAGACGGGGTTTCACCATGTTAGCCAGGATGGTCTCAAACTCCTGACCTCCTGATACGCCCGCCTCGGCCTCCCAAAGTGCTGGGATTACAGGCGTGAGCTATTCCACCCAGTCATCTTATGTTTTTCTTTGGCTTATTTTCTTTATTTGCTCTATAAACTTAACTTTCGTGAGTCAAACTCAAAAGTCAACCCGCTGTTTGATTTTTTTTTTTTTGAGACGGAGTCTCGCTCTGTCGCCCAGGCTGGAGTGCAGTGGCGCAATCTCGGCTCACTGCAAGCTCCGCCTCCCGGGTTCACGCCATTCTCCTGCCTCAGCCTCCCGAGTAGCTGGGACTACAGGCGCCTGCCACTGTGCCCGGCTAATTTTTTCTATTTTTAGTAGAGACGGGGTTTCACCGTGTTAGTCAGGATGGTCTCGAGCTCCTGACCTCGTGATCCGCCCGTCTCAGCCTCCCAAAGTGCTGGGATTACAGGCGTGAGCCACGGCACCCGGCCTGATTATTTTTGTGAATTGTTTCAAATAAAACCTCTTCTGAGAAAGAATTGATGTCTACCATATTCCTTTTTTATCCAACAAAATAAGTCATCTCTTCTGTTTCAAATGTTCCTTTCCCCACTGGACACTGTGCTTGGGCTACCTGTATTAACACAGATCCCTGGAGAGCACATTCTTAACACATAAGACAAACTCGCCCCGCATCCGGGGTCCCTCCTTCCGCGTCCTCCCAGGCCACGACGGAGCGGGGTTGCAGCCCTCTGCTATTTTTATCTCCTGAACATTCCAAACACTTTCAGAAACTTAATGCGCCCTGCCACACGCCACACGCAACATGGCGCCCGCGCTCCCTCCCCCAGAGCCAGCCTCGTGGAGCCCTTGATGGGTGAAACCCAATCCCTAGGGCATGGATGTTGTGGGCTGGGCTCCCGTCCTCTCTGCACTTCCACACCATCATCTACCACCCCGCAAATGTGTGGACACTGGGGTCCCTTCTCCCTGCCCCAACACCAGTGCCTTGACCTCCCTCCTCCTTGGCCACGCCACCCACCTGCCGTCCCTGGAGTCACCCCCACAAGGACTGGACCACAGCCTCTGCCCCAAGAGCCCCCTGTGCCCCAACTCTCGCCCACTCCCCACCATTCTCCCCTGCAGCTAGGCTGCCATCGGCTCTCAGAAACACCATTACCTCGTGCATCAAGAAAAAAGACAAAAAATGTTGCCAACTCAACTGGGACACAGACCGGCAGGTTGCACCCCCATTCCAGGATGTCAGGATGAGAGAAGTCCACCCCAGCTCCCTCAAGGCCGTCGTCACCTCTGACGAACGGGCCATCAGATGCTGCCTCCGTGCCACTTCCGAGTTCCTGGCTGATACCCTGGTCCTCACCTGCTGACTTCCACCTGCTGTGCCAGGAGCAAACTCGGGCAGAGAGCCATGAATGCCCCGGATGAGCCCCCCTCAAAGCCCAACATGGGGAGACATCAGGTAGAAGCAGCAGGAGCACATACTTGGCGATCCACAGGCAACCCACCGAAGAGGAAGTCACAGTCACCACAAATCACTGCTGAACGCGGGACCAGAGGGGAGGAAACGGGGTGGCTGCCTTTTTAAACCTTCCATTAAAACCTTACATTAGGCGGGCGCGGTGGCTCACGCCTGTAATCCCAGCACTTTGGGAGGCCAAGGTGGGCAGATCACAAGGTCAGGAGATCGAGACCATCCTGGCTAACACGGTGAAACCCCATCTCTGCTACAAATAGAAAAAATTAGCCGGGCGTGGTGGCGGGCGCCTATAGTCCCAGCTACACGGGAGGCTGAGGCAGGAGAACGGTGTGAACCTGGGAGGCGGAGCTTGCAGTGAGCCAAGATAGCGCCACTGCACTCCAGCCTGGGCGACACAGCGAGACTCCGTCTCAAAACAACATAATAATAAAATAAAACCTTACATTAAAAAACATACTCATGAATTGAGGAACTTACTAGTGAGAACTGAGACCCTGGAGGGATCTGCTGGGCCCTGGCAGGTGCTGCAGGCCCTCAGGCAGCGCCTGGCTCCAGAGCAGGAGGGGCAGGCACCCAGGTGACCCAGCCAGCCTCGGCCAGCAGTGGGCGGGCCCTAGCCAAGCCACTGTCTTTCCTTCAGCTGATGAGTCTAAGTCACAAACGTAAAGAAAACGGGGCCGGGTGCAGTGGCTCAAGCCTGTAACCCCAGCACTTTGGGAGGCTGAGGCAGGTGGATTGCCTGAGGTCAGGAGTTTGAGACCAGCCTGGCCAACATGGTGAAACCCTGTCTCAGCCAGGCGCTCACGCCTGTAATCCCAGCACTTTGGGAGGACGAGGTGGGCAGATCACGAGGTCAGGGGATCGAGACCATCCTGGCTAACACGGTGAAACCCCGTCTCTACTAAAAATACAAAAAACTAGCCAGGCGAGGTGGCGGGCGCCTGTGGTCCCAGCTACTTGGGAGGCTGAGGCAGGAGAATGGCGTAAACCCGGGAGGCGGAGCTTGCAGTGAGCCGAGATCGCGCCACTGCACTCCAGCCTGGGCGACAGAGCGAGACTCCGTCTCAAAAACAACAACAACAACAACAAATGGAACTGCAACTGCAGCAAGTTTCAAGGACCTTTTCCTTCTTCCTTTTTTGAGTACTGTGATGATTACGAGCGTCCAGTGGAGGAGGAGGAAACGTGTGGGGTCCCATTCACCTCCGCTCCATGCGGCGGCTGCACCCCACAGCCCCCCATGCTGGGACCCCAGCTGGGGGCTCTGGGTTAGACTGAGGGGGCCTCAGCGTGAAGCTGGCTAGTGTTCACGGGGCAGGGGTTCCAGGCTGACCCCACGCCCGAGGCTCGTTCATCCTCATTGCAACGGAGCATGTCAGAGGTTCGCGGGCCGCCTCGCCGGCTGCTTCGGGCAGAAGCTGCACTGTGCCGTTTGAGGCGTCTGTGTCACTGGGGCAGGGGCCTCAGCCTTAACCCACGTAAGGATCATGTCTACACATAAACCCCAATGTGTTTTATGAGCAGTTTAGGGGATTCGAAGCAAAGCCGGTTTTTTTGCCTTCTAGGTGGACTCCTGGAACCCGTACCCTGTAACCCAGGCAGCGGTGAAGGAAGAGGGAAAAGCTCTGATGGAAACCACATTCTGCAACGATTTTCACTCAGTTTGGGAAACACTTGGACTTTGGGAGATGTTTTACAGCAGAGTCATGAAAATGACTTGTCCCAGGGAAACATCATCTCGAAGATAACTAAGGTGAAAGAAAGGGGCCAACTGTGAGGCTGGCACACGTCACTGCCGTCCCGGGTTTTCTGAAAGGAAGCTGTGGTCCCCTCCCCAACACCCATCTCTCCCACTTGGATGAACATCCAGAAGCCTGGTGGTGGACGGACGGTCGAGCAGCAGGCCGGACCCACAGATGCCTACATACCTCCTGCACGTCCTCAGGCTGTAGGTCAAAGGGCAAGAAATAAGGGTGGAGCCAGGATGTGAGTGCTGCCCTCACCAGGACAGAGGATCTGGCTGGCGGGAAGTCGAGGGTGCGGGCTGGAGGGTGAGGGTTCTGAGTCCAGGCCGGCAGCAGCCCCGCCAGCTCCTTATCCAGACCACCCCTGACCTGAGAACCCCAACGATAGCAGAGGTGGTGCAGCAGGCAGGGAACAGCTCCTAATGCCAGGGGACCCAACAACCAGTGTCCTCCCCATCAGGAAAGAGGCCCAGGCTCCCCTCCTCCCCCTGCCACACACTCTTCCCTAATCCCAGCCCCTCCCTGTCCGCCTCTGAGTCCTCAGAACCAGCTTCTCCGGCGACACCCAGACCACCAAGGTGTACCCCTCATTGTGTGATCCCCACTGGCCCCCTCGTCCTGCCCATCACTTCTTGGAGGCTCAGCCCCAGGCCTCCATGTTGCACCCCCCGCCTGTCCCTGACAACCTGGGATCCTCCCTGGCTCTGCCCCAGACCTTCACGGTTGCCATGGGGTTCTCTCCCCGTCCCCCAAGTGGTCCAAAGACACCTTCTCTGCCTCTTCTTTTCCCACAGCACCCTCCTGAAGGCTCGGTAACCTCAGCTAAGCCCGAGTTAAGCCCAACATGCACAGCCAGCCCCAGAGCTCCCAGCACCCACCTCGGCTCCTCCTCGCCTTCCCCGACGCAAAACCCACGGGTGCAGCAGGCCCCTGACTCTCCTTCTGCCTTCCACTCTGAGCCCTTGCCTCGCCGTGCTGTGTGAACTGGCCTGGGTCCCGCCCTCAGGGTGGGCACGGGGTGAGGTGAGGGAGCTCAGGATGGCAGGCCTCACACCCGAGGGGAAGGCCCCAGGGGCCATGCGCAAGCTTCCAGTCCCTTACCTTAAGGACTGGTCCCAGAGGGACTACACTGTCCCCCAGCCCCACCTGGCCCCGCAGAGAGTCCACTGTCACCAGCCCCTACAGGGACTTACTGTCCACCAGCCCCACCCCCTGCAGGGACTCCCCGGTCACCAGCCCCACCCCGGCCCCGTTCACTCCACTGCTCCCCAGCTCCCTCAGGACCCAGCCCGCCCCACCCACACTCACAGGGTTTCAGGCAGAGGCCCACGGTCACCAAGGCCAATCCAAACCCCCCATTCCCTGGGCCAGGGATGGTGTGAGGGTGGACAAGTGACCCAAGGGTGTCAAAGGCCCAGTGGACTCGGGGTACCAGAGGAGTCTCTGTTTCCCCCATGAAGGTGCAACCCAGGGGCCACGGGGCTACCATGGGATCAGGAACCCCCTGACCGGGGATGAAGCCTGAGTGAAAGAAGCTGGTGCTGGAGCTGCAGAGAGGGAAGCCAGGTCCTGCCTGCTCTGATCACGCCCAGGGACCCCGCTGGAGCCAGATTCAGCCCTGGCCATTCTGTCTCTTGCCTCTGGGATCCTCTTTGCTGGGACCCACTGGTTTTAGGTCCTTGGCTGTCCCCAGGGAGGGCCCCGATGAAATGCCCCATGCTGGCCGGCGCCTCCCCTTGTCCAGCCTGGGAGACACCGGACGTCCCCAGAGACGTCTCCCTCAACACCCCAGCCAATGGCCAAGTCTGGCAGTTCTGCTACTGGACATTTCTGGAGTTCACCCCACTGCCCTGAACCTCTCCGGCCAGGCCCCGGGATGATGGCTTTCCCTGGCGGCTCCCACCATTGACACCACAGAATCTGAGTGACGTGGCGCAGCCCACAGGCCCATAGCCTGGACCTCCGCTGCCTCCACAGGCTGGGCTTTAAAATGGGAAGAATGAGAGCCCGACCCCGTAAATGGCGTGGACCCAGCACTGCCTTCCAGACACTGCAGTGGGCATGAGTTGCCGCAACACCGTGTCCTCACCATGGCCGGGACTCTCCATGTCCTGTGGACTCTCGCTGCGGCCGCTTGGTCCCGTGTGACCCTCTCTGCCCACGGCTGGACCCACACCTGGCTGCCTCTGCTCAGCTGTCCAGTGGAGCTCTGTCCAGGGTTGCAATCAGCATGTTTAATATTCACGACCACATATAATCTCGGGACAGTTCAGTGAGGAAGATGGAGCAGGTATCGTGTGTACCACTTTACAGATGAGAAAACTGAGGCCACCAAGGTCAAGGGTCACCCCCCTAGAGACAGCCGGCTCCCCGGCTCCCCCCACCCCATCACCCCTGTGTGTCCGGCAGTGCCTCCGTCTGAGTGCCCTCTGCTGCCCTCACTCCAGGAATCCCTTCAGTGGAGGACAGAAACCTCCAATGCCAAGCATCCAGAAGCACCCGTGGTCAGCTGTGCAAAACCCAGAGAGCCCCACGTCCAAGTCCCAGGACCCGAGACTGTGTCACCTTCCATGGCACAGGGGACTTTGCAGATGATGGAGTGAAGGACGTGGGGATGGGGAGATGTTCCTGGATAACCTGGGTGGGCCCACGTCACTGCGGGGTCCTCATAAGAGAGTTGGGGGGCGGCTGTGTCAGAGGTGGTGACGTGAGACGGAGGCCGAGATTGGGGTGACTCAGGGCTGCGCCAAGGGGCAGGTGGCTTCAGATGCTGGAGAAGGCGGGAAACGGGGTCTGCCCTGGAGCCTCCAGAAAGAACCCGCGCTGCTGTGCCTTGACTTTAGCCCAGTGAGATTCATCTGAATCTGCACCTTCCAGATGGCTGAGTTAACAAATGCGTGTTGCTTTAAGCCCCCCAGTGGCAGCCACTGTTACAGCGGCCGCAGGAAGTTCACCTACCTCCATCTGCCCAGGAAAGACGGACAGGCAGGGGTGGTGACCAGGGGGCAAATCAGACAGCCTCGCTCACGGCCCTGGGGACTCGGGGCCTGCTTCTCCCATGGTCACCAGGCCAACTACTTGAGAGTCCTGGTGACACGGCTGGAGAGAGAGAGGGGCTGCCGTCAGCTGTGCAAGCAGCAGGCTGGGGATGTCTCTGCTGTCATGCACATGGCCACACGAGGCCAACCTCCTCCTTACAGCTAGCCCGGGACAGACCCGGACGGCACCCACTCGTGAGAGGAACAGCGGTGGCACCTCAGAGCCACCACAGCTCCACGCACCCAGGCTGTGCCTCTCACTCACCCAGAGGGGATGAGTATGTGGCCTGGCCTCCAGGAGCCATGGAGGTCAATGCACGGCTGCAGGGACAAGGGGCCACGTCCATCAGCCTGGAGGGGACCAGGTAGGCTTCCTGGAGGAGGCGAGAATAGGTGAGTGGGCATGGGGCAAAGAGGCTGGGGGTCTGCAGGCGAGGAGGGCCTCACCATGCGCTCGGACCAGCACCCAGGAGGATCATGGCCCCACCCAGGGATCACACAGGGACTCAAATGAGGCATTTACCTGCCTTTGCCCTGAAGCTCTATTGAGAGTGCGGGCCCTGGGCTACCTGACCTCTCTATCCCCAGAACAGGCGTCCAACCACCCCGACTGGCCCAGGTCTAAGGCTGGCAGCACCCCACTGTGGCAGGCTCCCTTGACACTGCCAGGGGGCTCCCCGGACACTGCCGGGGTTGGGGGGCTCACTCGACACTGCCCTGGGTGGAATCCCTGGACACTGCCGGGGTTGGGGGGCTCCCTCGACACTGCCCTGGGGGGAATCCCTGGATACTGCCGGGGTTGGGGGGCTCCCTCAACACTGCCAGGGTGAGGTGACTCCCTGGACACTGCCGAAGGGCCGGAAGAGAGGCAAGCCCGGGTGGAGGGGATCTCGGCAGTCCCAAGGACCCAAGGTCAGTGTTAAAAGAAGGCCTGCACTTCACAGGGCCTGTCCTCCCTCCCTGTGTTTCCTCCGGGGGTTCAGTGTTAATCACCCCTTCACCTAGTCCCCGACTTCTAGGAACTGATCCCAAAAAAGCCCCAGCACAAAAGTAAAACGGGAGGTATCTGCACACGGCTTCCCACTGCAGCTCCATCTGTAGTTAAAAAAGATGGGACAGAGCCCCTACATGCACCATCAGTCAGCCCAGCCCGCCCGGCACGGGAGCGTGTGTGACCATGGAAGGAGGACGACGTATCCACAGAGGGGTCTCTGGACATGTGACGTGCGGGAAAATGCAGGTCTGGAACAGGACCTGCCTCAGGAGAGGGAGGACACAGTCCTGTCTCAGTGTTGCTTGGCCAGGGAGAGGGGCGGCCTCTGCACAGGAGCCTACACAGCCACGGAAGGCAGCCAGCTGTTGGTGCAGGCAGCACTCACCATTACACAAATCACGAGACAGAGACCTGCGCACACAGTGCTCCACGCCCCGGTCACAGACACAGAAGCCCAAGGAAACATCGGGGAGGCAGAGCGGCTCTGCGAGGCACAGGCCTTCTTTTAACTTTGATCTCAAAAGCAAGAACTCTCTTAAAAAACTGAGACAGCCGAGCCGGAGAAACGGCAACCCTGGCTGCATCTGGTGAAGCCAAGTGACTCTGTGCTAACGCTTTCTTCTGCTCTGGCCTGGTGACACGCACGGAGGTCCTTGCCCACCAGAGGGGCTTGCTGAGAGTCACAGGTATCGGCTGGGTTGCCAGGAGCTAGGCAGGGCGTGGACGAGGCTTCACTACGTAACTCTCTCTACTTCGGTCGGTTTGGCATTTTTCCGAATAAAAACTTTTCTTTTCTTTTTTTTTTTTTTTTGAGACAGAGTCTTGCTCTGTCGCCCAGGCTGGAGTGCAGTGGCGCCATCTCGGCTCACTGCAAGCTCCACCTCCCGAGTTCAGGCCATTCTCCTGCCTCAGCCTCCCCAGTAGCTGGGACTACAGGCGCCCGCCACCTCGCCCGGCTAATTTTTTTTTTTTTTTTTTGTATTTTTAGTAGAGATGGAGTTTCACCGTGTTAGCCAGGATGGTCTCGATCTCCTAACCTCGTGATCCGCTCGTCTCGGCCTCCCAAAGTGCTGGGATTACAGGCGTGAGCCACCGCGCCCGGCCATAAAAACTTTTCAAATACCAAGCAGCTCAGTTCTGCCTTTTGATGTTTGGACACCTTGGCTGGAACTCCACCTCCCTTCCCTGGCTCTGGGTCCGGCCCTGTCCTTCCCTGGCTCTAGGGGGGCTTTGTGTGCACAAGATGTCAGGCCACTCCATCAGCCACAGGGGGCTGCGGGGACGCCCCATCGAAGTCCTGGACGAGGCCTTCATCTCCCCACAATCCTGAGGCCCCGTCTGGCACCCAGGAGATGTGGAAGGGCCACATGCAAATGAGGTGACGCCTCCCACGCACAGCACAAACGCAGGAGCCCCCTTATCCTCAGTGGGTGCTTCTCGTGGTCCCAGCATGTGTGTGGGGGGGTGGGGCCTCATCCAGGCCTGGTGGGCAGCCCCTCCCACCCGAGACTGGAGAATAATTCTCCTCCAACAATGACAACTATGTGTCTGAACGTGACCTTCCCGGCACCACCTGGTCATCACCCACAGCAGTTCCCAGTGGCATGCAGCCATCCTGCTCCTCCTGGCAGCTCTGAGACTACTTCACCCCAAATTCATTTTGCTTGGACATTTACTTGAAAAAAGACCTGGCCAGGAGTGGCAGCTCGCGCCTGTAATCCCAGCACTTTGGGAGGCTGAGGTGGTAGGACCACTTGAGGTCAGGAGTTTGAGACCACCCTGGCCAACGTGGTGAAACCCCATCTCTACTAAAAATACAAAAATTAGCCGGGTGTGGTGGCGGGCACCTGCAATCCCAGCCACTGGGGAGGCCGAGGCAAGAGAATCGCTTGAACCCAGAAGGCGAAGGTTGCAGTGAGCTGAGATCGCGCCACCGCACTCCAGCCTGGGCGACAGAGTGAGACTGTCTCAAAAAATAAATAAATAAATGAGGCCTAACGTGACCCTTGGCCAAATGCCTAATGCACTTACTGCTACTGCCGGATGGGCCCCAGGCACCCTCATGACCAAGCCCCATTCTCAGGGCCTTTCAAGGGTTGTGTCTACAAACACCCTGCAGGCCCTCACCCTCGGGCAGGGACAAACCAGCCACTGGGGTCACCTGCTGGCCGGCACAGGGCGCCAGAGCCACCTCCTGACGAGCCGGTTTGGAGGGAACAGCATGGCTGTGACGCAGAGTCTTGTGCCTTCAAAGCCAAGGGGACGGGAAATTGCTCCATGGCACGACAGACGTGTGCTGTGATAAGGGGTTACTCTTCTCAACAACGTTGGCTATGCGGGCGTCCCTGAGAAGTCTGAACTCACAGGGGAGCTGTCACAGATCAAGGTCAACGAGCCAGGGTGGCTGTCGGGGTGAGGCCGGCCGCGCCCTCCTGAATAAGAGGCCTGGGTGCTGTGTAATGAGGTGCGAAGAATAAAGGCTACTCACCCTGAAAACTGCTCTTCTCTCTCCGAAGACAGCGCACACTCACCAGTCCCCACTCACACCACAACACGCCGTGAGGAAGCGCCCTCCAGCTCTCCCTTTCGTGCTCGGCCCCGGGGTCAGCAGTGGGCCCCACAGGCCAGCCTGCTGCGTCCTGCCTGCTCGGCACCGAGCGATGTTCTGACCACCACTTGCCAGGGCAGGCCCGGCCTCCCTCTCTCCTCCCAGTCCCCACCCACACCAGCTTCCCCTGGATGCTCCCTGCCTGGGCTCCACCCCGGGGCCCCATCACGGCCATTCCCTGCCACCTGGGATTGTCCCCTCCCAGCCTCCCCTCTTACGGCCCTTCCCACCATTCACGCCACTGGATGCCTCCAGGGCTCACCTGTCTGTCCCCTCACTCCTCTAGAGCACATACCCCTCGCAGACCGATGCTGCCGTCCTGGCCCCTGAACTGGACACAGAGGCCCTGAGGTTCAGGCCGCCTTCTTCCCCTGCAGCTCTGGGGCAAGCACTGGTGTCTATCCAACCACTAGCTGTAACCTCCCCTCAGCCCACGGGGCTGGGAGTCCAGGCTTCGGCCAAAGAAATCGCAATCAAGAGTTGGACCCCATTTTTGATGTTCGACTGCTGGTGGTGTTTGAGGCGACCCGCTCCCCTCCCACCCACATTCCAATGAGGTGATGGGGACCTGGCTCTCTCCTTTGGTCCTGGGGAAAGTTCAAACCCTGTAAGCCCCAGCCCCTGCTCACCCTGCCTTGCCCCCAAACCACCATGGAAACCGAGGCAGTCTCCTTACCGGCGTGCTCAAGACCTTTCTGGACCAGCCTGGAAGACCCCCCTCCCCTGCCCTCCCCAGAGAGCCTCGTTATGTGGCAAGAAGCTCCCTGCCATCTGTGTGCAGTGCTGTCATCTGTGTGGACACCTGAGCCAAATTTTAGGCAGGGGTCCATCCCGTCTCTTCAGAGTGACCAGTGATTACAAGTGAACAGCTGGTGTCCAGGCCAGGAGGTGTTTAAACGGGGGCGCGTTGCCCTTCACCCCTCTCCTCCCACTGCTGCCTCAGGTGCAGTGTGTCCCCAGAGACCACAGGAGCGTGTGCAGAAGGGAGCGGCCGGCACTCACCCCACTGCCCCAGAGGCCCTTCTTTCCATCTACTTTGCTGTCCCTGTTTTCCCTTCTAGACAGTCTCTCTCTCTCTCTCTCTCTCTCTCTGTCTCTCTCTCTCTCTCTCTCTCTCTCTCTCTCTCTCTCTCTCTCTGTGGCCCAGGCTGGAGTGCAGTGCTGCAATCACAGCACTACAGCCTCGACCTCCTGGGCTCAAGCGATCCTACCTCGTAGCTGGGCCCACAGACACGTACCCAGCCTCATGCTTCTCTTCAAGGAAGCGGGGTTTGTGCTGATGAGGAAAAGTGCGTGACCGTGTGACTGATGGAGCTTGGGGGTCTTCTTCGGGCTGGGGGGGCTTCTTCCGGCTGGGGGGTGGGCAGCTCTCCCTGCGGAGCCCTGCGTCCCCCTCCCAGGCCTTCCCGAGGCACACGCGCCACCGGACGTGCCGGCTGTTGAACCACCCAGCTGCTTAGCACTGGCCACTGCACCCCACACTCTGTGTAACTGTGTCTTGAACTGATAAATAAATCAGTCATGATAAAGGGTGATAAATAAATCACCCTTACTACGGCGGCAGCTGTGTCGGCCGCTCTCCCCAGGAAGCCTTCCCCAGTCACTGGGGTTACAACTTGCTTTCTGGAGTCCTCTTAGAACAAGGCTGGGTGAGAACATCAGCTGCTGTTTGTCCACTAACCATTAGTGAGACCCACTATGAAAACAGAGGTATGAATTCTTGCCCCCAAAACCCACAGTCTAGCCAGGCGCGGTGGCTCACACTTGTAATCCCAGCACTTTGGGAGGCCAAAGCAGAGAATCACTTGGGGCATTCGAGGCCAGCCTGGGTAACAAAGCAAGACCCCCATCTCTACTAAAAGCAAAATATTAGCCAAGTGTGGTGGTGCGCGCCTGAACTCCCAGCTAGTTGGGAGGCTGAGGTGGGAGGCTTGCTTGAGCCCAGCAGCAGTGAGCCGTGACTGTACCACTGTAGTCCAGCCTGGGCGACAGAGCAAGACCCTGTCTCTTGAGAGAGAGACAGAGGGAGAGAGAGAGGCATGGCCCCTTCCCCAGGGGGAGCGGCCAGAATACAAAAACAGTAAGAGTCCAAAGGGTGAAGCCCCTCCAACCCCGAGGTTTCTGGACCCTGTGTCTCCTGGTTCTGAACCAATCCGTGACGCAGGAGAGTTGGGGGGCGGGGCGGACTGGCATTTCTAGATTTTTTTTCTACAAAGTTGAAATGAAGTGGAGAAAAAAATACACGAAGTTTCTAGAAATCTATCATTACTCTTAACAAAGTAAAACAAACAAAAACGCAGTAAAAAACGTGTACCAGGCCTCAAAAAGCCCACACGAGACCCTGGAAATGAATGAATGAATGAATACATTAAATTACCCACCCACCCATCCTGGGCAGGACACAGGGCTGAACTGGTGTGGAGGTCGGGGCAGGGCCAGGCAGGCACTGGGGCTGCCCACCCACTCTGGCACGTGGCTGCTCCTGATCCCGGCCCCCAGTATAGACGTCACCTTCTCCACCTGCCACCAGGTGGGAGTGGTGCCTGGGAAAAGGAGACAGGGGATGGAAACTGGACAATTTTTCCAAAGCCCCACCTGCAATCCTTCCTCATGAAAAGGGCCCCAAGACCCCAAGACGACACAGTCCTCTGGGTGACAGTCCTGACGTGTCATTAGCATGTCTGGTTCCCACTACACATCTGCTATGTATCTGTTACCAATCTACGATGCCTGCTGTATCCACTATACACCCACCACATATCTCTGCCACGTGTCCTTGCGTGTCTACCATGCGTCTCGATTACGCATCCACTGCGCCTCTACCACACACCTTTGCTGTGGGGCCACTGTGTGTCCACTCAGTACCTGCTGTTAAGTACCTGCTGTTAAGTACCTGCTGTTAAGTACTTGCTGTTAAGTACCTGCTGTTAAGTACCTGCTGAGTATCAGAAGCGGTCCAGACCCAGGATGCACTGGCTTATTTCATCCTCACAAGCCCCCCAGGGGAGGCCCTCCCCCACCCGCATTCTCCAGGAAGGGGAACTGAAGCCCAAGGCACTTGAAGACCTTTGCCCCGGGCCCTACAGCCAGTGGCAGACACAGGCCAAACGCAGACTGGCTGATGGTCTCCAAAGCTGAGCTTGAATGAATGAATGAATGAATGAATGAATGAAATGGAACAAACAGGGAAACAAACGAGAGAACAAGTTAATCAACAACAGGATGTCTTGCACCAGGGGTTGTCCCTGGAGTCTGATGACAACGTCAAGGGAAACAAAGGAAGGAGGGCTGGGGGCGGCGGGACATCAGTGAGACCGCCAGGGAAGGGGTGAGGAGGGGAGATGCCCGCTGGCCTCCTCCTACTTAGAGGACGTGGCCGGTGCACTTTGTTAGATTTTTTAAATCACATTTGAGACGCAAGACAGCTTTAGTAACCAAACACACAAAAGAAATTGTATCTCCTTGAAATTAAGCCTTTAAAAAGCTTTTAAAAAGGTATGGGGGTGAAGTCTCCAGTTGTCAGAACTAAAATCAAGATCTGGGAACTCCCAGGTCGCTTAGGGGGAAAACAAGATAGAGGACAGGGCCAGTCCCTCGGGATCCCTCTACAAAGCAGAATCATCTTAACACCTTTTTTTTTAACAAAATAAATTCTTAGTCATTTTAGAAACGATAGAGAAAGTCAGACACAGGATGAAAGATGAACTGGCCAGGAGCCCCAGCCTGGAGGAGCGGGCACCGTATCACGCAGGAACAGCCTCCCTCACACCCCTCACACAGGGGGTTGTGTTGAAAAGATCACGCCTCAATGATAGAATTAAAATGTCATCTTTCGTCTCATGGAATTTCTAGCAAGACCAAAACTCCCCATGAATAAGTCTCCTCCAACCCAGGAGGCCTCTGCAGACCCCACCTGCTCAGCGCTGGGCCGGCCTTGACAGCCCCACGGGAGCCACCACCTGGTGTGGCCACTGCTGTTTGCTGCACGCCACCAGCCGTGCCTGTTCCTCCTGTGTCCTGTCCCGCACCTGCTCCCCGAGGCCCCGCTCACGCACCCCAGGAGGAGCAAACGGCCTCCACTTTCTGTGCAAACTTGCAAATTACCCATAAGTTCCTGTATCAGAGACATCATCGCCCATGGGGAGCTGGCCCCTGAGAGCCAGTGTCTGGAGATCGTCCGGGGAGAGGACACAGCATTTAGATACAAAGGCAGGACCTTGGGAACAAAACCTGGACTCCGGAGATCAGAGAGGTGCCGGGAGGAAGGGGAAGCTGGGGCCTTGGGCAGGGACAGACAGAGGTCTGGCTGGCAGCTTGTGCCGTCCGCTGAGCCGGGCAGTGAAGACGCTGCCTCTGAGGAATTCTCGGTTGCCACAGATGGTCACCCTGATGTGGGCGTTTTTCCACGAGGCAGATTTTGAAATAATTTTAGCAAAACAACCTCTACCACTGCAAAATAAAATTAAACCCAGGAAAGGCCAGCAGTATCCATTTGGGGGCAGTGGGGGTGTCAGAAGCAGGGCCAACACTGAGCTGTCTCCCCACTGGCCCTCACAGGAATCCTAACGACAGTGTCAGCAAGACATGGGGAATGGCTGACATTGGACAGGGGCTGCAGGCTCTTAGAGAAGACAAGAAATGACCTCTGGTTTCAATAAACTGGTTCACAGCAGGGACCTCAGGTCACCCCTAACAGACGCAGCTCGCTGCTCTGAGGGTGCAGACGCCGGAGTCTGGTCTTTTCCCACAGAGGCCTCGGTATCTCACTTTCATCAGTTTAAAAACGTATTTCAAGGTTTTTCCATTCCTTGCGAGTGATCTGGTTTAGGATGACACAGACTAATGACGTGTTTAATTCAAACAGGAAATAGGTCACACGCAGGCTTCACCAACTCCTCAGTCATGAAACATGCAACTAACATGGCCAGGGGCTCCCGAGGGGCCCTCTGACCCTCACCCCACGCTGCCCCATCCAGCAA
The DNA here is from genome assembly GCF_047675955.1 of Chlorocebus sabaeus. Classification (NCBI taxonomy): domain Eukaryota; kingdom Metazoa; phylum Chordata; class Mammalia; order Primates; family Cercopithecidae; genus Chlorocebus; species Chlorocebus sabaeus. The sequence continues at coordinate 134,638,150 of NC_132923.1, forward strand.
GCTCCCCTCCGTCAACGCCTGGGCACCACCCTCGCCTACAGCCACGGCCTGTGCTGTGCCCCCCACTGCCCGCAGGGCCCTTGCTGGCCCCTCCTTCCGGGCACAGTCCTGTGAGCCTCCTCTCGAAGTCACTCCTCCCCACGGCCTTCCCCGCCCCGCCCCATCCCGCCCACTGCTTCTGAAGAGGCTCCTTCCTGGCAGCCGCTTGTGTCAATCACACCCTGGAAATGTCAATCATCAGTCTGCACAGTGAGCCGGCTTTGCCTTCACCGATCCGCCCATTAACAAGGTGCGGTTCTGGATTGTGCCTCTGGCAGCTGCCCAGCCTGGCATGGGATGAATGAAGGAATGAATGACAAGGCTCCAGCCGGGAAAAGGTCTCAGATGTCACACTGAGGAGGATCTTAGTGCTAGCTGCATAGCACTGAAAATTCCCATTTATTCCCTAATTTCATATCCCAGCGACTTGTGAGAGGTGGTGTCCGTGGCCCCGGATGATAGTGATAAAGGAGTGCTGGGTCCCACACAGCTGTGTGGCTCTTTCTCCAACAGAACCTCCTATGGAAGTCACAACACAGACGACAATGGAAGTCACAACACAGACAACGGTGCACGCGATTAGGCCCAGAGCAGTAAAAACATCACTATTGGGCCTGGTGCGGTGGCTCGCGCCTGTCATCCCAGCACTTTGGGAGGCCAAGACGGGCAGATCATGAGGTCAGGAGATCGAGACCATCCTGGCTATCACGGTGAAACCCCGTCTCTACTAAAAATACAAAAAACTAGCCGGGCGAGGTGGCGGGCGCCTGTAGTCCCAGCTACTCGGGAGCCTGAGGCAGGAGAATGGCATGAACCCGGGAGGTGGAGCTTGCAGTGATCCGAGATCGTGCCACTGCACTCCAGCCTGGGCAACAGAGCGAGACTCCATGTCACACACAACAACAAAACAAAACAAAACAAAACAAAAACAAAACAACAAACAAACAAAAATCAGTATTTGGTCCCTGAGAACCAGGGGGCCATTGGAATGAGTTTTCTACAAGGTCGGGGGTGATAGCAGGGCACCCTCTCACCAGCCTCATATCACAATCCAGGTTTCACTTTCACAGTGCAGATTCCAGAAGTAACTCAGCAGTCTCCAGGTCACTTCAGGATGGGCCTTAGAGACACCAGCAACTTGAAGAGCTGGAGCTGGGGCCGGGGCTGAAGCACAGCTGCCAAACGCCTCCCGGCCACAGCCGCTCCTTGTCCCTGCAGAAGGCACAGGCCAGTGGCGCCTCTCCTGTAGGATATAATACATTCCTCTTCAAAGGTTTTAGCCTGTCAATTGTGACGTATAATGAGTTCTGAGCTCCTCTCCAAAGCAGCAATGTATCCGTATGTTTAGATCCCCGTTCTTTGTTCTTCATTCTAAAGTTTAACTTCCTTGTTCTTTACGTCTTCTTCATTCTAAAGTTTAACTTCCTTGTTCTTTACGTCTCCTTGCCCCTAGTTTCCGCAAACAACCCCCTCCTAGCCTCTATCACCTGCTCTGTCCTTAGTCACCCCTGGTCACCTGCTCTGACCTTAGTCATCCTTGTTACCTGCTCTGTTCTTAGTCATCCCGAGTCACCTGTTTGGCAACCATCCTTCCCGCTGAACTGTTCACCCCACCACTCCGGCTCGTTCACCCCACCACTCCGGCTCGCACTCCTGCTCTCTTTAAAACAGCCAATCGGAATTAGCTTAGACTGTGCGGTCCAACCCCAGCCAACAGGGGAACCACACAGCAGTACGGACGGGCTGCGTTAGGATGAGACTCCCACCTCCCTGATTCAGATGCTGCTCCATCTGTGAGAGGCACCCTTCTACAGAAGGAAAATTGCCTTGCTGAGAAAATTAAATTTATGTTCGAGTGCTATTTCTTTTGTGGCACCAAAAATTTATTTCTAACATCTCAAGTCCTGGGCCACTGTCTGCTGGAGCCTGGGGCCACCTGGCACGGGCCCTGCCAGGAGCAGGGTGCGAGGCGTGCCTTCCGGGGTGCACGGGCTGGGGGCGCATACACACCGGGCTCCACGGCTGCTCTGTCCCAGGCAGTATTGGGCCCAGGGCTCACCTCAGGATCACATTTTCCCAGATTTTCTTTAAATTAAAAAATATGTCTCCAAGTGAAGCATCTCCTACGTTTGGAGAGGTGGTTTGAAAGCCTATGCCGGTCACTGGCTCACCAGGTCTGAGGGCAGATAAGGAATGCCTTCAGGCTGCTTGCCTCGTCACCCAGCCCTCTCACCAGTGACCCCTGCTTCTGAGAGCACAGGGGGGAATTCGCCGCATCTCTTGAATTCTCCACCAGCCCAGCTCATTCTGGGCTTTTCCAAAGACCCTGAGAGGGGCCCAGAAAGGTACTGTGGTCCCTGAACTCTTGGTCACACTCAGAATATGACGACGACCCAGGCCTTCCTGGGTGGCCATGTGGCCTGCACTGGACGACACCAAGAGGGCAGAGCCCAGAACCTCTGAGCACGGACACTGGTGTGGTCTGCCCTTGTCCTAACGAACCGCTTTGCTGCTCCCTGGCCATGCCAAGGGCCAGCTGTGGCCCAAGACAACCTGGTATCTCCAGGCCTCTCTTCCTGTAGAGGCGATGAAGCCACTGAAGCACGGAGTTGGAGTCTGGCTTGAGCGTCAGCTCCGTCCAGAACAAAGGGCTGCGTGGACCTCGCTCAACAGGGACTGGTGCCGTGGGTGAGATGCTGCAGGGCCGTGTCCAGGCCCACTCTCAGTGACAAGCCCTGTTAGGACCCACCTCAAGTTTCCTAGATTTCAGGTTCAGCCTCAAGGGGCCTCGTCCTGAGTCCTCCCCAGCGTGCCTCAGGGCAACCCAGGCTGGAGATTCATCGCTGGGCAAGGTCTGGATGAGCTGGCTGACCCTTCCCTTGGCTGGACCCGGCCTCGGCTAGAGGAAAACTCAGGAATCTGGGGAAGTTCATGAGTTGAACGAGCAACACAGACCCTGATTCGGGAGCTGCTCGGCTCCACGTTCACTGCCTTGCCGCACAGCCCAGGGCCACTCCTGACCGTGGCAGTGATGACCACAGGAGCTGCCACCGTCCATGCCACACCATGGAGCTGCTCCCCAGGAGACCCCTAGGTCACCCTCTCAGAACTAGGCCAACGGCATCTGTGCCGCTCACAACCACCTCTGAGTGCCCGACGACACGCGTGGTGCTGAGGGATTTTACACACTGCTGTGTTAGATCCTCACAAGTCCACACAACTGCGTTCCTGGCATCCACGTTACACGTTACCATCTGGGGAAACTCTGGCCCAGAGAAGGGAGGCACCTCACCCGTGCTTCCAGTGGGATGCCCACACTCCCAGCTGCCTGGCGGCTGGGCCTCTCTCGATGGCAGCTACTCCAGACGCCAAACCGGCCTCCAATGCTGCTGTGACACTCAGGGACCAATCACACTGCCGTGCGCCTCCCAGGCACACACTGCATAAACCCACCTGCCCGGCTGGAGGGATGAAGTCACAAGGAAGCCACTGCCACCCACCCAGAGGCCAGACTCAGGGAGGACCAGTCCCGTGCCAGGCTTGGGGCAGCCGGGGTGCCCATCTGCTTGACTGCCTTCCTAGGCAGCTGCCTGCTCCCTGGGACTATGCCTGCTCCTCCTGCAGGAGACCCTGCCTGGCTGCCCTGACCCCAGACAGGCCCGGCCCCCACACTCATTTACTCAGCAGAGTGAGGGCCCAGCCCTGCCCTGGTCCCGGGCACAGCAGAGACAAACAGGGCAGGGCAGGGGAGGGGAAAGGGAGGAGAGGGGAGGGGAAAGGAAGGGAAGGGAGGAGAGGGGAAAGGAAAGAAGGGGAGGGGAGGGAAGTAGTGGCGAGGGGAGGCTGGACAAGCACATAGACGTGAGTCTACGCCAGGCTGTGGGGACAGGGGCAGGGCACGACTTTGGGCACAGCCGGCCGGCACCACCCATGGAGGACGCGTGCATCTGATGCGAAGCGTGAATCCTCCCCCTCTTCTCTGAACAACCGACAGTTACTTGAAAAGGCATCTATGGGAGGAGGGTCCGGCTCCCATCTACCTCTTCAGGGGGTCCCTCACTCCCCGGGGCCTCAGTGGGCACCAGTGACCCAACCACTGGGCACCGGTCGTGGCCTCCTCCCCCAATGCTCAGCTCTCACATGTGCCGTGCCCACCTCAAAGGCAGAGGACAGCATGGGGCTCTGCCCGCCACCGCCCAGCCACCCCCAAAACCACAGTGAGCTCAGGATGCACACAAGGGCCCCGCCAGGAGGGCAGGCCCTCCCCTACAGAGGGAACCTCAGGGAAGCCAACCAGGCCACCGCAGACCCAGAAGGGTCTGGAAAGGAGACAACCAGTCTCCACCCCGGGTGCCAGGAGCACAGGTGCCCCCGGGAGATGGCACAGCCAGGGTCAGGCAGAGGTGACCTGGGACCCAGTGGTGATGCTGCTTGGACTTCCGGGGGACCAGCAAACCCGTCTGCCCAAACCACCACCTTGCCACGGGGCCAGGGGTGTGGCGGAGGAGCACATGGGGGGCTGGGGTGACAGCTGGTATCTGCGTCACCCTCAGGCGTCACTCGGGTGCCAGCGTCCATGCCGTGCCGGTGGGGGCAGGGAGAGAGCTGGCATCGAGCAGGGAATCCAGCAGTGGGGGCAGGGGGAGAACTGGCATCGAGCAGGGAATCCAGCGGTGGGGGCAGGGAGAGACCCGGCATCGAGCAGGGAATCCAGTGGTGGGAGCAGGGAGAGAACTGGCATTGAGCAGGGAATCCAGGGCAGCGCTTTTTATAGGCAGGAGAGACTGGCCAAAACCAGGCTCTAAGAGAACCGACTCTGAGGCTCCAGAAATGAATCCGAGGCCAAAAGAGCCCGGAGAGAAGTCGCACAGCAAGGGCCACGGCGGACGCCTCAGAACAGGCAGCGCCCAAGGTTCAACGAGCCGGGGCCACTGCCTCTGCCCTGCCAGCGAGCACCACACAGCACCCCAGGCACCACCACGGGGAGAGATGAGGTGAGGCCGGGAGGCCGAGAGTGCCCCCGGGTCACCAGGCTTGGCACAGCAGGACAGGAACCACGTCCCTTCCAGCTCCCGTCCAGGACAGGGGGAGGTCGGGGGGTGCTCCCGGGACTGGGGCGGGCTCTGAGGTTGCACATCAGAGAGAAGGTCCCGGAGACAAGCAGGTTCCCAAGGGATGTGGGTGCGCTAGGACACGACAAACGGGAGGGTCACCCAAAGGGGGGTGGCAGGTGCTATGGACGTGCCGTAGGGAGCAAACACACATCTCAGGCGGCACTTCCTCCACCCCAGTCCCAGAGCTGCCGATCCAGCTCCAGGCTCCCTCTGCTCTGGCCCCACACTCAGCCCTTAGTGCCTGGCCGAGGGCTGCAGTGCTGACGGCCGTGGACCTCCACGTCGATGCAGGCATTCTCTGGGCTCGTCCCCTGCTGCCTGCCAAGGCAGGTTGTGCCTGATGCAGCTCTAAGCACAGGCGGGCAGGCCGCGGGGGGAGGCACCGCACGCCGCAGGTCCTCTGTAAGGCCCTGGGGTTCCTCAGCCCTCTTTCAAGGGCCTCCCTCTTCTCAGCCCACCACGTCTGGGGGCAGAGGCGGGGCTGAAGTCCCAGCTTGGAGGGTACAGGTCCCTGGGGCCCTGCACCAACAGCCACCCAGACACCCTCACCTCTGAGGAGGACACCGGCCACTGCAGCGAGCAGTGACTGTCACCAGGGCCTTTTCCAGGGAGACTGGCCGAGCGGCCCCCAGCCCCACATCAAAGAGACCCCACCCTGCCTTTTGCCTTCCAGAGAAGTGGACACTGGGGGCTGGGCCGGGCCAGATGGGCCAGAGCCAGAGAAGTGGACACTGGGGGCTGGGCCAGGCCAGATGGGCCAGAGCCAAGCCACAGCATCCCAGAGTCCCCACACGAAGGAGGGTCAGGCAGAAAAAGGTAAGTGCCCCGCTCCACGCCCAGGTGGTCTGACTTGCCCCGGGGCGGCCAGAGGACACCAGCCTCCCCGCAAGAGCCAGGCTGGGGCCAGGAGGTGAGGGGTGGCAGATGGGATGCAGGAGGACCAGGAAGCAGCAAGGCCAGAGGCCCACGCGTCACATCTGACCACACCACGCACCTGGCGTCCACCAGGAGGAGGCACTGTTCAGGGGAGCGGCTCTGCTGGCGTGGCCCTTGCCACCTGCCTCCTCTCCCGCCAGGGATCTCGTGGCTAAGGCTGTGGCTCTGTCCTCACAGGAACAAACTTTTCTCTTGAGTTCCTGTTGAAAATCACCCACCATGTGGCATCTCCGTGCTACTGGGCACCTCAGCCTCACGTGGGTGTAACTAGGGGGTGGGGTGGCACCCGGTCCCCACACCTGGAAGCTGACATCGTGGAGGCAACTGAGACGGGGGCCGAGGCCTGGAGCCCTCTATGCTGAAGACAAGAAATGTCTTCCGCTAGGACTGGAATTCAGAGTCGCCCCCCAGCAGGGCCCACTGTGCGGTGATCTGAGGCCTTCAGTGTCCTCCGGCCCCTCCTCCCAAGCCCTGTCCCGAGGGCCCTCCCTGCTCACAGGGAAGACCAGGGCCTCCAGCTGCCTCAGATACACCATCCTCTAATGCTTAAAAATAATTAAATTTAAAAGCTCCCTTTGTACAAAAACAGGCCAGCTAAAATCCATGAATAAATTATGTATGTTTTGTTCACTTCCAAGAACAAGTCTTCAAGCTCAATGAATTTACGTCTTAAACCCACAAAGCTTCAAGTCCACCTGACCCACCGCTCCTTTTAAAACCTAAAAGCTAAGAAAACGAGGGTGGTTTTCCCCTGCCGGGGCCTATCCTTGCCAGGGCCCAGAGGTTGCTCTGAAAAAGGGGGAGGGCGCGGCTGAGCCCCGGACATTTCAGAGCAGGGCAGAGCTGCACACTTCGTCCCAGCTGGGGTGTCCCCACCCTCTCTAAGCACCAGGGCACCCTGAGGCGGGACTGCCGGGCTCTGTCCTGCTGAGCCGGGGCTTCTCTTGGGTGAGGTTTCCCTACAAAGCGGCAGGGGCTGCCCTTGTCTTCACACGGAGGGGGCAGGGTACCCGGACTCCTCCTCTCATCGAGGAGTCACCTCACGTAGGAAAACAGGGGGAGGGCGGCAGGGGTGAGAGGATAGAACCCTGGGAAGGGGCTGGATGGACGGGGCCGGGGCCAAGCGGGGAGCTGGCAAGGCCCGAGTATCCAGGGGAGGAGCGCAACGCCTGCCGGTCCCTCCTGCCTCACGCTGCGGCCGCACGGGTGGCAGCAAGGACAGATTCGTCCACCGGCTCCTGGGGACATGGCTATTCCTGTAAGTACCAAGCACTGTCTGGCACAATGCTTTCGGCTTGACATGAGTCTTCTCCTTAATGAATTTTGATAAAGATTTCACAAGGATTTGGCCGAGCGCAGTGGCTCAAGCCTGTAATCCCAGCACTTTGGGAGGCCGAGATGGGTGGATCACGAGGTCAGGAGATCGAGACCATCCTGGCTAACACGGTGAAACCCTGTCTCTACTAAAAAATACAAAAAACTAGCCGGGCGAGGTGGCGGATGCCTGTAGTCCCAGCTACTCTGGAGGCTGAGGCAGGAGAATGGCGGGAACCCGGGAGGCGGAGTTTGCAGTGAGCTGAGATTGCGCCACTGCACTCCAGTCTGGGCGACAGAGCGAGACTCCGTCTCAAAAAAAAAAAAAAAAAAAGATTTCACAACAATTTGGAAGATACTAAAGAAAGTAAAAGAAAAAAACATTGCCCACAACTCCACAGCCCCAGTGCTGGTCACGCGGCCCCGACACAGAACGCGCATCTGTCCTCCGGCCTGGGGTCACCGACGGCCCGCTCCTCCCGCCTGGGGTCACCGACGCCCCGCTCCTCCCGCCTGGGGTCACCGACGCCCCGCTCCTCCAGCCTGGGGTCACCGACGCCCCGCTCCTCCCGCCTGGGGTCACCGACGCCCGCTCCTCCCACCTGGGGTCACCGACGCCCCGCTCCTCCCACCTGGGGTCACCGACGGCCCGCTCCTCCCGCCTGGGGTCACGGACGCCCGCTCCTCCCGCCTGGGGTCACCGATGCCCCTGCTCCTCCCGCCTGGGGTCACGGACGCCCGCTCCTCCCGCCTGGGGTCACCGACGCCCGCTCCTCCCGCCTGGGATCACCAATGCCCTGCTCCTCCCGCCTGGGGTCACGGACGCCCCCGCTCCTCCCGCCTGGGGTCACGGACGCCCGCTCCTCCCGCCTGGGGTCACGGACGCCCGCTCCTCCCGCCTGGCGCCTGGGGTCACCGATGCCCCGCTCCTCCTGCCTGGGGTCACCGACGCCTGCTCCTCCCGCCTGGCGCCTGGGATCACCGACGCCCCTCCTCCTCCCGCCTGGGGTCACCGATGGCCCGCTCCTCCCGCCGGGGGTCACGGACGCCTGCTCCTCCCGCCTGGGGTCACCGACAGCCCCGCTCCTCCCGCCTGGGGTCACCGACAGCCCCGCTCCTCCCGCCTGGGATCACCAATGCCCCGCTCCTCCCGCCTGGGGTCACGGACGCCCCCGCTCCTCCCGCCTGGGGTCACGGACGTCCCCGCTCCTCCTGCCTGGGGTCACTGATGCCCCCGCTCCTCCCGCCTGAGGTCAGGCCCTCCGACAGCCCCGCTCCTTCTACCTGGGGTCACCGACGCCCTCGCTCCTCCCGCCTGGGTCAGGCCCTCCGACGGCCCCTGCTCCTCCCGCCTGGTAATCGGCAGGACCACATGGAAGACGGATCAATTCACACGGCGTGTGCCAGTCAACCACCCCACAGGACAATGCAACCACAGAAACAAGGAACTCAATTACAAAACGGGCAAAGGACCCGAGCAGACTTGTTTGTCCAAAGCCAACGCGCAAGTGGCCACAGGCACGAGAGGCTCCACATCGCCCACCCCTTGAAGACGCAAACCAGACCCACACTGGGCACCGCCTTGCCCCAAGAGGACGGCCAGGAACAGAAGCAAGCAGTGTCAGCGAGGATGCAGACATCGTCACTCCTGCGGGCTGTGGGTGGGAGCGCAGACGGTCTGTTGTGCAAGATGAGGAAACTCCGGAGACTGGCTGCACGGCGTGAATGTACATTACTGAACTACACACTTAGAAACGGTTACAATGGTGAATTTTATGTTATGGGTATTTTAACACAATTAAAAAACAAACAGGCTGAGCACGGTGGCTCACTTCTACGACTCCAGCACTTTGGGAGGCCAAGGTGGGCAGACCAGCTGAGGTCAGGAGTTTGAGACCAGCCTGGCCAACCTGGTAAAACCCCAACCCTTCTCCACTAAAAATACAAAAATCAGCCGGGCATGGTGGCAAGCGCCTGTAGTCCCAGCTACTCGAGAGGCTGAGGCAGGAGAATCGCTTGCACCCAGGACATGGAGGTTGCAGTGAGCTAAGATCACGCCATTGCACTCCAGCCTGGGCAACAAGAGCGAGAACACAGCTCAAAAAAACAAGAACTACAGTGGGCCACGGTTCTCTGACCTCTTTATCGAAGCACATCTATATGATGGTACATTTGGCAGTTTTAAAAAATGATATTTAAAACACGTGTTCAATAATCTGCTTAGGTCATAATGACAAGAAAACTGAGGTTTTACTCATTCCACAGGGAGAGCTAAATTAATACGGATAAATCATTTGTGTGGAAAAAAGTCTGAAAATAAGTAAACCAAACGTTAAAACCAAAAACCCGCAACCAGGATCCATGGCCTCCCAGATCGGGGGGTCTCCCGGGGCTGGCTCTCTCCCAGATGCCCCGGCTGCCGCTCCCAGGGCGCCCACACCAGGTGCCATGAGCGAAACCGCACACGCGGCACAGGAGGGGCACGCGGCTGTGGGAGGACGAGGGCTTCATTCTTTTTTTTTTTTTTTTGAGACGGAGTCTCGCTCGGTCACCCAAACTGGAGTGCAGTGGCCGGATCTCTGCTCACTGCAAGCTCCGCCTCCCGGGTTCACGCCATTCTCCTGCCTCAGCCTCCCGAGTAGCTGGGACTACAGGCGCCCGCCACCTCGCCTGGCTAGTTTTTTGTATTTTTTAGTAGAGACGGGGTTTCACCTTGTTAGCCAGGATGGTCTCGATCTCCTGACCTCGTGATCCGCCCGTCTCGGCCTCCCAAAGTGCTGGGATTACAGGCTTGAACCACCGCGCCCGGCCGAGGGCTTCATTCCTACATGTGCACAGGGCCTCCCTGGAGAAGCACCAGTGCTTCTTCAAAACCACCCCAGGGGAGGCTCTGACCCCAGGGACCGGGGCAGACTTTCAGGGCCTTAAGCTTCCGGAAGGAGCAGCTGAGGGCGAGGAGGCGAGGGGGGCATCCCCTCAGTGAGACGGCCAGCAACATCCTGCGGGGACAAAGGGTACGGGCCCTGGCGGTGCTGAGGCCACACCCCTCAGGCAGCAGGGCCCTCTGAACAGGTGCCCCCTGACCACTACAAAACCATGGGTGCACGGGCCCCTTCGGCAGGCGGGCTGGGTGCAGCTGACCACAAGGACTGCAGACTGGCCAGGCCACGGGAACCCCTTGCCCAGGTGCAGCCCCCAGGGCCTCCGAATGAGTGCAACTGAATCCTCCCGGAATCCAAGCGGCCATCCTGACCCCCAGGAGCTCAGAACACGCCCTTATTTACATATAGGGCACTGCAGACGCAATCAGTTAAGTGAGTGAAGTCATTATAGCAGGCTTAGATCCCAAACAACCGCTGTCCTCGCAACAGAGGGTAACGTGGACACAGCTGCACGTGGAGGAAGGGCCTGGGTGAAGAAGAGACGGCTCCACCAGCCAAGGGGACAGGCCGGGCTGGGGCTCCTCACGGCCTCCGGGAACCAGCCTTACTGAAACCCAGCTCTCGGACTCTGGTTTCCAAACAGAGAATAAAGCTTTTTGTTTGGATTTTTTTTTTTAAACGGGATCTTGCTATGTTGCCCAGGCTACATTCAAACTCCTGCACAAGTGGTCCTCCCAGCGCAGCCTCCTGAGTAGCTGGGACCACCGCACAAGCTGAGAGCGAATCGGGTTCCGCTGCGTGAGCCGCCGTCTGTGGTACGTTGCTACAGTGGCCCCAGCGCTGTGACCTGAGCGTTTACGTCCCGCCAAATCCACACACTGAAATCGTCACCCACAGGCGATGGTGTCAGGAGGCATTTGACAGGCGGTGAGGTCGTGCGGGCGGCGCCTTCCGGAACGGGATTATTAGTGCTTTTCAAAGGGACCCAGAGTGTGTGTTCGTCCCATTCATCACATGAAGACTCTGAGAAGGCTCCGGCTGTGAACCAGTCCTTACCAGGCACCAGACCTTGCTTGTACTGGCACCTCGCTTGGACTTCCCCGTCATCAGCACCTTCAGCAATCTGGGTCCTTATTTACAAGCCGCCCCTCGTGGTGCCTCCTCACAGAGGCTGAAGCAAATGAACGCAGACCCCGACGGACCAGAGACACCCCTGCCTCCTGGAAGTCTCTGTCCCCAACCCCGACCCTCAAGTCTTCCCAGCTCTGAGCATCCTCGTGCCCACACCATCACCCCCCCCATTTCTACCCATGCAGCCCCCAGAAACACGGACCTCTGGGTCCTTTCTCATCGGCGTCCGCCATCGCCCGGCAGAACTCAGCCCAGGACCTCGCGAACAGGGAAATGAGGTCTCAGACCAGAGCTGACCTTGGCTAAGGAAAACACTCTGCGTCAGTGAGCCCCACCGTTTTAAAAAGAAACGGTGAGCCTGGAACAGAATTGGCACCATTGTTACTGTTATCACTGGCTGATAACAGGGAGAGATTCTAACCTCGTGTCATCAGTATTTTCTATAAAAACTAATAGTAGGCCGGGTGCGGTGGCTCACGCCTGTAATCCCAGCACTTTGGGAGGCCGAGGCTGGTGGATCACGAGGTCAGGAGATGGAGACTATCCTGGCTAACACGGTGAAACCCCGTCTCTACTAAAAATACAAAAAATTAGCCGTGCGTGGTGGTGGGCGCCTGTAGTCCCAGCTACTCGGGAGGCTGAGGCAGGAGAATGGCGTGAACCCCGGAGGTGGAGCTTGCAGTGAGCAGAGATCGCACCACTGCACTCCAGCCTGGGAGACACAGCGAGACTCCGTGTCAAAAATAAATAAATAAATAAATAAATAAATAAATAAATAAATAAAAACTAATAGTATTGAAGACCAGAATGAAATTAAAAACAATGTGCTCTTGGAAAACAAAAGTGACATGCTCTCCAGGGAGTACAAGCGAGAGCAATTTGAGCTTTTCTGACATTCTGCCCTATGGGTCAAATTTTCTGTAGTCAACATGTGTTGCTTTTACAACCAGAAACACTGATTTGTGTTTTTTAAGAGATGGGGGTCTTGCTATGTCGCGCTGAGCCCCAGCCTGAGTCTGTGAGTGAAGAGACGCTGCCGCCTGGGAGGGGCCTCCAGGCAGCCGAGCTGTGCACACGTGACCTGGGCTTGGTCGGGTTCCGAGGCTCCCACAGCCTGACCTAGAAAGGAGAGGTGACATTCCATGCAGGGCGACAGTGTCTACGGGAAGACTCTGCTGGGCTCATCCTGGAGACTGGGCTCTGGGACCTCTGGAAGCAGCTCTGGCTGGGCATGCGATGGAAAGGCCGAGTCACGTGGCAGTCACTCGCCACAGCCGTCTTCACTCAAGGACTCAAGGACGTTCAGCAAACGTCCAGGGAGCCCTGCTGGGTCCCAGGCACCATTTTTCAGCCCTAAGGATACAACCGGGGTCAAAGCTGAGGGATTTGGTTCCCAGGAAGCCCATGGCGGAAAGGGATGGCCTCCGAGCTAAGATTGCAGGGGAGGAACAGGGAGGCTGAGGGAGGGGTGTGCAGACCCCACGGGGCGAGCCGTCCAGGCAGGGGGAAGGGAGGGGTGAGGACCATGAGGGCCAGACGGGGCAGAGTTGTGCCTCCTCTTAGGTGTGCTGGGCGTTATCCAGATGACGGAGGCGGAGTCTGGGCCAGGTAGGTGAGGACACTGCTGAGTGGCCTCCCTGAAGTTACACAAGTGGGAAACTGTAAAACCAACACCCCAACTCGGGCAGCGTCCGAGCCCGTGGCCCCCACCCCACACAGCAGAGAAAGCCGCTATTCACGATGGGCTCTGCTGCCATCAAAACAAAGGCCGCCTTCACCGAGTGTCCAGGCGGTCAGCACGTGCCAGGCACCAGCAGCCTGCCCCTCACGCCCGTCCCAGCATCCCCAGCCTTGAAGCCAGGCCTCCCTGGGTACCTGGCTCCCGAGGGCCTGGATGCTGTCCCCGGTGCCTGGAAGGCCAGACGCTGGTCCTTCTCAGGGGCCTCTGGGGACTGCTTTCCAGAGTCGGGCATTTTTTGTTAGTGGGTGTCTGGTTAGGGGAGCAGGAAGGTTTTACACACCACCCCCCACCCCAATCAAAAGGCCATTTCAGAGCAAAACCACCTGTTGCTCATTTATTCTCTTCACGTTTTTCTAGTGACATTGCACACATACTAGTCAGGTATCCTGCTATACTCCTCTTGGTAATCACACCTAGGTGATGGGATATGACCAAATTAACTAATGCAAAATAAAGGCATCATTAAAAACCCTTGCGAGCAAAGGTTTTGGGAGAGGCACACAAGCCCCAGGGTTCGCCTGGCACTGCAGGACGCCATCCACAGGTGCTGGTACAGCTCTCTGCGTGGCGGGGCTGCACTCCCAGCTGTTGCCATGGTGAGCCGTGGCCCTGTGAGCCATGATGCCTCACAACCCAAAAGTAAAATAAACAAGAATGGGGGCCGGGCGCAAGGGCTCACGCCTGTAATCCCAGCACTTTGGGAGGCCGAGGCGGGTGTATCCCTTGAGGTTAGGAGTTCAAGACCAGCCTGGCCAACATGGTGAAACCCCGACTCTACTAAAAACACAAAAATTAGGCGGGTGTGGTGGTGGGTACCTGTAATCCTAGCTACTCAGGAGGCTGAGGTGGGAGAATCAACTGAACCCGGGAGGCCGCGGTTATAGTGAGCTAAGATTTTGTCACTGCACTCCAGCCTCGGTGAAACAGCAAGACTCCGTCTCAAAAAAAAAAAAAATACATAGAATGGGGAAATATACTAAAATCAAATGCACCCAACTGACCATCACACTGACAGCATAACCCCGTGAAAGACAACAAATGAATCCAAGTTAACTCTGGAAACTGCTCTCCAAGGCACGGCATGGCAGGAGGCATCCCGAGGACAAAAGAATGCTGAGAAGTCCTGGCCTGGCTGGGTCTGCTGCCCTGGTGACCATGCCGCGGCTCTGAAGCTGTGTCATCCGCATTCGAAGGCAGAGCACACGAGTGAACAGGCCCACGCGGTGCAGATGGAGACCCCACACAGAAGTGGGGGAGAGAAGGAGCCTGTGGCACTGGGAGCCGCTGCGGGAACTGCACATCGGTTCCCCATGCAGCCCCCGGCCCGCCGCCCACCGGGCACAGCCTCACGGCCCCCACGACCAGCAGGCAGGTTCGTTTCTGAAGTCCACCCCCCTCCGAAGGAAGCCGAGCTCCATGAGGAAACGGCCAGGTCCAGGCTGGAGCAGAAAGGGCCGAGGGGATGCCCGAGCCTGCTGCCCGGATGTGAGCAACACACAATACCTGATGGAAAAGGGGGTAGTGTGGGGGGAGCCACTCGCCAAGGCCCCCACCAGCCAAACCTGGGAGGACCAGAGCCTCAAGATGAATAATGACAGAAATGGATGATTCCAGGCCAGGCATGGAGGCTGACAACTGTAATCCCAGCACGTAGGGAGGCTGAGGCAGGAGGATCGCTTGAGGCCAGGAGTTCAAGATCAGCTGGGCAAAATGGATAAACCCTGTCTCTATCAAAATACAAAAATTAGCCAGGCATGGTGGTGGGAGCCTGTAGTCCCAGCTACGTGGGAGGCTGAGGTGGGAGAATCACTTAAACCTGGGAGGCGGAGGTTGCAGTGAGCCGAGATTGCACCACTGCACTCCAGCCTGGGTGACAGAGCAAGACTCCGTCTCAATTTAAAAAAAAAAAAGGATGATAATAAACTCAGTTTTTAGAAAGTCCTTGAGTTCACATTAGGATCAAGATTCCTTTCAACAAGAAGGGAAGAATACAGAGCTCTTACAGGACGATGCCAACCTAGACAAGAGAAGGTAACAAGAAAGAGAAAAGTGTCTCTTTGCACCAACACAGTAAGACCAGGGTCTCCCAAATGCACCCACAAGTGCAGACCTGCCTGTGAGAGGGGAGCCGGACCAGGGCCCCCCACGTCCTCAGCCCCTCCAGTGTGGCGCTACACAGGTTCTGAGCCGGCATCTTCAGAGAACGAGAGTCGTGAAAAACACAACCAACAAATGCGAGGTTTGGCAAAAGGCACCGTGTGCGGCAACCCGTCTGAGTTTTGGCCCCAGCCCCACTGGGAATTAAAGTCAAGCCGGGTATCCGGAGGGCCGTGGACCCAGGTGAGGAGTAAGACGGTCAACAGACCGGAGGTGCATTCTGAAGATCTGATGACACGGGGTGCAAAGCTGCTGGCTCGGGGCCAGCTCCCATCTAGGACTTTCTGTGCTACCAGCTTCACGCCCACACCAGGTACGGCGGATGGTACAACGTGTCTCGGAAAAGTTGCTGAAGTTTCCGAGAGCCATACAGTCTACGTCCTTGTCTTCCCTTTAAATAAATATCTGCTCAGCTGCCTCTCCACTCCCTACCCAGCTGACAGAGGAATCGCCCCCACCCTCAGAGCCATAGGGAGGGCAGGGACACGGCACCTTGTCGGTCACATTGGGGTGGGAGCAGCCTGCCTCCTTCTGCGCCTGACCGGAATCTTTTTTTTTTTTTAAGAGGGTCTCACTCTGTCACCCAGGATGGAGTGAAGTGGCACAATCTCAGCTCACTGCACCTTTAACTCCTGGGCTCAGGCAATCCTCCCACCTCAGCTTCCCCAAGGAGCTGGCACGACAGGTGTGCACTACGACACCGGGCTAATTTTTATATTTTTTTGTAGAGATGGGGTTTTGCCATGCCCAGGCTAGTCTAAAACTCCCAAGCTCAGGCGATCCACCCGGCTAGGCCTCCTGAAATGCTGGGATGACCCCACATCTGACCTCCACTTACTGACAAGGTGCTGCCACACAGACCCGATGCTGGGCAGCCCGGGTGGCTGGCGCTGAGAGCTGGTGGGCACGGAACGGCTCCCTGCCCCCTCACCCCCATCCACAGTCCAGGCGGAGACCAGGGCAGGGTGAGCGCACAGGACTGCAGGCGGGCGGGCTGGACGCAGGGACGTCCATCTGTGAGCCGGCCGGCCGTGCATGTGTTCTGCCATATGGTGAGGCGGCGGGAATTGGCTGAGGCCAGGGAGATCTGGGGGTGCCCAGGGGTCCCGGAGACCAGGCAGGGGAGCCGCGACCGCAAGCTATGTCCATAATCCGAAGAGGACAGCACCTGCCTTCTTCACACTCGTCCTCATGAGCGTGGGGGGAATTTTCCACGGCCCTTTGGAAGGCCTGCAGAACCCAGTGAAGCGACATTTCCTGACAGCCAATATGCAATTTTTGTTGTTGTTTGAGGCAGTTTCGCTCTGTCACCCAGGCTGGAGTGCAGTAGCATCATCTTGGCTCACTGTAACCTCTGCCTCCCAGGTCCAAGTGATTCTCGTGCCTCAGCCTCCCGAGTAGCTGGGATTACAGGCACCTGCCACCACGCCCGGCTAATTTTTGTATTTTTAGTAGAGACAGGGTTTCATCATGTTGGCCAGGCTGGTCTTGAACTCCTGACCTCAAGTGATCTGCCTGCCTCAGTCTCCCAAAGTGTTGGGATTACAGGCGTGAGCCACCGCGCCCGGCCAACATGTGATTTTTAAAACACACACGGGTAACAAACCTATTCGAGTGCAAAAGAGACCAGTGGATTTTTAACGGAACTGCAGGAAAATGACACAAATACAGTTTCAGATTCCATGTTTCAACTGACATTTAAGAAACAACCACGTGTTGAGTTTTAGAGAAATATCAAAGAAGAAGACCCACGTTTACCACAGAAAAGGCTGTTAAAATGCCTCCTCACACACTGGATTTCCTCCCACTCTTAAACCAACACCGCAGGAGCCTGAGCGCAGAAGCAGGTGCAATGGCCCGAGTGTCTTCTGTTCAGCCAGATGCAAACACGTTGCCACTCTCTTGTGAATATTTTGTTTGGGAAAATGGTCGTTTTTTCATTAAAATGCTATGATTTATGTTAACAGGCAATGAGTTTATTATTTTAGAACTAATCTAATTAATTAATCATAAATTAATTAGAGCTAATGAGGAATAAATATTCCTCGTTCTAAATTTTCAGTACAGTTCACACTGGCAGCTACAGCCCACGTACCCAAAAGCTCTTTGAGGACCTCAATAATTTTCATGAATGTGGGGGGGGGGGTCCTGAGAGCACTGGCTGAGCCTGAAACTGGAATCAGAGACCGGCGAGGAGGGGACAGAAGCTGCAGGGAGGGACAGGCAGTGAGTAATTCCGTCCGGACACGGACGCAGCCACCTCCCCTTGAACCAACCCCTCCTCCCATAAAACCCCTGTACCTCTAGGGGCTCAGAGCATGTTCTGCCCAGTGAACCCCACGCTCTGGGGCCAGCAACAGGGGAAACGCTAAAGATACGTGTTTGAAAATTTGGACCAAGGTATTTAAAACTCACTGTACAGCTCCCTAAATGTAACTTCCTGTCCAGACCTATTAGGACATGAGGAGAGGGAGGACGGGGGTACCCGAGGTATGGACACCTGTCCTTCACCTGCTGCCTGAGGTGGCTCGCTCCCTCACGCCGCCCCTCCACCCTCTCCCTCACACCCTCAGGGCCACCCCTCCACCCTCTCCCTCACACCCTCACGGCCGCCCCTCCACCCTCTCCCTCACACCCTCACGGCCGCCCCTCCACCCTCTCCCTCACACCCTCACTGCTACCCTCTCCACCCTCTCATGCCCTCACTGCCACCCTCTCCACCCTCTCCCTCACACCCTCACGGCCGCCCGTCCCCTCCACCCTCTCCACCCACTCCCTCACGGCCGCCCGTCCCCCTTCTCCCTCACGCCCTTACGGCTGCCCCTCCACCCTCTCCCTCATGCCCTCACGGCCACCCGTCCACCCTCTCCCTGCTACTGGATCCTGAGTGCCACTGTGAAGCAGGACAGGTGTCCTCAGAGCCGCCCCCAGATGCTCAGGCAAAAAAACAAATGGAACCAGGTCTCCCTGATGTCCCATCTCCAGGGTAGGGCTGGGCGGGAGGACCAGCTCTCGGAAGCCGACCGTGTGTGCCCTTGCCCAACTCCACCTTCAATGACCCCCCTACTTTGGCAGCCTGAAATCGGCCGAAGCGGGAGTGTTTACACCAGGAAAATCGACCAAGTGACAACTCCCACCATCGTTCCTTCCTCACCGAGCACTGAGGCACAGCACTGCCACACACAGCCCGTCGCTAGGAACGTGGATGTGATCTTACACTCAGAACGAAATTACCGTCTCCATGCAAACTCGATTCTCTCTGGTGGCCAACATAAATAAATAAATAAAAGCTACCAGACTTCACTCTGTCTACGGCAGCCGGTAGCTTGAAAGAGGTGATTTACCAAGTCCATCTGGAACAGCCGCTCCGGCAGCCTCCAGCTCCTGCACATGTGGTCATGCACGGAGCCTCCCTCTCGCCAGACACACAGCCCTGGAGCAGGGAAAAGGCGCACACAACAGGCAGGACAAAGCGGGCGACGCTGCCAAGGGCTGCAAAGAACCCATCTGGTGCATTCAGCATCTCTGACCACGTCCGTCCTCGGTTGGCCGTGTAGAGAGACACTTAGGCACCTTCTTGGCACAACTGTGGTGTCCTATTGGGAGTCGATCGGAACCACAGCAGCCCGGATCAAGCCTGCTTTAATGTGAACAAATTATGCAACGCAAGATAACTGAACACGCTTCCAAAAAAAGAGGACTGCCCACCAAGCAGGGGACAAATGGGCAGGAGGGGCCAGCGATGATGCCACTCTCTGCCCATTTCTGCCTTTGTCGCCTCTCATCAAACCAAATGAGGAAGGGAGTGCGTGACGGAGGGCAGTGGGCAGGGGATGTCGAGGGGGCAGCAGTGGTGGGGTACGGGGGGCGCGCCTGCACTTGGTGCCAGGCAATTCGGGGACCTGCCGAGTCCCACACAAGCCCCATGCAGGGCCAGGGCTGCTGACCCCACAGCACTGCCGACTCGGCTGGGAGAAGAGTATGGGGCGGGGGCAGCCCCCCTGCAGCCCCGACATCACCACGCTGCTGAGTCAAGGCCTCACCATGCTGCTGAGTCAAGGCACGGTGTGATGCCTTCTCCCCTCCCTGCCTTGACCCAGCACCACCCTGGCACGACCCTGGAGCCCCAGCTGTAGCACCAATCATCTCCCAGAGCCCACACCCCACACCGGGGTCTGCAGCTGCAGGACGTTCTGGCCACACAGGCCCCTTCTGGGGATCCATGCCCACAGCCCAGACTCGCCCAAGACCCACCTCAGGACCTGGGATCTGCTCCCCACTGCTCCCTGCAGCCTGCCCCCTCCTGCCAGAGACCTGTCAGCACCCACCCCCAACCTGCCCAGTGTCTGGCCTGATCGCTGCCCCAACAGCCAGCCTGCAAGGGCCCCAGTGCCCAAAGCTGGAACAATTTGAGTAATAAAATAAGCGAGACGGTATCCAATTCTAACCCAACTATGAAATTGATAACGGCAAGTCCACATGGACAAAAACGAATGATTAAATAACCAATGGGAGAACAGACGTACAAGTCCTGTGCGAAACTTGACATCACGTTGCTCCCCACCTCTTAGGTGTGGGCCACACACACCTTACTCCGCAGAGACAGGACGGCACAGGGGAAGAGGCACAGGCAGGTGTGAGCCGACAAACACACCACGGCCAGGTGACATGCGAGGCCAACACAGACAGGCTGTGTGGAGGGTGTGGACCCAGACCCAGCGATACAAGGAGGCTTCACCTCTGCACCCTTCCTCCCAAAACCCAGAGCCCCAGTCCTTACGAGAAAAACATGAGGCAAACCCCAATGAAGAGCTGCCCCACAAAACACCTGACCAGCCCTCCTTAAAACTACCAAGGTCGTTGAAAACAAGGCAAGTCTGAGAGACCGGCCACAGTGAGAGGGACCTAAAGAGGTGTGACAGTGAAGTGCCACGTGGGGTCCTGGACGGGATCCCGGGACAGAAAGGAGGCAGGAGGGGAGACTGAGGCAAGCGGAATAAAGCCTTAGCTGGAAAGGCGCCGAGAGTGGCTGGTTAAGTGTAACTCGTGCATCGCGCCGACCAACAGGGAGCAGGGATGCCTGTGCTCTACTCCTGTCCTGATTTTTCTATAAATCCGAAACTGTTCCAACATCCGGTCTTCCCAACACCCCACTGAACGAGGGGGTGACAGAACCAAACTACCTGGGCCAAGCATTTGAAAATTGCCCCCGGGTTGCACGGGGGGCAGCATCAAGGAAAAACAAACATAAGGGCCTTTGTCCTCCTTAACACCCTGCACTGCACCCTCCGGCCCCTCAGGATGCAGAGCAGTGGGACGTGCTTTTCCACACCTGCCACACCCATGTGCACCGCCACGTCCACGCACACCGCCACGTCCATGCACACCGCCACGTCCACGCACACCGCCCCTACCTAAAGACCTTCTCCAACTCTGGTGTTCCTGCAGACTTCAGCCTTCAGAAGGTGTCATCGCGATAGTTTCCAGGTGGACACAGCAGCGCGACCACATCACTGACTGACCCTCTCCCCAAGACCAAAGGAAGAAAAACTCCAATAAACCTGTAACAGCAAAGAGGAGGAGGGGCTGGGCAGCAATGCCCTGGGACCTGGAAGGCAAAAGGCCCTGTGGCCACCAGGAGACTGCACTGGGCCGAACCCCAAAGAAAGGCCCCGAGCCAGAGGCTCCAGGTAGCCGGAAAGTGGGGGGCCTGCGGTGCAGGGTCCCAGTCACTGAGGAGTCGACCGCCAGACCTGCTTCCTCGCCCAAGGCAGCCGGGGAACGAGAGGGCTTGCGGGGGCAGCAGACTCCTTACCAGGCGTGAGACGCCTGGCCCTCCCAGGCAGGACACTCCCCCCGGGACTTCCGCCACCACCAGCTCTGTGGTGCCCTACAAGTCAACGTGGGCAGGCAAACAAGGGTCACCAGGGGCCGAGGAAGCCGCAAAGGCCAGGACAAACAGAAAAAGGGACCCTCAGTGGAAACAGCTGAGTACGAGGCCGAAGAAAACACCGAAAGGAGACGCTATCACCAACCGCTGCCAGCCACACCCTCCCACCGTGTGCCGCCATCAGCAGCAGCCGCGGGGCCAGCACTGTGGCTTCGATACTAATCCCGTGACAGCCTTGGGAGCCAAGCCTTTTACCACCACGCCCACTTACGAGGGTCGGGGACACGGTGGAGAGCGTTGTGGCCGAGGTCACGTGGCTGGTGAGTAGCAGAGCTGGGGCCTGACCACACAGCTTCAGGCCCTGGGGCACGTGGCAAATAGCATAGGCTTAAGCCAGCCCTCGGGGTTTGAGTCCCGGCTCAAACTGTGATTTTGGGAAATTTCTTGACCTCTCTGTGCCTTGGTGCTGTTCTTTCCCCAGAACAAAGAAAACAATGGTGCCCACCCCACAGGGAACTGAGAAGATTAAATGAATTTACACACAGGAAGCCTCTGCAGCCGTGAATGTGCTAGGCACTGCTGAATCACCACATGATACCCCGGTGCCTCTCAGCTGAGATGAATAACCCCAGAGAAAGAGTGTGCTATGCCTTTGACACAAGGGCAGGACACTCTGCCTTAAAAAGACACCTTCAGAGAAAAAAGAACGAAAGGTAAGAACAGGAACAAGGTGACAAACTTAATAGATGGTTTGGACAGGAAAATCTGAAGATACCTCCTAGAATATAAAATAAACAAAGAAATGGAAAACAGAAGAGAATTAAAGGACCAGCCTGGGAGGGCCAACAAACAATCAGTGTCAACTCTAAAAAACAGTCAGAGATGGGGAGTCGGCCGTGGGATAAATCACTGGGTGTAAAGCTCCCCACGTCCAAATGTTGCAAGTTTCCACAGCACGAGTTCCCAGCACAAGAGACAATGAACATTACTGTGAAACTTGAGAACCCTGAAGACAAAAGATTCTACAAGACTTTCAGGACAAAAAAACACACACACAAAATCAAAATGGCACCTGACTTCCTGGTCACACAAGAAGCCAGAAGACAGTGGAGCAATCCCTTCCAAATGCAAAGGGAAAATTCTTTCCAACACAGAATTTCATACCTAGCTAAACTATCCTTAAGTGTGTGGCTGGAGGAAAAGCATTTTCCAACTAGATCCCCCAAAAGGGTCTCCCACGCTGTCTTTCTCAGAAAGCTGCTGGAGAGGTCTTAACTGGAGATTAAGCCAACAAAGATGAAGACAGGGAGCCAGAGATCAAGACTGTAGGCAGAGGAGAGAGGAGGGAGCTGTTCCCAGCTCGGGGCACAGGGAAGCCCTACGGCATGCTGTGTGGGGGCCGGGGGGCACCAGGAGGGAGGTGACACAGGCATCGGCGGGCGCTGCCCCTCTGCTGGGAAGAGAAAACTGGAGTAAATGTGAGACAAGACGTCTAGAAAACTGATTTAAACAATCACGATGTATTAAGTCCAAGGAAACCCAAAAGTTGTGCAAACAAGGGACTGCAATCCTGGTAGTTCATGAATATTCACATCACCCACAATTAGGTAAACACTCAACGACTGAAAACAATAAACAGTAACATAACTCCATCAGGAGGATGGAACAAGGAAGAGATAGGCTGAAGTGTCCCAGAGAAAGTGGGGAAGTAACATCCTAAATGGAAAAGTCTAGAAATAGCAGCAGAAATGTGTCATTTAGAAATCTGGAAATAAATGTCAAGAAGAAACTGCTCTGATCCCCTCCAGGGGGTGGGGCCGGGGCAGCAGGGAGGACCAGGGACACATGTTCACTCTTTGTGAGTCCCACAGGACTATCAACACCTTACAATAGAAAATCGGGAAAACTCAAAATAAAATTTTAAATAGAATGTACAATGCAAACTTTACACACAACCATTCAGCAAGGGCAACACCGCAATTTCCTCACCAGGACAAGACACCAGGCCCGGCCTGTGTACACCTGATACAGCCGCATGAGATTCTCTCAACAATCGAGGTGTGGTGAGGAGCAAACAGAGGAAGCCATCCGGGCCCACGCCGAGCCGCCAGTCCACCCTGGGTCCCCACAGCCCCTCCAGACGCAGGGCGGCTCCGTCTTGCAGTCGGTCGAATCTTTTCAAACCTCCCACAGAAGACACGTTAAAAAAGAAAACTTCAGAAAGACCAGACACACTCAAACCCCCTATTTAAAGACAACATCAAGTCAGGGCCCTTCCACCCACCAGAGCGTGTGTAAACTCTTCCTGTGCACCCGATATGTGAGCGTGGACGAAACGACGCCCCCGTGCCCTCACACCCGGCAGACGTGCTCACAGCACCGCTGGAACAACCGGCAGCAGGGATCTGTTCACGTCAACTTGGCGTCGCGCCTCTCCTGACTCTGATCCTCTCTCAGGGGGAACAACAGACCTGTGGGCCCACCAAGGCTGCCCGGAGACGGTGGAATCACTGGTTCTGCCTGGAGGCCTCACAGAGAAGCACCCAGTCCTGAGCGTGGCGGGTGCCCTCCTTCGCGTGTTCAGGAGAATCCCAGAAATGTGCCGCTGGGCCCTGATGCGCGGAGGGGACTCTGCCACAGCATCTCCTGTATGAGTGACAACTGCCGTCACTTCATGACCAAACACAAGTTGAACACTGGACGACCGACTGGTTCAGGTGGCTTCTTTTGAATAAAGCTTTTCCTTTTTTTTTTTTTTTTTTTGAGATGGAGTCTCACTCTGTTGCCCAGGCTGGAGTGCAGTGGCGCAATCTCAACTCACTGCAACCCACACCTCCCGGGTTCAAGCGATTCTCCTGCCTCAGCCTCCCGAATGACTGGGATTACAGGTGCCCGCCGCCACGCCCGGCTAATTTTTGTATTTTTAGTAGAGATGGGGTTTCACCATGTTGGCCAGGCTGGTCTTGAACTCCTGACCTCAGGTGATCCCCCACCTCAGCCTCCCAAAGTGCTGGGATTACAGACGTGAGCCACCGCGCCTGGCCTGAACAAAGCTTTTTCTGCCCTTTGCATAAAACGACAAACACTTCTGGAGGCCCAGCATCGTGCCGACCCCAGGGGCTGGGAGGTGGGGACGCCTCAGGGTGCCTGTCCAGCCTGTGGCGTGAGGGTTGGTAGGAGCGGTGGCCGCACGTTCTGCTCCCCCTGCCACATGTGGGAGGCGGGGAGATGGCCGGGGAGTGAGTGGGCGCCAGGAGACCAGACCTGCCGAGCCCACACTCAAGCACCATGACCAGCACAGCCAGGGACCTGCTACTGGTTTTCCAGATGTCCTCACACTTCCCCACAGGCTTCCCCTTGATGGCACTGGGCACCCCCTCAGCCCCGGCCCCAAACAGCCCATTCAGGGGCCTGGCCCTGCAACAGCTCCCTGCCCGGCTCCTGGGCAAAGCTCCACATCAGCACAGGAAAGGACGGTTACGCCAATTTTGGGGTCCTCAGCAGAGGCTGGTGCCTGACCCCATGGACGGTCCCCCAGCCCCCCGACGGTTCAACCTCCACGTGCCCGGCTGAGTCCTCGGTGATCAGAAACGTCCGGCAGATGAGACACAGCCCCCACCGCTACACACGAGAGCAGGTCACAAACACAGGAACTTCTGAGGATGCTCAGTGGGCCTCTCCACTGGGGTCATCGACAGCCGTGGCAGGTCCCCACCAGACCCCGCAGAAGGTCCGGGGCACCCAGTGTGGATGGGCCGGGCTCTCAGGCGCCCTGTGGACACTCTGGGCCGACGGATCTGATTAACTGGGAGCCTCGGAAATATCGCAGCAGAGCCCCGAGCCCAGAGGTAAGTCTGGGAGGTGGGACCAAGCTTGGAGTTGGCCAGAGGAACACACAACTCCTTACATAACCACCAGTGGCTCCGAAGTCTAGGAAGACAGTCGGAGAAGGGCCCCCACTGATGGCTGATGCAGCTGGGACAGGAATGTGGAAGATGTGTGCCGATCTGGCCGAGACACAGACACGGGTACCACAGCCGGCTCCGGCCGCATCAACACGAAACAGCTTGCAGGGGCAGCCTGCGGCCCCCCCCGTCTGTCCCCATCCTGGCTCTGACTCACCCACCGAAGGCCATCAGACCAAAACCCAGTAACCGCTCGAATCCTGACCCTGGCCACAGCCCTCCCACCCAGCACTGTATTCCCACCACGAGGGATCGTGCCAGCTGTGCACGGCCAGCGTGGGCTCACACGAAAGCAGAGGCCAAGCCGTCCCAGGCAGCGAGGAAACCATGACGCAGCACGTTTCTCCTCGCAGGCAGGCGCACGTGTGAAAACCACCCAGCTCCTTCTCTCTCCCACTCACCCCATCAACACAGAATCTTCATCATTCAAGGACCCCTGCGGCCCAAGCTGGCTGTGCAGAGCGGCCCCGTGTCTGCTGAGGTCCCTTCGCGCCTGGGGGAGGGGCGTGCTGCCAGCCTCCCCAGCACCCAGCACCCCACGAGGGGGAAAGCCGCCTTCCCCAGCGGCCCAGTCCCCCAGGCCCACAGCTCCCCACAAGCCTGACTGGGGATGCTGGTTGTTGTTGTTGTTGTTGTTTTACAAAAACACCTTTCAAAATGGTCGTCAGAAAAGCACCCACATTGCCACGTCCCTGCCAAACACCGTGCAGCCCCCAGACCTCTCTGAGTCTACCTCCAACCATCTCAGAACAGAAAACAGGACGCCGCAGCCCCACTCCTCGCCACCATCCGAGGACCCCGATGGAGTGAGCTGTGCACATTAACCCTGGCCGTGCCACCCAGACGCCGACCCAACACTGTCAACGCAAAACGGGGGTTCAGACAGGCGGGAGGGCAGGCTCCAGACAGAAACACTGCGAGCCTGGAACAGGTGCCGGCTGTTACCGCCACCAGTCCTGGCACCTGGGGTCTCCAGACTTCACCCCTGTGGTCTCATCAATCTGCCCACCTGCAGAACGGAGAGGAAGCGGCAGACGTACCCATCCGTCCTGGCCCTGCCACAGACTCACAGACCCACAACCAAACAGCATCAGCTACAGCGAAACTCCCAACAGCCAGCGACTCCCCAGGGCCAGGCAGGCAGACGAGCCCAAAATGACTTCCCCGAGCCCCCCGGCCCCCAGCCCTCCGCAGCCACCGCCACGCATCCACCAGGCCTGGGCCACACACCATCCGTCCTCGGGGTGAGCATGTCCCTCCAGCAGCCCCTGCCTCGCTCGGAAGGTCCCTCCACCGCCTTATGTTTCTAAAAATCTGTCACCCGCAAAACAACAGCCTCTCACTGCGTTTCCCCCGACATCGCCGGGAGCTGCTGCAGCCGCACACCTTCCCCGGGCCGGGTACCAGCCGTGTTGCTGCCCGGAGCATCTGTGCAGCGCACAGGCGGCGGCAACAACGGGACTCAGACCCAGAATGCTGACTCGGGCACCATCCTCCGCACGCACGGCCTGCAGCACGGCTGGCCCAGCCCCGGGGGCGCGGACAATCCACAGGGGAGATGCCCCCGACTCACCGGCTTTCTTCTCCTGCCTCCTCAGCGCAGGTTCTTTATGCTCTGTGCGTGGCGGGCGTGCAGGGAGGCATCTTCCTTCCCTTTGACGAGCTGGTGCTGTGTCGGCTCGCCTCCAGCCCGACAATAGGCAGGGAGGCTCGAGCGCGAGGAGCAGATATTTAACGGAAGGCCGGCTGTCCTGTCCCCCGCCCCTCACATCCCTGCCTCCTCATGTCTCCAGGCCCGGGTGGTACCCGGCTCCCCCGGGAAGCTGTAGCCAGCAGCTGAGGCACAAACTAAAACACGGCATGGATGTGGAGGAGCTGACGCTGACGTCACAGGAAAACAAGCATCTCTGCATCAGCACAGCACAGAGAGCGTGCGGGCAGCAGCCAGACCCAGGCAGGGCTCGGACTCAGCGGACCTTGAAAATGCAACATGGGAACAGAACCCAGCTGAGCCTGGGGTACTGCAGGTCGGCCTGCCAGGCTGGGAGTGGGGGACAGTGCAGCTGTGGCCGGGGCAAGTGACCTCTGACCTGCATCCAGAGGCTGTGAATGGGCTCGACGCCAATGGCCAAGGGTCCTGAGCACTGTCCTGCGGCCTCGGAACGGAGGGGAGGAGAGGAGGCATGGGGGCCTTGCGATGTGGTTGTGTCCACCCCAGGAACCCCACCAGTGTCTGCAGGGACGGTGGGCGGACGGTGCAGGAACAGGAAAGGCCAAGCTTCGCCAGGCTGAAAACTGTCCCAGCTGGCCTGGAAATGCATACCCCCAGCCTAAGGCAGGAGACACCCCCATTTCCGAGGCTGGACCTCACGTGCTGTGCTGTGCTGTGCCTGGCTGTGGCCAGCCCGGGCTCCTGGGCAGACCCAGAGCCGCCACCGCTGCTGGGTGGCCTGACCCTCCAAACCCCGCCCTGGTTCCCTGACAAACCCTGGGACCTCAGCATCACTGGAAAATGAGAGCTGGCATTTTTCTACAGTCATAAAAACATATGGGGCGGCAGGGTGCTCGGCTGGGAATTCTGCCCGCTACCCCAATCCCACTCGGCACCTGTGCTGACCCCACATGGGCCAGGCTTCGCGCTGGGGGTGCAGAGGGACAGAGGGGAGTGTACTGCAGACCTCTGGCTCTGACCAGTCACACCACACGCTCCCTGCATGCTTATGTGCTGTGCCCTCAATGCTCCAGCACCTGTGGCCCTGCTGACTCTGGAAGGACGAACCCTTGAGGGGCCAACCGATTCCTAGAGACAGCAAATGACTCATCCCACAGTGAACCTTTCAAATGCAAACCCATCAACCCAGAACCCTCACCTGGGCCCACCTCCTACATGGGCCCCCAGTCGTCCTGGGGGCCTCCCCACATCACAGGGACAGCCCCTGCACCCCAGAGCCCGCTGAAGTTACTCCACCTGGCCGACCCAATGCCTACTCCCCCCGACTTTCCCACGGAAACCACAGTAAAGGCCCCCACTCACACAGCCCCCTGCCTCTAACCCACTCGGCACTTCCCCGCACGGCCCTGCAAGGCATGAGGAGGCCTCCTCTCGGGAGCTGAGTAATAAACGACCTTCTCGACAGCATCGTCTCCTGATCACTGGCCTCCCGTACCTGCCTGAACAGGAATAAAGCCTCCATTTAAATCATCAAGCTCATAAACCCGTGTTTATCTGCATTCACGCAGTGGAACCCGGGCCAAAGCCCAGGGTTCAAATTCCAGCTCTGTCAGCAGCTCACCACGAGGCACGGCCACTTCTCCAAAAGGCCAAGCTTCCCTCGTCAGGCGGCTGACCAGCTATGTGAGGGGCATTCTGTAAAATGTGAAACACATAAACCTAACATGTGCGTCTCACTCAAGTCCCCAAATCTACGGGGAACGAGGGCTAGCAACCTACGATGCCTGGTGCTCCAAATCACTCAAGCTAGGATATCTACGCTTTTAATTGGCTGAATAAAATGAAAAGGAGAATATTTTGAAACACAGGAAAAGAGTCTATAAAATTCAGATTTCAGCATGCATGAAGTTTCACTGGGACACGGCCATGCACCTCCTCGGGCGCCGCCCACGCCTGCTCAGAACCCCAGGCTTCAACTACGTGGCCCTGGACAGAAGCAGCTCGCAGACCCCTGGCTAGGGCTATAAAATCATCAGACCACCGAACACCACAGCCACACTGGGCTCCCATAGGAAATACGCATTTATCCTGGTCCAATGTAAACTTCACACAGACGGCCGGCTCAGCATCACGACCACTGTCCTTCAGCCAACTCCTTTCTCCTAATCCATCCCAAAATACCCAGTTTTGCAGAACTCTAGAACATTCAGGCTCAGCAGGCAGATTGTCAATTTTATTAGAAGCCTATTTTAGGGGGAAAACTAGCTTTTCCAGTTTGTTGCAAATAATTTGAGACAAAGCTGAATGAAACTGGATTTTTTAATAAAACAACAGACATACCTATAAATACCAGGGAATCACAGGCGTCCGCTGACAGGCTTCCGTGGTAACCCGCCCACCTAGGCCTGGAGGACACCAGTAGCGTCCTCACTAGGCTTGGCTGCCTCCTCTCAGACACCGCGGGGGCCTGGAACACGCTTGGTGGGGCCGCTCTCCTCCCACTTGACCCTCCCTGGGTGGGAGAGGCGGCAAGGCAGCCTCCTCACTGAGCACTTACCATGTTCCAGGAGCTCCTCTAAACTCTGTTGAGCTTCACAAAGCCCCTTTTACAGAAAAGGAAACTGAGGCACGGGGAGCCCCACCTACTTGCCCAAAGTCACAGCGCAGGCTCCCTGCCGGTGGGGTTTGAACCCGGCAGCACAGGCGCCCACCTGGGCATTCGGCCCCAGCACCGCCCAGGTCACACACCTGGGTGCACTGGCTGCTCCCAGCAGGCAACTCCATGGCAGCCCCGGGTCCAGCACCCTTCATGTCCCTGTGGGGATGGTGTCCCCGCCAAGGACCCCTCTCTGCCCCAGCCTGCAAGGCTATGAGGACGGGAGGCACACAGGCCGGGGGATGGATCCGGGGATTCCGCCATTGCCCCGAGTGAGACACTACGGCCAGAAGGCCCAGCGCCCAGAGAGCCCCTTCCTCTTCTTGGCCCACCCTGGCCCCTGCAACTGAGGACTGTCCCCCGCCAGCCCCACCCCGGCCCCTACTGTGGGGTCAGGAAGGGCCCCTCCACGCCCCCCATGGCTCCACCCATGTGGCTGCAGCCCCTTCCCCTGTTATCTGCCCCAGGACCCCCAGGACCACCAGCACGGGAGAGCCCAGGCTCCTCCACTCCCCCAACACAGGCCAAGGCGACTTTGCCACCCTTGCGTCCAGGAACCCGCTATTAACATCCCTGGTCATGAAAACCTCCTTCTTGCCAAGTAGAAATGGCCTTGGAGCTGGGTTCAGGGGCTCAGCAGGGGATATACCCAGAGGCAAAGGCAACAGTCGAGGTGTCCTCCCGGTCAAACCCCAGGGGCCCCAACAGACCCAAGGGGTGAGGCTCGGGAGGGTCCCAGCTGCCTGGCCCGCGCGTTCCAGGCTCCAGAACCCACTACCAGGACCACCCTAAGTGACAAGATGGGCTACAGTGGGGTGGGGCTGCCTGCTACCGGCGGAATGTGGCACGGAGGACACCTCCACCCAGGGTGCAGGCTGGAGCAGGGCTCCGCTGCCCAGGGACGCTGTCTGTGCTGTGGACGGGCAGAGACCAACAACAGGAAATGCATGGGGCAGCCAGCACTGGCTCTGATGACCCCAAGGAACCACCAGCTGCTAAGTGGGGTCTGCGGCTGCCCGGCCCGGCGGAGTTTGTATTTCCTCCATGGACTCTAAGGACTTCGTAGGCCTGGTCCAGCAGACCACCCAGCGCTGCCCTCAGCAGGGTCTGGGTGCAAAGCCAGGCTTCCTCCGGCACCTCCTCCACAGGTCGGGCACCCTGAGTCTCCACCACACACCACAGGGAGGCCAATGGGGCCTGACGGGGGACCACCTTGTCCCATGGATGCTGCCCAGGCCTGAGGCGACCCACCGAGGAGCCCCAGAGCCTCCGGACTGGAGCAGCAGCAGCAGCGACTCCACCCAAAGGAAGACTGGGACTGCCGCCTACAGCATCCCCCTTCCCTCCACATGACGGGCTCAGCCATCTAGAAACAGCACCTTCTCCTCCAGGAATCCCCTGGAGCCAACACAGAGGGGCCAGGGTGTTGGGAGGTCCCTCTCTTACTGCCGGGGTTCAGGGGACTGCCCACCACCCACCAGGAGAAGTGGCAGAAAGGGCCCTGGCTGTTGTCTTGACATCTCCCTCCCTGCCACATCCACCTACTGTCCTTTGAGACGGGTATTAACACTCACTCTAAGGGGAGTCTGATCCTAAGCACTTTTACAAACATGATATTATTTATAATCACCCCGTTTTACAGGTAAAGAAAAGGCACCACTAAACGGGCCATTCCCTCAAGGTAATGGCAACATTCTTGTTGGTGGAGCCCCAGGAACTTTCTGGACACCCACCCCTTTCCACCCCACGCCCCTTTGCCCAGTACCCTCCCTGCCAGGTGCAGCAGCCTCCAGCCATGGGGGTTCTCCAGCTGCCCATCACCTCCTGGACCATGCCTCCCAAAGGGACCACCATGGCTGGGGCCTGCAGCTGGGGCTAGGTCCGGAGAGGCCAAAGGCTGGAGGATCTCGCTTTCAACCAGCACAGCACGGACGCAGGGGAGGCGCTCTCCCGGACGGGGCTGACGGAGGTTCCGGGGCTTGCATCGGTTGGGGTATGGCTGGAACACTAAGGACAAGCGACTGCAGAAGGGATGCCGTTCAAGATGCACCCGGTGGGATGGCGACAGCGGGAACCGGGCCACGTGTTCCAGTGGCGGCCAGCAGGGTGGTGACAATGGCAACTGGGCCACGTGTCCTGGTGGTGGCCGGCAGAGTGGTGGACTGGTGGGAACCAGGCCACGTCTCCTCAACTCTGCGGGGAGGCTGCACACCCAGGCCTCCCTACTTAGAGGGGTCGGTCCAAAAGGGGCGTCAGTCTCATTTACACTGAGCGCCGGCTGGGCCTGTCCCAGCCAGAAGAACCTACAGAAGAGCCGCCTGCCGTCTGTCCTGCCAGGTGCTGGCCCAGCACATGGTCCCAGTGACCAGCGCCACTGGCAGCACGAACCTCCCGCGGGGCGGGGGCCTGGGCAGAGAGCGTTTCCTGGGGCAGAGCTTACCCACACATTGCTGGTGGGGACAGATCACCCAGCACTCCCACAAGATCAGAGGCAGACCTCGATGTAGTCAACTGTGGTGCACTGAAGATGAGCCCCCAAAACGATAAGTCCACGTCCTACACCAGAACCTGTGAGATGACCCTCCTTTGGAAAAGGTTCCTGCACATGTGATTAAGTCGAAGTCTCAAGGTGAGTGTCCCGGACTGCCCAGGTGGGGCCCAAAGCCGACCACCGGTGTCCCCGTGAGAAAAGACACAGACATGGGGGGCCTCAGGGTGATAGGCCAGAGGCTGGAGTGACGTCTACAAGTCAAGAGTTGACAGCAGCCCCAGAGCTGGGTGGCCAGGAAGCAGGCTGCTCAGAGCCTCCCAACACAGCTGGCCCTGGCCACACCTTGGCCCCGGGTCTGCAGCCTGCTGGCTCCAGCTTCCCCTCTGGGGTGGGGGTGACGAGGAAGGAGGGGGGTCTCTGAGAGTGGCCCTCCCACATGGCTGCATCAAAGCGGGGCCGCCCCAACCCCCAGCGATGCTCTCCTGTTACCAGGGCTGGGCTTGCAGCTGGGATCTGCCCCAGAGGAGCTGCTAGGAGGTCTTCGAATCCAGCCTTGGTCTCACCGCTGCCCCGAGGAACGTACTGCTGCCTCTCGTGGCAGACGTGGCTCAGGCTGACAGGGCCGCCAACGTCCAGAGTCCCACGGCCTGAGGGATCTGCACCGAGGAGCTGCTTGAGGGATCTGCTGCATTTGGGGCTGTGAGTCTCATCCGCTCAAGTCCAAGAGAAGGGCCCTTCCCAGGTTGGCCCAGGTGCCAGTCGATACCACCCCAGACACAGACACTCACGCAAAGCGGCTCAAAGACCAAAATGCTAGAAAATAAATTTGTATCACTAGGGGAAGCCAGAAGGGAAAATATTTTTTTTTTTTTTTTTTTTTTTTTTGAGACAGAGTCTCGCTCTGTCACCCAGGCTGGAGTGCAGTGGCCGGATCTCAGTTCACTATGAGCTCCGCCTCCCGGGTTTACACTATTCTCCTGCCTCAGCCTCCGAGTAGCTGGGACTACAGGCGCCTGCCACCTCACCCGGCTAGTTTTTTTGTATTTTTTAGTAGAGACAGGGTTTCACCATGTTAGCCAGGATGGTCTCGATCTCCTGACCTCGTGATCCGCCCGTCTTGGCCTCCCAAAGTGCTGGGATTACAGGCTTGAGCCACCGTGCCTGGCCAGAAGGGAAAATATTAACAGATTTGAGTATTGAAACAAAAATCACACACACCATTTCTGTATGACCAGACACAGCAAGGAGGGACAAAGAAGAGGAATCCGGGAAAATACTGGCCACACAGCGCCTTACCCGGTGCTGCAGCGAACAGACAGTGAAGATGGAGAAACAAGCAGCAGAGGGGCCCGAGGCACCTGTGGCCCCTCATGTGGACCCCCGTGCCACCACCTTCCTGGGCCCTGGGCAGCCAGGCACACGTGGCAGCAGGTGGAGCCCGCAGACCCCAGCTCCACCACCCAATCACTCCCCGTCAACACCAACGAGGCCGCCACGGACACACACAGAGAATCCCCACTCAACCAGGGCGTGACCAGCCCTCACCTCCCCCAAAAAACCAGGCGCTCCTGATCTCATCACACGCTCAGCCCCGAATGCCCCGGCCCCCAGGTGTCCATCAGCAGAGGAACGGACAGACAGACAGGGTGAATCGCATCACAGAATTCATCCAGCCATAAAAAGGAATGAAAAACCAACTAGGGAGAAGACACGTAAAGAAACAGAAGACTTGAACAACACAACGAACCACGTAGCTCTGACAGACACAGCAGAGCACTGTACCCACATCGGGGCACAACCTCAACGCACAGGGGACGTTTTCCAGGACAGAACACCAGTGAGCCACAGATGCAGCCGCGGTAAATCTGAAAAATCAGACATTATCCGAAGTATCTTCTCCAACCACACTGAGATGAACTTAGAAATCAGTTAACAGAAAGAAAACAGAAGAATTCACAAATATATGGAAATAACACTACAAACTCAACCAACAGATAGAAGATGAAACCACAAAGAAAATCAGAAAATGCTGAGAGATGAATGAAAATAGAAACACAACATATCAAAATTTCAGGGATGCAGAGAAGGTAGTGCTAAGAAGAAAATTTATAGTGATGAACTTTTTCTGTGTGTGAAACACAGTTTTGCCATGTGGCCCAAGGCTGGTCTCCAACTCCTGGCCTCAAGTGATCCTCCCTCTTCAGCCTCCCAAAGCACTGAGATTACAGGCATAAGCCATGGCGTGCCTGGCTATGGTGAAAAATATTTGAAATAAAAAAACGAGAAAGATCTCAAATTAACAACCAAATTTTACACTTTAAGGAACCAGAAAAAGAACAAACCAAAAGTTGGCAGAAGGACGAAAATAATAAAGATGAGAGCAGGGCTGGGTGCGGTGGCTCACGCCTGTAATCCCCACACCTTGGGAGGCCAAGGTAGGCAGATCATCTGAGGTCAGGAGTTCGGGACAAGCCTGGCCAACACGCGAAACCACGTCTCTACTAGAAGTACAAAAGTCAGCTGGGCATGATGGTGCATGCCTGTAACGCCAGCTACTCAGGAGGCTGAGGCAGGGGAATCACTTGAACCCAGGAGGCAGAGGGTGACATGAGCTGAGATCGAGCCACCGCACTCTCTCCATTAGAGAGAGAGAGAGAGAGAGAGAGAGAACCTCCCAACAAAGCAAAGCCCAGGGCCTGACGGCTTCACAGGCAAATTCTACCAAACACTTAAAGAACGAACTCCAGTTCTTCTCAAACTTTTCCAAAAAAATTGAAGAGGAAGGAACGCTTCCTTACTCATCCTGTGAGGCCAGCACTACTCTGACACCAAAGCCAAACAAAGTCACGACAAGAACCTCCGGCCAATGAGTCTTACGAACATGGAAATAATTATCCCTTATGAACACGGATGTAATTGTCCCTTATAAACACAGACGTAAAAATCCTCTACAAAATACTAGTAAAATGAATGCAGCAGCATATCAAGAAAATTACACACCATGAGCAAGCAGAATTTATTCATAGGATGCAAGGATGGTTCAATGTATGAAAATTAAAGTAATATATCACGTGAACAAAATGAAGGAAAAAAACCACATGACCGTTTCAAGTGATGCAGAAAAAGCATGTGACAAAATTCAAAGCCCTTTCATGATAAAAACAATTGACAAACTTGGAATAGAAGGAAATTATCTCATCATAATAAAAACGACGTATGAAAAACCCACAGCAGACATTACACTCAGTGATGAAAACCTGAAAGCTTTTCTTTGAAGATTAGGACAAAGACAAGCATGATTGATCACACCACTTTTATTCAACAGAGTAGTGGAATTCTAGCCAGAATAATTAGGCAAGAAAAAGAAATACAAGGCATCCAAATCAGGAAGGAAAAAGTAAAATTATCTCTGTGCACAGATGATATGATCTTACATGTAAGAAAGCTCTAAAGATTCCACAGAAAGTTGTTAGAACTAATAAATTCAGCAAAGCAGCAGGCAAAAAAGTCAACACACAAAAATCGACCGCACTTCTATACACTGACAATAAACAACCCAAAAGGGAAATTAAGGAAACAATTCCACTTGCAACAGTATCAAAAAGAGTAAAACTTTTAGGAATTAACCAAGGGGGTAAAGACTTGTACAAAGAAAACTGTAAAACACTGCTGAAAGAAATCAAAGATGACATAAACAAATGGAAACACACTTCAGTTCATGGATTGGAAGACTTCATACTGTTAAGACATCAGGACTACCCAAAGTGATCTACAGAGCCAGTGCAATCCCTAATCCCAATAATGTTTTCTTGCAGAAATAGAAAAGTCTGTCCTAAAATTCATCTGGAATCTCAGGGGACCCCAAAACAATCTTGAAAAGGAAGAACAAAGCTGGAGGGCTCACACTTCCTGATTTCAAAACTTCCTACAAAGCTACAGTGATCAAAACAGTGTGGCACTGGCTCAAAGAGAGACACAGAGACCAATGGACTAGAACAGAGACTCCACAAGCGAACCCTCCCATATACGGTGAAACGATTTTCAACAAGGGTGCCAATGCCATCCAATGGGGAGTCTTTTCACCAATGGCGCTAAGAAAACTGGACCTCCACATGTAAAGGAATGAAGTTAGACGCTTACCTTACACCACATACAAAATTTAACTCAAGATAGATCCATGACCTAAACATAAAACCTAAAATTATAAAATCCTTAGATGAAAAAGAAGGGGAAAAGCTTCACAACGTTGGATTCGGCAGTGATTTCTTGGATGTGACACCAAATACACAGGCAACAAAAGAAAAAAAAAAACATTAAGCAGGATTTCAGGAAAATTTTAAAACTTTGTCCATCAAAAGACACTAAAAACAAAGTAAAAAGACAACCTACAGAATAGAAGATATTTGCTAATCACATATCTGATAAGGGATTAACATCCAGGACAGAGAACTACTAAGACTCACCAACAAAAAAACCAAACAATCCATTCAAAAACGGACACAGGACGTGAACAGACATTTCACCAAAGAAGATACAGAAATGGCCAACAAGGCCAGGCATGGCAGCTCACACCTATAGTCCCAGCACTTTGGGAGGCCGAGGTGGGTGGATCACTTGAGGTCAGGAGTTCGAGACTAACCTGGCCAACATGGGGAAACCCCATCTCCACTAAAAATATAAAAATTAGCTGGACACGGTGGCGGGTGCCTGTAATCCCAGCTACTCGTGAAATTGAAACAGGAGAATCGCTTGAACCTGGGAGGCGGAGGTTGCAGTGAGCTGAGATCGTGCCACTGCATTCCAGCCTGGGCAACAGAGCAAGACTCCATCTCAAAAAAAAAAAACAGAAATAGCCAACAGGCACATGAAAAAATGCTCAACATCACTTATCGCCAGGGAAATGAGAACCAAAACCACAATGACATGCCACCTCACGCCCATTAGTACAGCTACTGTCAAAAAAACAGAAAAAGGCAAGAGCTGGAGAAGATGGGAGACAGCGGCACTCGTGCACTATTGCAGGGGGTGGAAAATGCTGCAGCCACCGTGGGAAATGGCACAGCAGCTCTTTAAACAGAATTATCGGCCAGGTGCGGTGGCTCACACCTGTAATCCCAACACTTTGGGAGACCGACGTCGGCAGACTGCTTGAGCCCAGGAGTTCAAGACCAGGCCGTGCAACATGGTGAAACTCTGTCTCTACAAAAAATACAAAAATTAGCCAGGCGTGGAGGCACCTGCCTTTAGTCCCAGTTACTTGGGAGGCTGAGACAGGAGAATCGCTTGAGCCCAGGAGGTGGAGGCTGCAGTGAGCCGAGATTGTGCCACTGCACTGCAGCCTGGGCGACAGAGCGAGACGCTGTCTCAAAAATAAATAAATAAAACCAGAATGATCAATGATCCAGCAATTCCACTTCCAGATCTACACCCAGAACCGAAGGCAGGGTCTCCAGAGGTCACTGTGCACCCGTGCTCACAGCAGCATCATTCACGACAGCTAAACTGTGGAAGTCACCCATGTGTCCACCGACAGAAACGGGTAAACAAAATACATCCAGGCAACAGCTTGTGGTTCAGTCTTAAGAAAGAAGGAGACGGGCCGGGCGCGGTGGCTCAAGCCTGTAATCCCAGCACTTTGGGAGGCCGAGACGGGCGGATCACGAGGTCAGGAGATCGAGACCATCCTGGCTAACACGGTGAAACCCCGTCTCTACTAAAAAATACAAAAAACTAGCCGGGCGAGGTGGCGGCGCCTGTAGTCCCAGCTACTCGGGAGGCTGAGGCAGGAGAATGGCGGGAACCTGGGAGGCGGAGCTTGCAGTGAGCTGAGATCCGGCCACTGCACTCCAGCCTGGACGACAGAGCGAGACTCCGTCTCAAAAAAAAAAAAAAAAAAAAAGAAAGAAGGAGACTGTGACACAGGCTGCTCATGGCTGCACCTTGAGGACACGGCACTGAGTGAAATAAGCTGTCACAAAAGGACAGATCCTGTGCGACTCCTCTCACAGGAGGTCCCTAGAGTCACCAAACTCACAGAAACAGAAAGCGGTGGGTGGGTGTCGGGGGCTGGGGGAGGCAGAATGGGGAGTGAGTGTTTCATGGGGACAGAGGCTGAGTCTGTGAAGATGAAGAGAGTTCTGGAGATGGGCAGTGATGATGGCCGGACAGCAATGTGAGTATCAAATACCAATGAATTGTACCTTTCAAAAATGGCTAAGATGGGGCCAGGCTCAGTGGCTCACACTTGTAATCCCAGCACTTTGGGAGGCCAAGATGGGTAGGTCACTTGAGTCCAGGAGTTTGAGACCAGCCTGGGCAACATGGTAAAACCCTATCTCTACAAAAAACAAAACAAAAACAAAAACAAAAAAACCTCAGCCAAGCGTGGTAACGCACACCTGTAATCCCAGCTACTCAGGAGGCTGAGGCGCGAGGACTACTTGAGCCTGGGAGGCAGAGGTTGTAGCCAAGATTGCACCACGCACTCCAGCCTGGGTGACAGAGCAAGACTCCGTCCCCTCACCACCGCCCCCCCCCAAAAAAAAAGGTAAGATGGCAAAAATAGATGTTATGTGCATTTTACCAGAATAGAAAAAAGATCTGCAGTGCTAAGAATGCCCTAGCATGGAAGAACCTTGGGAAGGTCAGGCGGGTGAGAGCCACCAGAGGCAAAAGGACGAATGTGCGGGATTCCACAGACACTGAACGTCCAGAATCCACAGAGACAGAGGCCGAGTGGAGGTGGCCAGGGCCGGGGCTGGGGCGGAACAGGGAGTGACCGCTGACGGGCACGGGCTTTCCTCTTGGAATATATTTTGGGTTTGGAACTACATAGAGGTGATAGTTGCAAGTATAGAGTTTTTTTAGAAATCCATAAAACCAATTAACTTCATCTAGACACACATAGAAAGTGCCAGAAGAAGGCCGGGCGTGGTGGCTCACGCCTGTAATCCCAGCACTTTGGGAGGCCGAGGCGGGCGGATCACAAGGTCAGGAGATCGAGACCATGGTGAAACACCGTCTCTACTAAAAAATAGAAAAAAATTAGCCGGGCGCAGTGGCGGGCGCCTGTAGTCCCAGCTACTCGGGAGGATGAGGCAGGAGAATGGCGTGAACCCGGGAGGCGGAGCTTGCAGTGAGCCGAGATTGCGCCACTGCACTCCAGCCTGGGCGACAGAGCGAGACTCTGTCTCAAAAAAAAAAAAAAAAAAAAAAGAAAGTGCCAGAAGATCCTCTGCTGACGGTGAGACAGGCACGTCCAGGCATCTGAACCAGGCCCATGGTACAGCCGCAGTCCTGTCCTCATCCGCCTCTGGTGTGCTCCATCCACTGCCCACACCTCCCAGTCTGACCCTTCTCACTGACCCTCAGCCCGGGCAGTGCTGCCTGAGGACAAAAACACCTGTGAACATCCCCACAGGCGCTAAAACCACAGAGCCCCGGGCGGTGGCCACTGGCAACCAGAGCAGGGTGTCCTGTCTGAGATGAGCACTGAAGTCACAGTGAAAGAAACATGTACGGCATCAGGGAGAGCGCCAGCCCCCCAAGCCCTGGTGGCCTGGGACCCCGTGTGGGCAGCGTGTTCTCACACACTCCTGACACTAGCACCATAAAACCCACCCCATGTCCAGGTGGACATCAGCACGCAGGGCAGGGCAGGGCAGGGTTCCCCACCCCCGGCACCCACCTCTGACCTCCTCGGCAAAGGCTACCCCAGAGGCTCTGGCGGAATGTCCCCAACCAGGCTGAGTGGTCCCCAAAGCCGTGGAGCCACCCCTGGTAAACATCTCAAGGACCTACTCATGTGTCCCAGGAGGTTCTTCCTTGGGGCTTGGCCACGTTCTCCGCATTCCCCACAGTGACTCGGCCGCCACCCCCACAACACACTCCCCTGCAGAGCCCAGGCCCCGGGGCATCCTGTGACCCCCCAACTTCCCCTTCCTCCACTGCAGTGGATGAGCAAACGCGGGCCCCCGTCCCTACGTGAGGCCGGCAGGTTGTCCACACGGGCAGAGAGGCGCCCTGAGGTCGCAGACAGAAAGAGCAGACCCCAGGCCCCCAGGCAGGGTTGAGACAAGAGGCAGACATGGCGTAGAAATACGGCGGGCTTCCCCCGCCCCCAGGGGCTACACTGGCCACATGTGGACACCTTTGGGTGCGCACGGTCTCAGCGCACATGGGACCGATGAGCACGGTCCTGTCACCAAGTCAAACAATCATCCAGGTGGCAAATAACCATGGCCCGTGGTCCCCTCCTACAAAGCCGCAGCATGAGGCTGCAGGGCGCTGCGGAGGGACAACTATCGTCTGACCAACGGGGAGTATGTCTTACTTATGTGTTTACATAAACGTTACGTGCTTGCACCCAGCCCCACCCTGAGCTGCTCCAGGCACCCCCAGATCAGCCCCATCTCAGAAGTCTCCCCCTGACCCACAGCCCCTGCAGCCCACAAGCCGGCCCCAGTCCCACTTGAGGCAAAACTACAGCCGAGCACCCACCCCTGCTCCTGGACCTCGCTGGCCTGTGCAGACTCCGTCCGGCACCCTCGGGGCCCCCAAAGTTCTTACCCCTGAGACTCCCCATTCCCCCACCGCCTTCTCAACATGGCCTCCGAATTCCAACCTGCACCCTTGCCCGGCCACTCCCGCCCGGGGCCGTGGACGTCACACGTCATCTCCCTTCCACCTGCCTCTCACTGGGACACACAGGGTCCCCATCTCTCCAGCCCAGGTGGTACTATCTCCAGAGCCACAACCAGGGCTGAACAAAGGAACGCGCCCCCCGCCTCCTCACACTTGCCTCATGCTGCCAAAACCGCCCGGTGGTGTCTGCCTGCCACGGCCATACCCCATCTCCTCCTGCCGGCCCCCGGGCAGGTCCAGCCCCAGACCACCCGCTCCACTCCTGCCAGGGCCCGCCTCTGGATGTCTCCTCGGCCTTGCCGGCCACGGTTCAGGGACCCCTGTTGGCTGAGGGCTTGAAACCAGGATGCCACGCCACCCTCTCCCCGGGGTGATCATGGAAATCCCGTGGCTCCTGGGGCCTCCCCTGCGCTAAGTGCTGCCAAACCTCTATTCGACCCCACTTCTCCCTGGAAGCCGAGACTCTAACCCCAACTGCCCACTCGCCCTCTTGGCCTGAATCTGCCTCCACCTCCGCTTCCTGCCCAACACAGGGCACCGCCGACACCCAGCATCCAGCCTGAGGCCAACCTGGTGTGCACCCTGGCAGCAGGGGTTGGGGACACCTTGCCTGAAGGGCACTGAGCCACGTCCCCTGCACTGGACAGGCAGCGGCCTCGGTCCAGGATCTCCTGCCCACACAACAAACAAGGCATGGCACGGACGCTGGAGGCAGTGTGGGGTTTGGAGGGTGGGGGTGGAACCCCATCAAACACAGCCATGGGATGCATGGCCCCAGAGCAGCGTAGCCACCTGCTCAGGGCCCAGCAGTCTCCGGGATGTGGTAGGAAGTGAGGTCAGAAGCTTCCCTCTGAAGCCACAACCCCCAGGACTCACTTTCCTTCTTCTCCTCCTGATGGAGCCAGCGTGGAATGAAGGGAGCCCCCACTCCAGCTCAGGGGCCAGCAGGGACCAGGAGGAGAGGACAACTGGCCTGGGGGTGGTCATGAGCTGAGGCAGCCACATGGGAGCAATGTCCAGCGTCCCACCTGGCCTTTCCCTCCCATGGAGACAGCAAGGCACCCCGGACTTCTCATGCCACCAACCAGCCAAGCGAGGCCCCCGCCACGCGGTGCTGTCAGCCAGAACGTGCACAGGCAGCAGCTGAGGTCACCATGGCTGCTCGTGCCCTGACGCTCCATGAGGGTGAACCTCCGAAAACGGCGCCACTGCCTCCTCCTCGGCACAACGGATCAATAGTTCAACCCCGTAACATGCAAGACTGGCGTAGGAAACCCCAGTACTCACTGTCTTCTCCTGGACACGGCAGTCCTGGCTGCTCAGGGGTGCTCGGGAAAACTGGACGAGAGAGAGGAAGAGAGAGCGTCAAGGCCCCGCGGCTGCCACTCAACAGTCTCACGGAGGAAGTCCCGCCTCAGGCAGGCTGAGCACACGGACTTCACACAAGGCGCACGTGGCATTGCCAAGGAGAGCCTGCTCCTGGGAGACGTGAAACCCAGTGTGTCTACGTAGGCCAGGCTCCATTAGGTAGGACTTAAAAACCCACAGAAAAATTTAGGGTAAAAGCCAATCAGAGGGACCTGGACAGCAGAGCCGTCAGAGAAAGCTACTGATTTGTATTTTTAAACTATATAAAAATGGGGAAGAACTGCAATTACTTTGAAAACTGACTTGTAAAAGCACTTTAGATTCCATTTCTTCATACTCAAGACAGAGTTCAAAATTATTTTAACACACATCCTGGGCTTCCACGATAAATTATCAAAATAGATGCCTAGGAAATATTAAAACTTAGCTGGAAACGATGGCTCACGCCTGCAATCCCAGCACTTTGGGAGGCTGAGATGAGAGGATGGCTCCAGACCAGGAGTTCAAGACCAGCCTGGCCAACATGACAAAACCCCATCTTTAATTCTATATATGTGTGTGTGTGTGTGTGTGTGCGTGCGTGTGTACGTGTGTATATACATGCATATATGCATAAAAGTATTAAAACTTTAATAAAACAAACATTTTTTGTTTTTCGTTTTTTTGAGATGGAGTCTCATTCTGTGCCTAGGCTGGAGTGCAGTGGCACGATCTTGGCTCACTGCAACCCCTGCCTCCCAGGTTCCAGCAATTCTCCTGCCTCAGCCTCCCAAGTAGCTGGGATTACAGGCGTGCGCCACAACGCCTGGCTAATTTTTGTATTTTTAGTAGAGATGGGGTTTCACCATGTTGGTCAGGCTAGTCTTGAACTCCTGACCTCAAGTGATCCAACTGCCTCAGCCTCCCAAAGTGCTGGGATTACAAGTGTGCACCACAAAGCCCGGCCCTAACTATTTTTCTTTTACCTAGGAAATAACGTGAATTTTTAAAGCACCATATCTTTCAATGTAGAAAGGTAAAACGTGCTTACTATCACAATCGCAATAAAGTGGACGAGGTTAGGCACAGCTACAAGTTTATTTATCTGAGACAGGGTTTCGCTCCGTCACTCAGGCTAGAGTGCAATGGCACAATCACAG
This sequence comes from Chlorocebus sabaeus, assembly GCF_047675955.1. Classification (NCBI taxonomy): domain Eukaryota; kingdom Metazoa; phylum Chordata; class Mammalia; order Primates; family Cercopithecidae; genus Chlorocebus; species Chlorocebus sabaeus. The sequence continues at coordinate 134,681,288 of NC_132923.1, forward strand.
TTTACTGTAGCCTCTACCTCCTGGGCTCAAGGAATCCTCCCACCTCGGCCTCCCGAGTAGCTGGGACTACAGATGCACCATCACGTCTGGCTATTTAAAAATTGGGCCGGGCACGGTGGCTCACACCTGTAATCCCAACATTTTGGGAGGCTGAGGCGGGTGGATCACCTGAGGGCAAGAGTTAGAGACCGGCCTGACCAACACGGCGAGACCCCATCTCTACTAAAAATACAAAAATTAGGCTGGGCGCAGTGGCTCACGTCTGCAATCCCAGCACTTTGGGAGGCTGAGGCGGGTGGATGATGAGGTCAGGAGATCCGGACCCTCCTGGCTAACACAGTGAAACCCCGTCTCTACTAAAAATACAAAACATTAGCCAGGCGTGATGGCGCCTGTAGTCCCAGCTACTCGGGAGGGTGAGGCAGAAGAATCACTTGAACCCGGGAGCCGGAGGTTGCAGTGAGCTGAGATCACGCCACTGCACTCCAGCCTGGGCGACACAGCAAGACTCCATCGAAAAAAAAAAAAATTAGCCAGGCGTGGTGGCACATGCCTTAGTCCCAGCTACTCGGGAGACTGAGGCAGGACAATCGCTTATACCCGGGAGGTGAAGGTTGCAGTGAGCAGAGATAGCGCCACTGCACTCCAGCCTGAGGACAGAGCCAGACTCTGTCTCAAAAAAACAAAACAAAAAAGTTTTGGAGAGATGGGGGTCTATGTTGCCCAGGTTGGTCTTGAACGCCTAGGCTGAAGTGATTCTCCCACCTCGACCTCCCAAAGTGCTGGGATTACAGGCGTGCGCCACTACACCCGGTCTAGTCTTTAAATTTAAAGCCACTTTGATATAAAGGGCTACAAAAATTAAACATTGTAATCAAGTAGCCCCATGTCCAGGAGAATGATAGATCTGTCAGAAAAGGGCTACAAAAATTAAACATTGGCCGGGCGCGGTGGCGCAAGCCTGTAATCCCAGCACTTTGGGAGGCCGAGACGGGCGGATCACCAGGTCAGGAGATCGAGACCATCCTGGCTAACACGGTGAAAAACCCCATCTCTACTAAAAAATACAAAAAACTAGCCGGGCGAGGTGGCGGCGCCTGTAGTCCCAGCTACTCGGGAGGCTGAGGCAGGAGAATGGCGTGAACCCGGGGGGCGGAGCTTGCAGTGAGCCGAGATCGCGCCACTGCACTCCAACCTGGGCGACAGAGGGAGACTCCGTCTCCAAAAAAAAAAAAAAAAAAAAAAATTAAACATTGTAACCAAGTAGCCCCATGTCCAGGAGAATAATGGATCTGTCAGAAAACTGTGGGCGGGGCCAGGCGCGGTGGCTCAAGCCTGTAATCCCAGCATTTTGGGAGGCCGAGACGGGCGGATCACGAGGTCAGGAGATCAAGACCATCCTGGCTAACACGGTGAAACCCCGTCTCTACTAAAAAATACAAAAAACTAGCTGGGCGAGGTGGCGGGCGCCTGTAGTCCCAGCTACTCGGGAGGCTGAGGCAGGAGAATGGCGTGAACCCGGGAAGCGGAGCTTGCAGTGAGCTGAGATCTGGCCACTGCACTCCAGTCTGGGAGACAGAGCAAGACTCCGTCTCAAAAAAAAAAAAAATTTAAAAAAAAAAAAAAGAAAACTGTGGGCGGTTTCGAGCTTTGGTCCCATCTTGGACTCAGTGGTCCATGGCCAGAAGCCTGGCAAGGAGCCCAAGCTAAGCCAGAAGTGGACACAGAGACACAGACGTGGCTGGCTGGCCACAGTTGCTAGAACCACACTCGCAGGCCCCAGATGCCCTGAGACCCCAGCAGTACTGGGGAGTCTAAAGTGCTCACCTAAAGACAAAGTCACATCTCCCACGCGTCAGCTCATCACAGGGCTTTGAACTTAAAGCCGAGGACAGCTGTGAGCCAGGAGCCAGGCCCAGGGAGCACCGGGCAGGTGAGGTGGCTGGTGGGGCTGTCCCCACTGTCCACACGCCCCGTGGGCTCTACGCTGGCCACTGGAGCCTCTGAGCAGTTCATGGGTTCTTTATAAGAGCAGTTTTCATTTGGGTTAATAAAATGTCAAAGAAAAGGCTGGGCGCGGTGGCTCACGCCTGTAATGCCAGCACTTTGGGAGTCTGAGGCGGGCGGATCATGAGGTCAGGAGATCGAGACCATCCTGGCTAACACTGTGAAACCCCGTCTCTACCAAAAATACAACAAATTAGCCAGGTGTGGTGGCGGGCGCCTGTGGTCCCAGCTACTCGGGAGGCTGAGGCAGGAGAATGGCGTGAACCCGGGAGGCGGAGCTTGCAGTGAGCTGAGATCCAGCCACTGCACTCCAGCCTGGGCGACAGAGCGAGACTCCGTCTCAAAAAAAAAAAAAAGTCAAAGAAAAAAACCCAAATGGCATTATATTAGGCATCCCTAAACTCTCTGGCATCACAGGATTTTAAACCACGATCCTATATGGCGTCCAACCCCCCAGGGGGTCTGGCAGGCACCCACAGCCAGGAACAGCCCCCAGGGCCGCCCCCCACAGACCCCACCACTGACCATGAATGATGAGGCCTTCGTCCCTGCGCTGACGGGCCAGGCGGAAAGCCTCTTCCAGCTCCATCTGGGAGGACACCGTGCAAGGGTCACCTGGGTGGGACAGGAGACAGTGCTGAGGTCGCTGAAGGCCCAAGGCAAAGCAGGCTGTGATGGGCCTGCTCAGCACACCAGACGAGGGTCTAGTCCCACTGCTCAGATTGGCCACCTCCCGGCAGGGTTGGAAGGTCCAAGGATGGCCGTCCACACTAGGGAGTCACCCGGCCCCCAGTGCCGCATCAGAGCCACCCAGGATGGGAAGCTGGTGCACTCACAGCCCTGGGCGCCACTTGGAGGGCTAAGCAGTGAGCAGGGCTGAGGACACTCTCCTGAGGTCAGTCCCGGGTGGAGGGAAAGTTCCTTGCCCTCTGTGGCTGGACAGGGACATGGAGGCGTACAGAACCCACGCCCTGCGGGGCTGTATCCAACCCAACGGGGGCGGCATCAGGCTGCACCCACGCGGCCGTGTCCTCAGCCAGCAGCTGCCCACCAGTCCCTGGGCGAACGGGGTCTCTCTGGACGTCTCCCAATCCCCTCCCATCCTTTTCAGGATGTGTGTCTGAGAGAGAGGAGGCGGACACGGTGAGCCCTGGCTGCACGCACCCTCCCCATGGTCCCTAGAGCAGGAAGAGCCCATCGTTCAGAAGCACCTACCGGAAAAGGCCAGGACATGAGAAAGGAGGTCAGAGGAAAAGGTGAGGACCTGCCCAGGGTGGGGCAGGGAGACCCCCTGCAGGCAGTTCAAGACCAGAGCCCTTCCTAGGGGCATCTAGGCCCAGGTCCTTGTTAAGCCTCTGCAGCCAACCTCTTTCCCACCATCCCCCCGGGGAAAAGTTGGCTCCAACAAGTTCAATTCCACGGTTTTAAGTCTCCCCACAGAAGAGGCTGATCACACCCCGCATAAGAGGCTGCCCTGGCGAAGTCCCCTGAGGCTGAGGATACCGGCCGACACGGGACAAGGGCTACCTTCGCTGTCCACCCACTTGAGGGTGAGCGGGTGCTGCTGGTGCAGACGGCACATGTCTCTTACTTCCTCGCAGAGCTCCTCGAACGTTGTGGCGGCGTCCACGCTGGTGATGAAGATGTCCCTGGGGCGGAGGGGACACGGGCATCTGTTACCGGGGGGCGTATTTGAATCAAATTAAACAATTATGACTGATTAACCAAATCATGGATTAGATAAGTGAAACTTTCCCCAAAAACAGTATGAGAGCCTCCCCCCAGCCCCTCCAACACAAAACAGAACCATTAACCATAACCATCATTTAAAAACGACCACCATCGGCCGGGCGCGGTGGCTCAAGCCTGTAATCCCAGCACTTTGGGAGGCCGAGACGGGCGGATCACAAGGTCAGGAGAAAGAGACCATCCTGGCTAACATGGTGAAACCCCGTCTCTACTAAAAAACACAAAAAACTAGCCGGGCGAGGTGGCGGGCGCCTGTAGTCCCAGCTACTCGGGAGGCTGAGGCAGGAGAATGGCGTGAACCCGGGAGGCGGAGCTTGCAGTGAGCTGAGATCCGGCCACTGCACTCCAGCCTGGGCGACAGAGCAAGACTCCGTCTCGGAAAAAAAAAAAAAAAAAAACGACCACCGTCAACTTCCCTGCACAGAGAAGAAAGCGCGACCTACCTGGCTGGAAAGAACGAGGTCAAATTGGGAGAAAAGAAAGTGCCCTCTTGTGCGAGGCCTGGCAACGGCACCTGGTCGGACACCCGTTCAAGTTCACCCAAGTGTGGGTGACCCCGGGATGGACACAAGCTGGGTCGGTGCAGGTCCCCTGGCTTCGGTGAGGTAAAGGAACCCAGTCAGACCTGCTCCCAGACCTCGACAGTGCCAGTGGTGGAGGCCAGACCTTCAGGCGGTGAAGAGGCAGGGGATTAAATAATTCCATAACGAAAGGTCACTCTTTAGACCCCAGAGTGGGGACTGGGTCCGCTGCTGCGGCTACGACAGAAGCCTGGGCAAATTTTTCTTTTTTTGAAAACCGAGTCACACAGTGTCAGTGTCTTTTATCTTCTCAGCCCCAGACAGGACCTGGATCCCAGGGGCTGGAGAAGCTCAGGGACCCCCAGGCACCCTGTGAAGGCTGGCGCTTCTCTGCTGCTAGAAACCCGAGGTCCCCCCATCACCGCCTGCACTGAGCAAGAGCTGGTCTCACCCTGCGTGGAGGAGAGGGACCACCACAGGGCCTAGCTGGTGTTTCCTGAAACTCGGAGAAGGAATCACACCCTTGTGGAACACACCGAAATTTCAGAGAAATCTACGGCTTTCTGACACCCACAAGAGCGCGGGGCAAGAACACAGGGCCTATAAAAAGAAGCCTGAAGGGGTGTGAGACGTCCCAAACCACAGAGATACAGGCTCTGCTCTTTGCAGACACTGCTGGCTCCCCACAAGGTTATCTGAATTCGTCAGACAAGTTTCGAGAAACAAAGTTCTCGTCCCAGACAAGAACTCCAGAGCAACAGAACACAGGATCTATCCACAGCTGCAGCCCCAGCATAGCAGCCCAGGGCCCACCTGCCCCACAGGCCTCACCCAGCCCACCCTGGGCCGCAGTCACCCACCCCTTCCTGCTGGAACTGGCCCCCCAGCACCTGCCCCCAGTACCCGAGCACCCCACAGGAACCAACCTGGCTGGTCTTCGCCACAGCCCGCAGCATCACGGCAGATTAGGAAAGTGAGGAATGGAGGGGTCACACACCCAATACCCTGGGTTCGCCCCAAGCTGACATCCATGCCTGCTGCCTGACCTGGCGTCCAACAGTCCGACCACCAGGAACTCCAGAGTGGGAGTCAGCCATCCCTTCACCTTTGACCCCTTCCTGCCCCATGCCCCCGCCCCCACACAGTCCTGTCCCCAGGTGGAAGCCAGTTTCCTGCCAATCTGGAGGCCAGGTGGGTGGCTCCAGTCAAACCCCAGGACTTGGGAAGTGTCGGGCCACCACTTCCAACCCTATCCCAATCCTGAATCAAACAGCTGCTCTGTGCCCCTCGGCAGGGGTGTCCAGGACCCAGCACCCAGCAGCCAGCTGGGCAGCCAGGGAGAGACTCCTGTGTCTCTGCGGGGCCCAGCACCAAGCCCTGAGCTCTGGTCTCTGGGCTTTGCACACAGAACCTCCCTGAACACAAAAGTTGTCTGAGCTGGGCCAGGCGCGGTGGCTCACGCCTTTAATCCCAGTGCTTTGGGAGGCCGAGGCGGGCAAATCACGAGGTCAGGAGTTCAAGACCAGCCTGGCCAACAAAGTGAAACTCCATCTCTACTGAAACTACAAAAGATTAGCCGGGTGTGGTAGCAGGCGTCTATAGTCCTAGCTACTCGGGAGGCTGAGGCAGGAGAATCACTTGAACCTGGGAGGTGAAGGATGCAGTGAGCCAAGACCACACCACTGCAGCCTGGGTAACAGAGCAAGACTCTGTCTCAAAAAAAAAAAGTCTGAGCTGGAAAAGGGAAGAGCCAGCACCAGTGTTTGCAACTCTAGAAGAATGGGCATCTGAGACTCGGTCTGGGAGCCTGGCCCAGGTCACCTGGGACTCCCTGAAAACACAGGTGTCCGGGGACCCCTCAGGCCCACAGGGAGCCAGTGGGGGAGGCGAAGATTGGATCTCAAGTGTGCTCAGAGGGCCCTGGGGGGACGGGCAAGGATGATGGGGTGGCCATGCCCCATGGGGGTGACTGAAGAGCTCCTCCTTTTTCTAAAGACTAGTCTTCCACGTGTCCACACTCAGCTACCTCCACGGACAGCAGCGTCTCACCCCAGGGACGGAGTTTCTAGGGCTTCCAATAACCCAGTACTCATCCTGGCAACCACTTTCTGGAACTGCGTCATTGCCCTAAGGCCTGAGTGTCCCACCCTACAGCCAGTCCCCTCAGAGAGGCAACGGGTGCCAAGAGGGAAGAGGAGCCAGCATGGGGAGAAGGGCACTACACACTCTCCAGCAGAGAGGAGGAGGACCTGGCAGGGGACAGAGGAGAGAAGGAATGGTAGGAGCAGGGAAGACCCAGAGGGGAGACAGGCCCTGGAACAGGGAGGAAGGTGAAGGAAGAGGTGTGGCAGGGAAGGGAGAGAGGGGAGAGCGGGAAGAGGAGGGAAAACAACAGGGAAGGAGGGAGGAAGAGGAAGGGGTGGGGAGAGAGGGGAGAGAGTCCGGGAAGGGAGAGAAGAGGAAGGGGTGGGAGCCTGGTCTCTCCAGCCCAGGGAAACCAGAGTCACCGGGTGGAATTACACCCACCCCACCACCAAAGTGCTCCCAGGGGCCAAAGCAGGACAGAGGGAGGACGGGGCGGCCCAGAACTCCAGGGCACTGCCCCTGAGCCTTGGTCCCGGGAATCGGGCACTGGAATGCAGGAGGGTCTGGGCCCCTGCAGCCCTGTGGGTGTGGACCTCCCTCTTGCAGGACGCCCCTGACCTCCACACCATCACCTGTTGCCTAGTTTGTTGGCTCCAGGCTGGGAAGGAGACAGCAAGCCCAGGTCCCTGGATAAGTCCAATAGCCAGGACCTCAATCACACCAAGTTTTAACCGGCTGACTTCCAGGTCAAAAGACATGGCTGCCCTACCCCTTTGGGTGGGGTTGGACGGTCAGTTCCCCAGAAATCCCTTTCTTCTGCTTTCTGGCACCAAACCCGACCCCACTGCACCCCGAGGGTTCCAGGTGCTTGCCAGAGGGGGGCTGCAGAGACCCCAACCTTCCCAGAGACAACTGAGCCTCCTCAACAAACCCGGGGCCAAGCAGCCCCAGATGGCTGACCCGAGACCCCAAGACAAGGTTCGCAAGGAGCTGAACCCGCTCAGACTCGCAGGGCACCACAGAGACCCCTGGGGTACTGTCCTGACAGGACATGGCCCAGGGAAGATGTCACCCACGTAACCCTGCCAGCCGTCCCTGCCTCTGGGGCTCAGGTTGCCACCGCGGGGGCTGAGGGCGCACCGGGGCAGGAGCAGCTTTTCAAGATCTCAAGGACCACCCAGTGCAAGCCCGGAGCCCACAGTCCGCTCCCCTCCCTCTCCGCAGCAGCGGCCACCCTCACCGGAGCGGAGGTCCGAGTTCGGGGCTCCTGGGGACGCAGATGGGTGGAAGAACAAACCCACGGGCCCTCCCTTCCCCACCACCCACACTTCGGGGGGCAGCGACCCCTCCGCTGTGCCTGTGAGCCCGGCTACCTGGTGCAGACCCCGCCACCCCCACCAGCGCTGCCCCGGACCCCTCGGCTCCGGCCCCTGACCGCGCCCCCTCCCACAGCCAGGCAGAGGCTTCGGGGGGCGGGTGCGACGCAAGCCCCGGGGCGAGTCTCGGCCGCGCCGTCGCCTCCAGAAACCCCTGTCCCCACCCGACCACCCGGAGCCCTGCCGGGGGCTGCAGTGGAGCCACCGCGCCCGCGCCCCGGGTCTCCGGACTTTGGCTAAAGCGAGACCCCCGGCCGGGTAAACGGGGAGAACATTTAGGAAACGCTGATTTTAAGAAACCCACCAGGAGTTTTTACAACTTGATGAAAACTTTCAATCCTTACAGGTTTGCGGCCGGAATGTCCCCGCCCAACTTTCCAGCGAAAACGTCAACCACAGTGACCCGGCCGAGGAGCGCGCGGCGCGGGGCCGACCCCAGGGAAACCCGGTCCCGGGGAAGGAGCCGGCGCTGCCCACGAGGTGTCCGCGGGTGACGCTCACGGGCGGGGACCGAGGACCTCCCGCAACAGCCCCGGGCCCGCAGCGACCTCGCCGCCCTCTCCCTCCCTCCCTCCCTCCAGCGCAGGAGCCCCGACGGCTGTGCCCTCCCCGCCCTCCCCGCCTCACCCGCCGCCGCTCCCCGCCCTCCCAGCCGCTCACCCTCCGTAATGCGCCTTGAGGCGGACGCGGCCGCTGCTCCCGTCCATCTTGGGGCTGGTCCTGCTGGGCATGGCGCGCTCCGCCGGCCGCCGTCAGCGCTGCGCCCCGGGAGCTCCGGCCATGGCGCGGGGCGGTGGCGCCAGGTGGGGCCGCAGCGGAACGCGGAAGGCAGCGCTCAGGACCGACGGCTCCGGCCCGGCCCGACCAACTCCGCGGAACTCCCCGGAACTCCCACGGCGCGCGGGGCGGCAGCTGGGGGCGCGCGGGGCTGGACCGTCCGGCGGGGGCGGGGGCGGGGGGGGCGGTGTCCGAACATGGCGGACCGAGGTGGAGCCGGCGGCCAATCCGCGGGGCGGGCGGTCCCGGGGCGGGCGGTGGCACCTGCGGCCAATGAGGGCGAGGCGGGGGCCGCCACCTGGGCCAATCCTCGAGGGACCCCCGGCAGCGGCCCAATGGCGAGGCGCGGGCGGGGCTACCTGTCGGGGGGGGGGGGGCGCGGCGCACCTGCACCAATGGGACCGCGCGCGGCGCGGCTCTGCCCGGCAACCGGAGGGGCCCCGGCCTGGGGCACGGAGCTGCGGACTTGGGAACTCGCTGGAAACGCTAGTTCTCGGCCCTCGCCCAGACCCTCCGAATCGAAACTCCTGCGGCGCGCGCCCTGCCAGCCCGAGGACCCCGCCGTCCAGGGGTTTCCTGACATCTCACATATGCCGGACTGAAGCTGCAAGGAGCGGAGAACCCGGCCAGGGTCAGGGACGGGAGGGTCCAGACTCGGGTTCTCTGGGCCCCAGCCCCCGCTTCGCCCCCATCGAATCCAAGGTCCCCTGTAGGGAAGGGCCGTCCACACTCGTGAGTGCAACCGCTCACTCCGCCCAGGTCAAGGACGCGGCATTGCCCCGAGTCGCCCATGACCTTCATTTCTGAAGCCACAGCCTCTTGGGCCTTACTTGTGGGGGGGGAGCTGATCTGGACAATCGCCCTCCAGGCCATTCCACCGCTGCCCAGCTCCCTGCCTCCTGGGCTCCTCCCCTGAAAATGCGGACCAGTTTTCCCTATCAGCGATCCCTTGCTGTCTGTATCCACTGAAGCCCAGACCTGCTGCTCGCAAGACCTCACCCAAGCACCAGGTGGACACCCAGACCCAGCTCCTGACCTCGGCCCCTCTCCCCAGACCCAGCTCCTGACCTCGGCCCCTCTCCCCAGACCCAGCTCCTGACCTCGGCCCCTCTCCCCTGCGAGTGGACCTGCTCAGGCCACGCCCTCGCCCTCGCACCCCTCACCCAGACACAGCCACCAGGACTTCAACCGCGTGCTTTCATCCCGCAGGTGGGGTGCCTGGCGCATCCTTGATGCCAGGCCTTGGGGAGACCTGTGGCCACAGAACTCATGTTCTCCCTAGAGGTGGACAGCGTTCCCCTCTCCTATGCAGAAGCTGTCGTTCTTTCTTCTTAAACACCGTTTGCACCCTCCCTCCACCCACTGACCCATCTCTGCCTCTCTCTACAGCAAAGCTTCTGCCAAGCCGCCCCGCTCCCCCTCTACCTCTCCTGCCACCACCCACTTCCACATTTTAAATACAAGGGTCGGTTCTCAGACGTTTTCTTTTCTTTTTTTTTCTCTTTTATTTGAGACGGAGTTTTGCTCTTGTTGCCCAGGCTGAGTGCAATGGCATGATGTCGTCTCACTACAACCTCCACCTCTCGGGCTCAAGCAATTCTTCTGCCTCAGTCTCCCAAGTAGCTGGGATTACAGACGTCCACCACCACGCCCAGCTAATTTTTGTATTTTTAGTAGAGACGAGGTTTCTCCATATTGGCCAGGCTGGTCTCCAACTCCTGACCTCAGGTGATCCACCTTCCTCGGCCTCCCAAAGTGCTGGCATTATAGGCGTGAGCCACCACGCCCACCTCAGACATTTTCTTGGCCTTTAGCATCAGACTCCTGGGAAGGCTCACACATCCCCCACCCCCGGTTCCAGCTCCCCAAATCTCCCATCCTTTGCCCTCCTGGTCTGCAGCTTTTAAAAGTGTGGAGCCCTGGCCTCAGCCTTTGGCCCACTTCGCATCCCCAGCTCAGATGGTCCCCCCAAGCTCCCAAACAAGGTTCACCCAGCCCCAGGCATCCTCCTAATGAGCCTCTCAGCTGACCTCTTCCCCAACTCGGTGGTGCCCACTCCATCTTTCTGGGTCATCAAAGTCCCCCAGTGGTTCCCATCGCTCCCAGAGGGAAAACCAGCTCCTCTGCCTCGGCCTCCGGGCCTCCTGGCTGCCCCGGCCTCCACCTTTGCATGGTCACTCCCTCTTCCAGGAGCACCGTCCTACAGAGATCTGCTGGACTGGCACCCACATTCCTTGGAGTCTCTAGCATACTTAATGCCCATTTCAGCAATCTACTCCTCACCCCCATCTCCATGGGGCAACCCCCTGTGTATCCCTCACACAGGCACAAAGCCCCATGCCCATCAGCTGGGTGTGAAGGGGGGCAGAGAGTAGAGGGTGAGGGGGTGGCCTGGCAGTGATTCCCAGATTCCCAGTGATGAGTGGGAACCTGTGTCTGCAGCAGCCCCAGAGCCAGGCACCCGTCGGCCCAGCTCCCCTATGCTGGGCCCCATGGCCAGGGCTGTGGCCTCATCTGGAGTCCGGCCTGGCAACATGGCCGGGCACTTCCTGATGGGCAGGGAAGAGCAGGGTTTCGCCTTAGTGGGGTGGTGCCTGGAAGGGGCCACTGGACACCCACAGGACTTCCTGGTTGGTGTTCTGATCCAAGGAGGCAGCAAGGCCTGGTCCTTGATGCCACTGCCCACAGCAGGCAGGACGGACCCTCGGTTGTGTCCTTCCCTGTCACTGGACACCTCTCCCTGGGCCTGCCCCACCCAAGGTCCCGGAGGACCCTTTCTTTTTTTTTTTTTTTTTGAGACGGAGTCTTGCTCTGCCGCCCAGGCTGGAGTGCAGTGGCCGGATCTCAGCTCACTGCAAGTTCCGCCTCCCGGGTTCCTGCCATTCTCCTGTCTCAGCCTCCCGAGTAGCTGGGACTACAGGCGCCGCCACCTCGCCCGGCTGGTGTTTTGTATTTTTTAGTAGAGACGGGGTTTCACTGTGTTAGCCAGGATGGTCTCGATCTCCTGACCTCGTGATCCGCCCGTCTCGGCCTCCCACAGTGCTGGGATTACAGGCTTGAGCCACCGCGCCCGGCCCCCGGAGGACCCTTTCTAACCAGGGACGCCCCTGCTGGGACAGGCCCTTGGCGCTGGCCTCCCCAGGGAGACCCATGCTGCCAGGCAGGAGCCTCCATCCTGAAAGCCAGTCCCAGGGTCACGGCAGTACCCCAGTCCCAGCGAGGGAAGATGGGGGCGGGGCTCTATTATCTGTGGGGTTGGGAGGGAGAGGGCGGCCTCGGTGGACAGTCCACCCCAGTGTCGGACTTTGTTCAGCCCTGATGCCGGTGGAGGGGGTGGGGGCAGATGCAGGTCCCGAAAGGCTCCAGCAGAGGGCTTCGGGCACAGGGGCTGCCCAAAATATCCCGAAAACCTCCCCCCGCACCCCCCCACCGTACCTGCTCTGGCCTCCCCTCGGGAGGCAGAGGCCTCCACTAACGAGATCTGCAAAACAAAGGCCTGACCCGCCCAGGCCCTGGGACCCGCCTCTGGGCAGATGGGGCAGGTCACAGGGAGGTTCCCAGGTCCTCTGCCCTGAGCCTGCGCCCCTGAGAGGCCCCTGAGGGCAGAGGGCGCTTCCTCATAGACCTGCTGGCTGGCGGTGGTGTCACTGTGTTGCCCGGTGACAGATACAGGGTGTTTGCTCTGGAATCTGCCAACGACTCCCATCCAGATCCTGGCCGAGGGCTGGGCCCTGTTAGACCAGGTCCCCACAGCCTCTCCAGGCACCTGGCACACGGGGAAGGAGTGAGTGACTTGGGTAAGGACCCCTCGAGAATGCTGGAATCAGGCAGCCTCCTAAGACTGTGGGTGGGGACAGAGTCATCGCCCGTTGAGCTTGGCACACCGAGGAGGCACAGCCCTGGAATCTTCCAAGGACTTGCCCTGGGGCCTCCGGGGCAGGTGGGGTGTGGAGGTGACCCTTGGAGTGGGCGGGGCAGGCTCTGAGAAAGGCTGTTGGGTGGCCAAAGGCCAGGCTTTCCACCTCGCCGGTTTCTGTAGCTCCCAAATTTTTCTTAAAGTCCTCATATACTTTCATAATCATAAACACCTATTATTTTTTAAATAAAAAAATAAAACGGGTTATAAAAGTCACACTGGCTTTTTAGAAAACTGGAGCAACACAGAAAGGTGGTGTAGGGAGAGGTGAAGCCTCTTCCCAAAACCCCAGCTGAGCAGCGAGAGCCCCGGCGGTGAAGCAGATAGCCTTCCCTCTCCCGGAGCCTGGGACCGCAGGTGGAGGTGCTGGGTGACCGCCGGGCATGGGGTAGGGAGCTGACCGGCAGAGGGCGGTGTGGGCGCAGGGTCTGGCTGAGGGTGGCCTCTGACCCCCGGGCCAAGGTGGCTCTGTGCGGCTGCCAGGCCTACCCTGTGATTTTCCTTAGAAGAGCCCTTTGATGATACCATCGAGTGATGTTGAGACCTTTTAGAAGAGAGGCAGTTTATGCTGTGTGATTCGTCAGACGTCTGGGAGGGGTTGGCTGGGGCCCATGGGGTCCCCGTCACCGCGCCCCCAGCATGGAGGCCTCCCTCATCAGCTTCATAAACTGCATTTGTGCCGGCTCAATGCGTGGGACTGCCCAGAAAGGTGCCCGGCAGGAGCGGGCATCTCACAGAGCCCATGGGGCCCGGGTGGGTCTTCCTGCCAGATGTGAGGCTGCCCTGTGGGGTCCTCCGACGACCATCACAGGAAGGGCCAGGCGTTTGCTGACGGGTTCTGGACACAGCAGCCGTGGGAGGGACTAGCCAGATGTTTCCTTTCTGTGTCAGGGATCATGGGATTTGGAAAAACTGGCTCAAGTGACAATGTCAGCTGCATGGGTTCATTCTATGGATGTTGGTTGAGGGCCTACTGGATGGAGGACCAGGAGTTGAGCCAGGAATACAGCAGTGAGCCGGCCAGGCAGGGTCTCCTCGTGGGACGCTGCTGGAGACAGGCCACTGTCAGAGAACCACAGGAGTGCAGAATGGCCGAGCAGGGCTGACCAGGTCCCCGTGGGAGAGGCTGGCCCCGGGACTGACGATGTGTGCGGTGGGGCAGCCCTGTGGCCCCAGGGAGCAAGGGCTCTGTGAGTGAAGGGCGCAGGGAGTGTGAAGAGGCCAGGCTGCCCCAGCCAGGAGGGTCAGGGGAAGAGAGGGTCAGGGAAGCCTCAGACAGGGTCTGGGGTGTGAGTGCCTGTGTGCTTGTCTGAATCTATATGTGTTTGTGTCTGTGTGCATTGTGTGTGTGCATACATGTGTCTGTGTATCTGTGTTCTCATGTGTGTATAAATATGTCTGTGGTTGTGCATCTGTGTTGACGTATGTGTATCTATGCATGCATGCATGTGTCTGTGCGTGTGGGTTTTTTTTTCCTGCTTTTTGTTTTGTTTTTAGGCAGGCTCTCACTGTGTCACCCAGGCTGGAGTGCAGTGGTGCCATGTCTCGGCTCACTGCAGCCTGGACCTCCTGGGCTCAGGTGATCCTCCCACCTCAGCCTTTTGGATAGCTGGGACCATAGGTACGCACCACCGCGCCCAGCTAATTTTTGTATTTTTTGTAGACAAGGACTACGTTTCCCAGGCTGACCTTAAAACTCCTGGGCTTGGGGGCCGGGCACGGTGGCTCAAGCCTGTAATCCCAGCACTTTGGGAGGCCGAGACGGGTGGATCACGAGGTCAGGAAATCGAGACCATCCTGGCTAACACAGTGAAACCCCGTCTCTACTAAAAAATACAAAAAAAAAAAACTAGCCGGGCGTGGTGGGGGGCGCCTGTAGTCCCAGCTACTCGGGAGGCTGAGGCAGGAGAATGGCGTAAACCCGGGAGGCGGAGCTTGCAGTGAGCTGAGATCCGGCCAGTGCACTCCAGCCTGGGGTACGGAGCGAGACTCCGTCTCAAAAAAAAAAAACCAAAAAAAAAAAAAAAAAAAAACACAAAACTCCTGGGCTCAAGCCATCCTGGTGCCATTGAGCCACCGGCCCAGCCTGTGTGCGTTTCTGTGCCCCCGTGTCTGTGTCTGTGTCTACAGCTGTGCCTGCATCTGCGTGCATGTGCCAGCGCACGTGTGTCTGTCGGTAACTGCGTCCACGCGTCCGTGTGCCCCTCACTCCACAGCCGCCCTCCAGCGCCCGAGTTTCCGGGCGCCATTGCTTCGGCGGCCTTTCAGGCCTGGCACCTTCCCTGCGGGCTGCCTGGCCTCGGGGCGCTGAGCGGGTCCCGGGCTGCCGGCGGCCGCGTGCAGTGCGGAGCTTGCCCAGGAGGGGGCGCGGGAGGGACGCGCGGGGAGACGGGGTCGGGCTGGCGGCGCGTGGAGGCCCGGGGAGCTCGTCCCGCACGTGGGTCCCTGGGCGGCCGCGCAGCGCCGGCTCTGCCAGCTCTGGCTCCGGGGCCTCCCGCCCCACCCCGAGGCTCTTCCTGCTCGGCGCGGCTGCCTCCTTTTCAGCCCCGCCTGGGAGTCCGCCTCGCGGCCACCCTCGTCGCAGCTCAGCAATCCTGGTTTTAAGTCGTCCCTGCTTAAAATCTGCGGATTGGGCCGGGCGCGGTGGCTCACGCCTGCAATCCCAGCACTTGGGAAGAGCGAGGCAGGCGGATCGCTGGAGGCCTGGAGTTTTAGAAAATCCTGGGCAACATGGTGAATCCCGTCTCTACAAAAAGCTTAAAAATTAGCTAGGTGCGGTGGTGTGTGCTTGTGGTCCCAGCTGCTCGGGAGGCTGAGGTGAGAGGACCACCTGAGCCCAGGAGGTGGAGGCTGCAGTGAGCTGAGATACGGCACCACTGCACTCCAGCCTGGGCAACAGAGCGAAGCCCAGCCTCTAAAAAAATAATAATAATAACTTAAAAAATAAATCTTCAGATGGGACCCCACGAATTCAGTCTCTGCATATATGTGTGTAGTTCTCCACAGGTACCTGTGGGGGGTGTGTGTGTGTGTGTGTGTGTGTGTGTGTGTGTAGCTCTCTGTGTGTACCTGTGTCTGTAGTTCTGTGTAGACCTGTGTGTGTGTGTGGAGCTGTCTATGCGTACCTGTGTGTGTGTAGCTGTCTGTGTGTAACTGTGTGTGTGTGTCTGTAGCTCTATGTGTACCTGTGTGTGTGTAGCTCTCTGTGTGTAACTGTGTGTGTGTCTGTAGCTCTATGTGTACCTGTGTGTGTGTAGCTCTCTATGTGTACCTGTGTGTGTGTCTGTAGTTCTGTGTGTTCCTGTGTGTGTGTGGAGCTCTCTGTGTGTACCTGTGTGTGTGTGTCTGTAGCTCTATGTGTACCTGTGTGTGTGGAGCTCTCTATGTGTACCTGTGTGTGTGTGGAGCTGTCTATGTGTACCTGTGTGTGTGTAGCTCTCTGTGTGTACCTGTGTGTGTGTCTGTAGCTCTATGTGTACCTGTGTTTCTGTAGTTCTGTGTGTACCTGTGTGTGTGTGTCTGTAGCTCTCTATGTGTACCTGTGTGTGTGTCTGTAGTTCTGTGTGTACCTGTGTGTGTGTGGAGCTCTCTGTGTGTACCTGTGTGTAACTCTCTGCGTGTACCTGTGTGTGTGTCTGTAGCTCTGTGTACCTGTGTGTGTGTGGAGCTGTCTGAGTGGACGTGTGTGTGTGTGCACGCACATACTGCTGGAGGAGCTGGGCACTGCCACTCCCAGCAGAGCCAACACAGTGAGGAGGAGGTGAGGTTGCTGTGTCCAGGGTTTGGAGAGGCCAGGGGAGGCAAAAGGAGGCTGACCTGGAAGATAGAGCAGCTGGGAGGGCACCCAGGGGAGGCAGGAAAGGACTGGACACTGCCAGGCTGAGCTCTGCGCACAGCTTCCCCAGCTGAGTCTCACCAGGAGGCACAGCCCCTCTCCAGGCCCCGACCCCGCACAATGATGCCTTCCCTTGGAGGACCGTCTGTGTCCGACATCACCTCTGGGACCCTCAGCCCATCCCTAGGAGGTGAGAATCATGACCCTATTCTGTGGATGAGACACCAGGGCCGGGGTCACTCCATGCCTGGTCCAGGTACACACACCGGCAGCGGGCAGGGCCTGGGCAGGGCAGGGATGGGGCGGGACCTCAGGGCCCAGGCTGCTGGGTTACATACTGCATGTCCCCTTCTCTGAGCTGGACATGCCCTCAGAGTGGAGCACCTCTCCTGAGACCTGTGCGGGGACAGAGCGCCGGGACCCGAGACCACCTGGTCAGCACCGTGTGCGGGCCCTGCCTCTCCTGCACTGCGGGGTCCAGCAGTTCCTGCTGGGTGGTGGGCTCCCACCTCCACCGCCCTCAGCTGCCTGGGGTTATTTCAGACACGGTGCAAGGCTGGTGCGTCTGAGGAGGCAGCAGCAGAACCACGGTCACCATGGCAATGCTGGGGACTGTTCCTGGGACTGCTCCACACACTATTTTAGCCTCGTGAAAACAGACAAAATCTCAGTTCACTCAAACCTTCACGGGGAGATGCCGAAGCAGGGGCCGGAAAGGCCTGTGCACCCTCCCCTGAGCTCCTCCCCAGCCTGCCACACCCGTCCACACCAGGCTGGAGGACCCATCAGCCAAGGTCCCTGTGAGACCCGCCCTCCCCAGTTGTCTTTGCCTTTTACTCAAAGACTGAGTGCCAGAGCCCCGGGAGTCCTGAGGCCTGGTGGTGCTTATGAACCGCTCAAGGGCCAGGCTGCCCTAGAAAGACAGGGCCAAGGGCTCGTCCTTTGGATCTCCCGGCCTGGCAAGGATGTGAGAGAAGGGTACTTGTATGCCACCCACCATGGGAGCTGCATCTGGGACCATCTTCTTTTTTTTTTTTTTTTTTTGAGATGAAGTCTCTCTCTGTCACCCAGGCTGGAGTGCAGTGACTCGATCTCAGCTCACTGCAAGCTCCGCCTCCCGGGTTCACGCCATTCTCCTGTCTCAGTCTCCTGAGTAGCGGGGACTATAGGCGCCCGCCACCACACCCAGCTAATTTTTTTGTATTTTTAGTAGAGATGGGGTTTCACTGTGTTAGCCAGGATGGTCTCGATCTCCTGACCTCATGATCCCCCCACCTCGGCCTCCCAAAGTGCTGGGATTACAGTCGTGAGCCACCACGGCCTGCCCTGGGACCATCTTCTAGAAAGCAGCCTGACAGAAGGCACCCAGAGCCTCAAAGATGGCCACGTCATCTGGTCTCACAACTCCACTTCTGGGATCCATCTCAAGGAAAGACCTGGAAATGCAAGCACTGCTGTGAACCAGAGGTCTTCCTCCACGTCAGCCGCCAGGACCAAGGTGGGGGGCGACTGTGGCCGGCAGCAGAGTGGGGTCCACTGTGGACTCTGCTTGGCTGGTGGCTCTGTGGCCTTTGAGATGGAGAGTTTCACATTCACACAGCACACACACACGGACATGCATGCACACATCCACACACATGCAGATGGCACACATGCACACACAGGCACACTTATGCCCATGCCCACACCACGTGCACACACAGTACGCGTGCACACACATGCACACACCCACACACAGCACACACATGCACAGACAGCACGCATGCACACGTGCAGGCACATACTCTGTTGCTCCCCAGGCAAAAGCAGCTCTGCTGGGACAGAAGGAGCCATGCCCCCTGCCAGGTGGCACCGGCCCCAACAAGCCAGCAGATGGATGGACAGGGCCCTGCCCAGCAGGGAGGCTCCAAACCCCAGGCCTTGCAGCTGCACTGTGTACCAGCATCTCTCTCTTTGGAAAGTGTCCCAGCCCCTCTTGCAAGGAGCAGACCTGGGGACCTTGTCACCAGCTCAGGAGTGCCCTGCAGGGGCGAAGGGGTGGGGCTCTCCTGGTGCAGCGGCTTCTGCCGACCAGGGCGTGGACTGGCCTGGGGGGCACTCGGGGAAGCTCCCTAATGCAGGTCTGAGGATGTAGGGGGTATCTGAGCCAGCTGGACTGGAACCCTTCCCACTCTGTGGTCAGGCGCTGGTCCCTTCACTTTGCTGGTACTCGGGTTCCTCCTGTGTGAGGCGGGAACTGCACCACAAGTGGGTGGGGGCGATTCACGGGCTCGAGCTGTCAGCCCGATGCCCGGCTTGTTGCAACGCTGTCTCATGTGGCCGAGTTGTGTTTGCTCGTGGTCGAGCTGTGTCCTTGTTGTGGCTCTTCTGACCTGAGCATTGCTTGGATACCCAGGGTGTATCCACTGCCACTGGGTCCCAGGCCCACTCGGGGCTGCGAGCCGGCTCCAGCCAGCCCCGTCTCTGCTTCACGGCTGGGAAAGTGGGGAACCCCAAGGCCAGAACAAGTCCTATGGGACCCAGGTCAGGCCCCCAGCAGGGCAGTCCTCAGCCCTTCCCAGGGACACGTGGGGTGGGGGGCACGGTTAGAGGCCATGGAACTGGGAGGGGAAGAGAGTATTGCGGTTTAACTCTCTTCCATCCCTTCTCCCTTCTGGAGCCCCCATGTACCAGGCAGCAGGAAAAGCAATAGCTCAAGTCCCTCTGAACCCATCATTCGAATAAGTGCTCAGGTTCTCCTCAGTCTTCAGCAGTGGCTGATCCGTCTTATGTCCCCCACGAGATGACATCTGGGTGTGGAGGGAAAGGGGCTCCTGCGTCCCCCACGAGATGACATCTGGGTGTGGAGGGAAAGTCAAGGCAGAGGCTTGGGGGGCTCCTCAGATCCAAAAGTGCCCCAGACCCTCGCTGTACCTGGCTGTAGAGTGGCTGCCCTGAGGCTTGCTAGGCGAGGTTGGGCAGCTGGGACCCGGGCATTCTGTTTGCACCCACAGCTGATACTGTGGTGGAGGAACTGTCTGGAGCTGTGAGGGACCTGAGACTGGACAAATTAGCTGGCCCCAGTCGCATGGATGCTGGCAGAAGACACAAGACTCCTGGGTCAGAGACAAAAGACTGTTTTTTCATTTTTTTTTAGACGGAGTCTTGCTCTGTCGCCCAGGCTGGAGTACAGTGGCATGATATTAGCTGACTGCAAGCTCCGCCTCCCGGGTTCACGCCATTCTCCTGCCTCAGCCTCCCGAGTAGCTGGGACTACAGGTGCCCACCACCACGCCTGGCTAATTTTTGTATTTTTAGTAGAGACGGGGTTTCGCCATATTGGCCAGGCTGGTCTCAAACACCTGACCTCAGGTGATCTACCTGCTCGGCCTCCCAAAGTGCTGGGATTACAGGCCTGAGCCACCTGGCCAGAAACGGAAGATTTGATCTGGTGACAGCAAGTGCCTGACCAGGCCCCTTGCCTCCAACTTGCCATTCAGCTCCTCAGCCTTGGTGGAGCCTCCAGCTTCTCTCCTAGGGTCTCTCCCTCAGCCTCAGTGGATGCAAACCAGCCACTCTAGAAGCTCAAGATGGCAGGGCAGACAACCCACCCTGTGTGGCCACAGTGGCCAGTGAAGTTACTGAGTGCTGGGAGCCGTCAGGAGTCCTCTTCCTCCACCCTGTGCCTGCCTCCTCCTTCCAACTATCCCAGGCCTGGAAAGGTGGGTTTTCCCCATTTCTTAGGTCAAATCCTTCTCCCTAGGGCAGCAAGCCTGATTCACAGCACACTGAAGAGCAGGCCAATGACCGAATCTCCTCTGATAGCCCTTGGGGGTGTGGTAACTGGGAGCTGAGAGAGGTTACGAAATGGGGTGTTAGAGATGGGGTCTCACTCTGTTGCCCAGGCTAGAGTGCAGTGGCACGATCATGGCTCACTGTAGCCTCGACCTCCTGAGCTTAAGCAATCCTCCTGCCCCAGCCTCCTGAGTAGCTGGGACCATAGGCAAGCGTCATCACACCTGGCTAATTTTTGTATATTTTGTAGAAATGGGATTTCGCCATGTTGCCCAGGGTGATCTTGAACTCCTCAGCTCAAGTGATCTGCCCACCTCTGCCTCCCAAAATGCTGAGATTACAGGCAAAGTGCTGAGATTACACCACGCCTGGCCTGGTTAGGGAAATTTTTGTTTGTTTGTTTGTTTGAGACAGAGTCTCACTCTGTTGCTGAGGCTGGAGTGCAGTGGCACAATCTCAGCTCACTGCAAACTCCACCTCCTGGGTTCAAGTGATTCTTGTGCCTCAGTCTCTGGAGTAGGTGGGATTATAGGCATGTGCTACCAAACCCAGCTAATTTTTGTATTTTCAGTAGATACATATTTCACCATGTTGGCCAGGCTGGTCTTGAACTCCTGACCTCAGGTGATCCTCCCCGCGGCCCCGCCTCAGCCTCCCAAAGTGCTGGGATTACAGACATGAGCCACCGCGCCCAGCCAGTTAGGGAATTTTTAACACAATAGTCCAGATTGCAAGGCTATTGTCTTGCTGCAAATCCTATTTCCAGTGTCTAAACCTAAATAGTAACGAGTGTTCTTTTTGCATTTCTTCTCTGACAAGGCTAATCTCCGCCCAAGCTAGGCAGACGACTGCCTTGGACCAACTAATAAAAGCAAATGACTGAGCCGTAGCCCTGCCAGGCACTGGCCTGGCTGCATCTGGCTAATGATACCTGTTGATGCTCAAAATAACCCAGTGAGGAGAGGATCGTCCCCGTCCCTATTTGAGGGATGAAGATGTTGAGGCTCAGGGGGCTAAGTGCCTTGCCCAGGGTTACATATCTGGTCTGAATAGCTGGTCAACTGGTCAGGGCCAAGGCTCATGCCAGGCTCCCTCCAGAGCCCACACTCCCAGCCACCGACACCGGAGAAGCCCCGTACTCAGGAAGGCAAGAGAGAGAAGCGTGTTCATTTCCCCCAAAATGGTTAGGTTAATTTTGCGGGAAATCCACAGCTCTTGGCCGTAGATGCTTTTGGTGCCCTGGGCCATATGCCCTCTGCTTGCCTGTAGTTTCAGAGCAGCCAGGGTGGGCCGTTGCCAGGCAAGTCTCATCCAAACGTTCCCCCTGCCTCTGCAGCTGTTCTGCCTTGGGACTTTCTCGGACTCCTCAGCAAACTGCTCAGCCCAAGTGCAGTGCGGCCTGAAAGGTGGGGAGTTCTCCCCTGGGGACACCCCTCAGGCCACGGGGCTGCAAATTAGCTCCCCCACGCCCCAGCATCCCATGCTTAGAAGGACAACTCTGAGGTGCATTCCTGTGGCTCCTCAGAGGGTCCCAGGGATGTGGGGATAGGAGAACTGACCCCCAAGGCAGTCCCTGCAATAAAACAGGCGTGTCCTCCTCCCTGTCTCACCCCACTCCTCACTCCTACCTCCTGGGATCACCCCCAAAATAACTACATGCACTGAAGTCTCATATCAGGCTCTGCTTTGGGGATCACCCAAGCTAAGACGGTTGGTCCTGGAGGTGGCCGATTCCAGGGTGGGGTTGTGGCACTGGGTCTTTCACCAGGACAGTGACAATGAGGGTCTCCTGCAGGTGGAAGGTGGGGAGCTGAAAGCCGGCCTGCAGAGCCCTCACCAGGGCTGAGTCTGGAACCAACTATGGCCTCAGGGAATGTGGTGGAAGCCAGAAAGTTCTCCATGGTGGCATTGAAAGAGACCCTCCTCTCCTGCAGCCAGAAAGCAGATGGTGCTGAAAATCAGGCCCAATAGCTGAGCAGAAGAGCGACAGATCCCAGAGAAGACTGCCGTGCAGCCGTGGGAGTCGGCTATGCCAAGTGCAGCTGGCAGGGAAGGCATCAGAACTGGGCCTGGTTTGGGGTCATTGTGGGTGAATTCACCTGTGAATGTTGTGCTCCCAAATTCCACCCCACTTGTTGGAGGAGAGGAGAGGAGACTTCTGTCTGGAGTCCCTGAAAATATCTTATCTGGGGCACCTACCTTGCAAGATGATGGTTGTATCAGTTTCCTGGGGCTGCCATGACAAATGGCCACAAACTAGGTGACTTCAGGCAACAGGAATGTATTGTCTCATAGCTCTGGAGGCCTGAAGTCCCAAACCAAGGTGTGGGCAGTGCTGGTGTTTCTGCAGCTGTGTGGGAGGGTCTGCCCTGGGCCTCTCTCCTGGTGCTGGCAATCCTTGGCTTGTAGGCATGTCACCTCAATCTCTGTCTGTTCCCTCCCAGTCTTCCTCCCCCTGCCTCTGTGTCTCCTCCTCTAGAAGGACACAGTGTTTGGATGTAGGGCTTACCCTAATCTAATAGGACTCCATCTAACTTACATCTCCAAAAACCCTATTTCCAAGTAAGGTCCCACTCACAGGTACCAGGGGCTAGGACTTCAGTGTCTCCTGGGGGATGTTACTCATAACACTTGTCCCCTTCAGAGTCTGCCCTGCCTTCTCTCCCTGCAGCCAGAACTAAAGCTGGAGCCTCCGCACGGCCCAAGCAGGGAGGCGACGGCTCGGGTCGCTGTGGGTCTTGACTGACGGGCTCTGGTGAGAACAGGCGGTCGCAGCTGGGATGATGTGGAGGATGCTGGATGGGGGGCACATAGAAGCAGCCATTTATGATGACGGATTTCACGTCCCCGCGAGACAGAGCTAGTCCTGATTCACCCGGAGGAGTGTGAGGAAGGGGTCTGTAGGGGGCTGAATGTCTCTGTTGCCCCAAAATTCCTAGGTTGAAATCTTGCCGCCAGGGGTGATGGTATTAGGAGGTGGGGCCTCTGGGAGGTGATGAGGTGAGCGGGGTGGAGCCTCCTGGTGGGATTAGCGCTCCCATAAGAGGCCTGAGAAGGTTTTGTCCACTTTCTCTCACATAAGGACACAACGAGAAACCGGCGTCTACACCCGGAGGAGGGCCCTCACCAGGCCCCAACACGCCAGCACCCTCATCTCAGACCTGCACCCTCCAAAACGGTGGGAAATCACCCTGTTGTTCATCAGCCACCCGTCTATGGCAGCCCAAACAGACTCAGGCAGGGTCTTGGGACTGGGGGTGGGCTTATTGTTTATTTATTGATTTATTCATTTTTAATTTTGTTTTGAGACAGCTCTCATTCTGTTGCCCAGGCTGAGTGCAGTGGTGCAGTCACAGCTCGCTGCAGCCTTGGATTCCTGGGCTCAAGCAATCCTCCCACCTCAGCCTCCCAAGTAGCTGGGACCACAGGTGCGCACCACCACACCTGGCTATTTTTGTTTTCTTTTGCAGAAATGGGGTCTCCTTATGTCTCCTGGGCTGGCGTTGAAGTCCTGAGCTCAATAAATCCTCCCACCTCAACCTCCCAAAGTGCTGGGCCTTGCCCAGCCGAGGGGGCAGGTCCACTGGATGAGACCACAGGGACTGCCACCTGCCTGGGTCCCAGGAGGGCCCAGAGGACACACCCACAGTGGCACAGCCAGCACAGTGCTGGCACAAGGCAGAGCTGCTGAGAAGCTCCGGGACAGCTGAGCTACGTGGATGGTGTTAGCAGGAGGAAGTGCTGCCCTGGGTCCTGCCATGGGAGCTGTGTGGCTGTGCCAACTGCTGGAGGCAAGGTGGGTGTCAGCGCAGTGATGGAGGCAGCCAGGGTACCTGACCCTCACGATCTGTGGCTCATGGGCCACCATGTCCCTGGAGTGGGCGATGAACAGCTAGCTGAGGTAGGCACTGGACTTGAATAACCAGAAATAAACAAACGCCAGGAGGAGAAGGCTGGGACCTGCAGGCACGGTGGGAAACTGTGACTCCCACTCTTATTTCCAGAACGCAGCCATGACCACTGGTTGGAGGAGAGCCTTGGTCTCCTCGGAGAATGGCCCTGCAGCACCACACACAGGTGTGATGAACCGCACATAGGTGTGATGGACCGCACACAGGAGTGATCACACAGGCGTGATGAAACACACAAAGGTGAGATGAACCACACAGGCATGATGATCTGTACACAGGTGTGATCACACAGGCATGATGAGCCGTACACAGGTGTGATCACACAGGCATGATGAACCGCACACAGGTGTGATGGACCACACACAGGTATGATGATCCGCACACAGGTGTGATCACACAGGCATGATGAACAACATACAAGTGTGATGGACCATGTGCAGGTGTGATGAACCGCATGCAGATGTGAACCACACACAGGTGTGATGATGAACCACACACAGGCGTGATGAACCATACACAGGTGTGATAAACCACACACAGGCGTGATGAACCATACACAGGTGTGATAAACCACACACAGGCGTGATGAACCATACATGGGCATGATGAACCGCATACAGGCATGATCACACCGGTGTGATGAACCACACAGGCGTGATGAACCACACACAGGCATGATGAACCACACACAGGTGTGATGGACTGCACGCAGGTGTGATGGACTGCACGCATGTGCAATGAACCACACACAGGTGTGATCACACAGTCATGATGAACCACACACAGGCCTGATGAACCGCACTCAGGTGTGATGAACCATGCACAGGTGTGATGGACTGCGCACAGGTGTGAGGGATAGCATGCAGATGTGATGAACCATGTGCAGGTGTGATGGGCCATGTGCAGGTGTGATGGACCACGCAGGTGCAATGGATCGCTCAGGTGCGATGGACCATGCACAAGTGCAATGGACTGTTCGCAGGTGTGATGGTTTGCACAGGTGTGATGAACCACACACAGGTGCGATGGACCACACGCAGGTGCACTGGACTGCTCGCAGGTGTGATGGTTTGCACAGGTGTGATGAACCACACGCAGGTGTGATGGACTGCACAGGTGTGATGAACCACACGCAGGTGTGATGAGGACTCCCCTGAAGCCATTGTGGCTGCGTCTCCAGAGTAGCTCTGTCCTGGAGAAAGGACACCCGCAACGGGAAGGGCTTTGGGATCTTGGGTCTGATGCCATCCGGAGACCCAACATGTCACAGTAGCCCCTGGCCAGCATGGGGTCCTGGGGATGCCAAGTGACCGATGTGGTCCCGGCCCGTGGCCATCCAGTGGGTTTATGGACCCATCCCGTGGTGGTGCCCTGGTCTGCAGGTCCACAGCAGGTTGGTGGCCCTGAGCAGCTGCCAGGATCCTCTCACTGTTTCCCTGACCTGTGGAGTGAGGGCCACCATGGCAGAGAAGGCAAAGTCAGAGCCCCTGAAACCACGTTCAACCCCGGCAAGGACAGCAGCTTGGAAGTCAGGCTGCCTCTGTAGCCCCCCGGCTGGTGGGCTGTGGGCACAGGCAGGGGTTATCCCACTGGGTTAGCATGAGGGAGCACTTGTAGGACCAGGGAGGACAATGCCTGGAGCTCGGAGGAATCACTTCTGTGGCTTCCATGCTGGGGCACAGAGTGGGCGATGAGTGACACCCACCTGACAAGCCGGTGACTGAGGCTCACTCCTCAGATGGGGTCTGGGTCACAGCGTCAGATGTAACCTCTGCCAGCAGGAGCGCGGGCCGGGGTGGAGGAGGAGGAGGGCCTCCTGCCGTGGGGGTGCCTGCAGACTGGCTCATCACCAGCCCCCCCGCGACTTCCACGGCTGTCTCTGTTGCTTTGGCTGCCACCACCCTGAGGAATCAGCCACAGACAAGCTTAACATGGCATCCGCCGGAACAGATGCAAGCAGTGCTCGGGCTCCCAGCTGCTCTGGGGCCTGGGTTGTGCCCTTCGGGCTGCATTTGGTTTAAGCAGCAGCTGTGGGGGCAGATAAAACTCACTCATGGCTGCGCGCAGTGGCTCACACCTGTAATCCCAACACTTTGGGAGTCTGAGGCAGGCGGATCATGAGGTCAGGAGATTGAGACCTTCTTGGCCAACATGGTGAAACCCCGTCTCTACTAAAATACAAAAAATTAGCAGGGCGTGGTGGCGCGTGCCTGTAATCCCAGCTACTTGGGAGGCTGAGGCAAGGGAATCACTTGAACCCGGGAGGCGGAGGTTGCAGTAAGCTGAGATTGCACCACTGCACTCCAGCCTGAGTGACAGAACAAGTCTCTGTCTCAAAAAACAAACAAACAAACAAACAAAACTCACACATGGCCGGGCACAGTGGCTCAGGCCTATAATCCCAGCACTTTGGGAGACCAAGGCGGGCAGATCATGAGGTCAAGAGATCGAGACCATCCTGGCCAAAGTGGTGAAACCCTGTCTCTACTAAAAATACAAAAATTAGCTGGATGTGGTGCCATGCACCTGTAGTCCCAGCTACTTGGGAGGCTGAAGCAGGAGAATCACGTGAACCCAGGAGGCGGAGGTTGCAGTGAGCTGAGATTGCACCACTGCACTCCAGCCTGGGGGACAGAGCAAGATTCCATCTCAAAAACAAACAAAATGCACTTGCGGTCAGTGCCGTGTCTAGCGCCCTCCATAGCATTGCAGGGCGCTCGTCCAGCTTGCATGCAGGGCAGACCTGGGGAATGTGAGCTGGGTGGGGGTTGGTGGATAAATGCCCAGCCACTCATTCTTCAAAAGGACAATTCAGGCTGCACAGGATGGCTCATGTCTGTAATCCCAGTGCTTTCAGAGGCTGAGGTGGGAGGATCGCTTGAGTCCCAGGAGTTCGAGACCAACCTGGGCAACATAGTGAGACCCTGTCTATACTAAACGTTTTGTTTTAAATTTAAAAAGCAACTTAAAAGGACAATATGGAGGCACATTCCCCTTGGCTCTGGGCAGAGGGTCGCCAGTGGGGCTGGGACCTGGCCGTGCCAGGTTGTAAAAGTGCATTCCTGTTTTTCCTCCTTCCTCATCCCTCCCCACTCCCTGCTCTCGCTCCTGCCTCTGTGGATCACCCTCTCTACGGAGCCGAATGGCTCCCAAAGTCACTCAGGACCTCAGAATGTTGACCTTATTTCAAATTAGAGTCTTTGCAGATGCAGTTAAGACAAGGCCAAAGTAGAGTGGACCTGAAATCCGATGGCAGGTCCCTGAGAAGAAGAAGAAGAGGAGAGACAGAGACAGCAAAATGACTCAGAGACGGAGGCAGAGGCTGGGGCAGTGCACCTGCCAGCCCAGGAGGGCCAGAGGTTCCGGCAACTCCAGAAGCGGGAGGGAGGCCGGGGGAGGGTCCTCCCTGGCGCTTCCAGAGGGAACTGGCCCTGCAGCATCTTGATTTTGGACGTTCGTCTCCAGGAAAGTACAGATTTCTGTCATTTTAAGGTACCTGGTTTGTGGTACTTTGTTTAGGCAGCGGATACCCCCAGCCCCAAATAAACTTCCAGCACCCAAGTCCTTGTCTCAGTCTCTGTTTGTAGGGGAACCCACAGGAGGACACTCCTAGGTGTAAGCTCCACTTGGCCTGTGCACCCGCCTGCCTCACTGGAGGGGAGGGGCAGGGTAACAGCCGATGCCTGCCCCACACCTGCCATGGGACAGAGAAGCTGGATGCTATCCCCAATGTCCTGTCCCCTTTCACTCCACCTGAGTCCTGCAGCCTCAGGGAAGAGCGGGCCCAGTTCTCAGGGGCACTCAGGGGCCACTGCTCATGGTACACAGTCCAGCTTCCACGGAGACCAGGAAGCCACTAGCCCCCAAAGACTTGTCCCTGCTGAGATGAGGGTATATGGAGCCCTGGCAGCCTCTCTGCCCACCAGCCTCTGCCCCAGGTGCCCCTGTCTCGGCAACACTGGCATCCCCTCCCCAAACAGGTTCCTCTCCGCTGCAAACCCTGACCCGCCCCCGCCTTCGTCTGCTCCTGCCCTCACTACCGGAATAGAAGTCGCGTTTGAAAGCATGCGCCCTCCCGTCCTTCCTGGCCCTGTAAATATGTGGGCAGAAACAGCAGCCTGCTGGGGGGAGTGATTGCTGGTTGCAGAATCAGGCACGGCTGCTGCCCAGGCGGGCCTGGCTGCGTGGGTGCCCGAGGCAGTTGCAAAGGCTGGCTTTAAATAGCTCCTGGTGGGTACAAACCCGGGAAAGAGGGCAGCCTGCGGCCGCAAGGAGGACAAGGCAGAGATGGGGGCCAGGGTCCTCGCAGCAGAGAGGGGTGTGGGGAGTGGCTCAACAGCCTCCAGGTCCAGGGGATGCCCCCAAATAGTTCCCAGAATCTTGAACCAACCCACCCTTCCCCCAAAGGCCCAGGAGTTGGAGCCGACCCTCCCTGGCTGCCCTGGGTGGAAGGCCTGCCCTTGGGGCGGGAGCCTGGGAGCCTGGGGTGGGCAGTGGTGGTGGGCAGCCTGGGGCCCATCCCATAGCTATAGTGTGTGCCATCTGCGGCCTGGGCTCCTATCCCCAGAGCAACGTGGGCTCCAGGGAGGAGGGAGCGGTAACCCTGCAGGGAGGCCCAGGGAGCAGAGGGCAGGAGGCGGGACGGTGAGAGCCGGCCCTGCAGGGGTGTCTCCATCCTTGGACAGGGAGCTGGCAGGCTCAGCCGCCTCACCCTGGTGTCAGGAGGTGGCCCGGAGCCCCAGTTGACCCAGATCCAGTTCTGCTGCTGCCCGGCCACCTGCTCTCTGCTTGCCCCAAAGCTCACTTCTGTTCTGTGTGCTGCTTGTGGCCACACCAGAGCCTGGTCCATCCCACCCCCTCCATCCCTAGCCTGTCCCACCCGCAGAACGGCCCTGCCAAGCCTCACAGCCTTGTCCTGCAGAGCAGGGGTGCTAAAGGGCAGCCTGGAAATGAGGAGCGGTCATTAGGAAGTGGCGTGGGGGGACCTTCCAGCAGGGGACAGAGGTGGTGCATGGGGCATGGTCTGGGCAGTGGTGGGCAATGCCCTCATCTGCTCTGGGGCACAGCCTGGCCCTGAGGGAAGCATCTCAGCCTGCATTGGTCCCCGGGTGCAATGCCTGGGCCCCACTGGTGACTTGATCTTGCTGCTTGCTCACCCTGCCAGGGCTGCTAAGGACAGGTGACTCACACGGTCACCCCCAGGTCCCCAGTGGTATGGAGATGGGGGCCACCTAGGCCTAGCTGATTCCACAGGGCACTGACCTGGCCAACTTTGCCACCTTGCGAGCTGCCATGTGATGGCTCTGGACGCCTGGGTCCCACAGCAGATGGCAGAGCCCCGGACGCCTGGGTCCTGCGGTGGATGGCAGAGCCCCAGCAGTTGTTCCAACTGCTCCCTTCAGATTCTTCCACAAGTAATGACCCGGTGCCCTGGAAAACCTGGACCCCTCATTAAGAGCTGCCTGTCAGCTGCTCTGATGGCCGGGGGCTCCTTGGGCTGCAGTATGCTCACCCCATGTCCATGGCAGTGGCAGCAGGTGGGAAAGGGCCGTGGTGTTTGTGGGGCCTCAGTGGCCTCCGAATGTCTATCCTCACATCCAAGGAGGGACCATGGTGGCACCTAGCCCTGGACACCCGCTGGACCAAAGGCCTCAGGGACCAATGGGGTGGCAGCTCCTCTAGCTCCCTCTAGGCCTCTGCACCTCGGCCCTCCCTCAGTACCCCAGACATGGCTCATCTGGGATCCAGCCCCTGAGCCCCTGTGTCCCTGAGTCTCTGTCCCCAAGTCTGGTGTTGAGCCCCGGGGTCTCAGGAAAGCACCTCAAAAGCTCCTGGCTTTGGGACCGGCGACCCTGAGCTCACTCCCCGACACTGTGGTGCAGGCTCCTGCCTCACCCTCCTGGAGAAAATGGCCTCATCACAGCACAGGGACATAGATGAAGAGACCCAGTGCCTGAAGCCAGCATCACAAAAACTGGTTCCTCACTTCCTGAAGCCCTTCCCTCGAAGCCTGCCCTGCTGACAAGGACAGCTTCCTTCCCGGGACCTCAACCCACTGTTTCCGCTGGGCAAGGCGTGTGTTCAACCCTGAGTGTTCTCTGGGCTTCCACAATCAGCTCCACCCAGACACTGCCCGGGAAGCCTGCAGCTGGAGAAGAGTGTTCCGGGCAGCTAGGGTGGGTTCTAGGCACCCCAGGAGTGAAGCGCGGCACAGCGAGAGAGAATGAAGCGGCCCCCAGGCCAAGGCTTTATTTCATGCTGGGGTCAGAGAGACTTCACGAACGCCTTCACTGCTCACCAGATGGATGTCCGCTCCCGCCTCCTCCCACGCTCCGATCCCCATCCCGCACAGCAGAGACCTAGAAACCAGGATCACTTTCTGAGCCTAAAAATCCGCGGCTCCCTCAAGGGCCCAGACCCCAGCCTGGCTCAGTCTCTCGGTCAGACCCTCTGCTCCTTCATCTGTGCGGGTCTCGCGCTGCCTACTGGAGAGCCCCAGGCTGGCCTTTCGGGTGAGGTCAGAGCTCAGGGAGGCCGAGGCTTCCTCTTGTTTTCCGTGGCCGACTGTCATCCCACTTTGAAACACGCAGAGAGGGAAGGTGGACCAAGGGCTCTTTCTCCCAGGAAGTTTCTGGGCAGCCACCGCCGGGCGCCAGGACAAGCGAGGGTGGCCTGAGTCCTGCGCTCACATGGCGTACGCCGCCCAGTAGATGACATTGACGGCCGCGAATGCCGCAGGGAACACAGCGCGGGCGTAAATGTCAATGGTGTCTGCGTCGATGGGCCTGAGCCGGGCGCGGATGCCCCCCTGGCCTCCCGAGCGGGCTGCCCCCTCCTTCTTCATCTCCCCCGTCTCCACCCCCACCGACCTGTAGGAGCCCATCAGGTTCCCCGGGACGCGGCGCTGCCGGCGGGAGATGGCCAGTTCCTGCGTGACGCCGGCAGCGGAGAGGGAGAAGAGGACGATGGCGTTCCTCACGTCCATCTGCACGGGGGCCAGTAGGGGAGACAGGGCTGAGCGCTGGGGGGCAACTCCCAGGGCCCTGGACCACAGGTGCTCCCATGCAGGGCCCCGCCTGGGCCAGCAGCTCCAGCCCGCCACGCTCAGGGAGCACAGCTGGGACCCACAGTGGGCTGGAGCAGCTGAGGGGTCTTCGTTGGGGCCCCCAGCAGTGCTGTCCCTGGTTCAGTCCCAGGCCCTCACCTCTGCCCTCGGCCTGGAGACCTTGACCTTGGCCTTCTGCTTCTTCCTGTAGTCGGCGTTGAAGTGCGCGAAGGCGTACTCCACCAGGGCGGCAAACACGAAGACGTAGCAGATCCAGAAGTAGACATCCAGTGCCTTGATGGCCGATGCCCGTGGCAGGGAGGAGCGGGCACTGACCATGAGCGTAGTCATCGTCAGCACCGTGGTGATGCCTGCCGGGCACAGGTGGTACCATCATTGTAACCCTGCTCTCATGCCGTCCCACCCCCAGCCGTGGTGCCTGTGACCCATGGATAAGGGTCCGCTGCCCCCCACCCCCGTGCCCACCCCAGGGAGCAGGTCCTGCTCCCCTGACCCGGCCTGGCCCGGTTGGCCATTGCCCCAGGACAGCTGGCATGGTCCGGAGGCCAGTGCTGGGCCCCCAGCTGAGGGATGAGAAGTCCTGCTCCCCAGGACGGACCTTCCAGCCCCCTCGGAGCATCGGCGAGGCCCCGTACCTAGAGACACCCTGGCGGGCACCGCCGCCTGGCTAATCCAGAAGGAGACCCAGGACATGGCGACCAGCAGGACAGAGGGCATGTAGGACTGGATGATGTACACGCCGCGGTTCCTCCGCAGGTGAAAGTGCAGGCTGAGCCGTGGGAACTGGCCGGCTGCCGGGACAGCCACCGTCAGCGCCCCCGTCCCTGCCCAGCCCAGCCCAACCGTGGGACTCAGGGGTGGCAGGGCTTGGCAGCTACAGGGCCCACAGCAGGGCTCAGAAGAGAGACTTAGACCCCTGCCCTCCCCAGCAACCACATGGCCTGAAATGTCTGGGGGTCTCCAGCCCTAGGTCTGGCCACAGGACAGGCTGGTCCTGAGCAGTGTAACCCAGAGGAGAAGGACAGAGGCTGAGGTTGCTGCTGGCCTCATGTTTGCTGGACTGGCCCTGAGGGACCCTCGCGGCCAATGGGGAGGGTGCACTCCTTTCTCTCCTAACACTTCTGCGGGCACAGCCAGGCTCTGGAAGGAGCCGGCACTGGGCTCACCCGCTCTGGATGACCGGGGACGGGGGGCGTAGGGGTGGGAAAGTGGGGCTGGGAGACAAGGTAGACAAGGAAAGCTTGGCCCCTGAGCCCTGCAGACCTGGGGCTAAGAGAGCTCCCCACACCCTCAGGTTTCCCATAAACCTGGAGTGCTGGGAAGAGAAAGGACCGAGGAGTGAGATGGGAAGGGCTGACCCACGTCCATACGATGGCAGGCCTGGTGGCCCTGGTGTGGGTGTAGCTGGTGCCAATGAGCAAGTTCCTAAGGCAGGAGCGTCCCAGCTGCATCCCCAGGGGCCCTGAGGGCCTGCGGGTGGCTTGGCGAAAAAGCATGAAAAGCACAGGTGGGCGTGCGCAGAAGGGATGGCGGGCACACGCGGAAGGGGCGGCGGGCACACGCGGAAGGGGCGGCGGGCACACATGGAAGGGGCGGCAGGCACACGTTACCGGACTTGAAGTTCATCAGCTCCGTGGTGAAGCGGTAGCTGGTGATGGTGAACTGCGCCAGCTGCAACTTGTCCAGACCATGGATGTGCTCCTGGCTCTCCGACCAGTAGTAGACAATGTCCTCTGATGAGTAACCGTCTGCAGGAAAAGCACACAGGTGGGCAGCAGAGCCTGGTCCTGCCCCGGGAGCCCTGGCAGGAGCACTCTGTCCACACAGGAAGCCTGCAGGGAGCTGACACCATCATGATGGGGACCGAGCAGGACCCCAGCCAGGATCGAGGAGGCCTTCAGCTCTGGGACCACGTCGAGCTCCTCTGGGCAGGTGGAAGGGACACAGATGGGGTCACCATCGTCAGGTGACACACAGGGGCTGCAGCACTGGCTTAACGATACCAATCCGTGTCATGTCTGGGCTCCACGGCCCGGCTCCTCAGGCATGCATGGACCCCACAGGCCAGACTGCTCCAGGCCTTCCGGCCCCTTCTCCTCCTGCCCAGGCTTCTTGCTCACGCAGAAGCTGGTTTGGTGCTTTCCTGCACCCTGTGCCGGGCCAGCCTTGTCCAGGCCCTGGGCTGACAGTCTGAGCCCCCATCCACTGCTGGAGAAGCCAGCGTGGCCCTCAAGAGAAGCCCCTGCCCGCCTTGCGCGCCCACTCACAGCTCTCCAGCTCCAGCATGCACTCCTGCTCATCCATGGGATATTTGGCCAGGTCCATGTCGCAGGCCACAGTGGAGGTGATTCTGCCAAGACAAGCATGGTGGTGAGGCCTTGGGCGCGAGGCCAGCCCTCCCAGAAGCCTGGCAGTTCCCCTGTAGAGATGCCCCCTGAGTACCAGGGGCTGCCTGGAGCCCGAGCTACTTCTCAGGCTGTGTTTGTTAGTCGCCCAGAATCCAGGTAAACCTGAAAACTGCTCAACTTCAGAGACGTTTGCTAGTCTTCATTTAGGACTATCAAGAACTGGATTTCATTCATTCTCTTCAAAACGCTTGACTATTTAACTGGACTGGGGGCCTACGGGGCAGGGGACAGCCTGAGCACCCAGGCCCTGGCCTGAGCGATGGCTGGGGAACACACAGGAATAGGCCCAGAGTTGCCATGTGCTTGATTTTCTAGGAGAGGTCAGATATTTGAATTCCTAGGTAAAATATCCTGATTTTTTTGTTTGTTTATGAGACAGGGTCTCACTCTGTCACCCAAGTTGGAGTGCAGTGGTGCAATCTTGATTCACTACAGCCTCAACCCCCTGGGGTCATGTGATCCTCCCACCTCAGCCTCCCAAGTAGCTGAGACCACAGCTAATATTTTTCTTGTAGCACACCATCAAGCCCAGCTAATATTTTTTTATCATTTTTGTAGAGGCAGAATCTCCCTGTGTTGCCCAGGCTGGTCTCGAACTCCCAGGCTGAAGTGATCGTCTCACCTCAGCCTCCAAAAAGTGTTGGGATTACAAGCGTGACCCACTGCACCCGGCTGCCTCCTGATTTTGTTTTTTCTTTTTTTTTGAAACAGAGTCTCATTCTGTCACCAGACTGGAGTGCAGTGATGCAATCTCGGCTCACTGCAACCTCTGCCTCCTGGGTTCAAGTGATTTTCCTGCCTCAGCCTCCCGAGTAGCCGGGACTACAGGCACCCACCACCACACCCAGCTAATATTTTGTATTTTTAGTAGAGACGGGTTTTCACCCTGTTGGCCAGGATGGTCTCGATCTCTTGACCTCGTGATCCACCCACCTCGGTCTCCCAAAGTGCTGGGATCACAGGTGTAAGCCACCACGCCCGGCCACATGCCTCTTGATTTTTTTAAGTGTTGCGAGCTAATTCCATTTTTGAGAGGCATGTGCCTGAAAACAGGCTTTCAAACGAATGCGCGCACACGTTCATAGCAGTGTTTTCACATTCACCAATGCAGGAAGCCACCCAGGCGCCCCTCGGCAGATGGATGGAAGGCAGGTGCAGTACGGCCCTGCCATAGGCCACCGCCCGGCTGTGAAGAAGAAGGCGCCCCTGACTCCAGCTTCAGCAGGGGTGAGCCCTGAGGACGTGGTGCGAGTACGAAGCCGGAGTCATAAACGGTCCCACACACAGCGTGTGATTCCCTTTCGGTGAAATGTTTCTGTCTCTGGCCAGATCCACAGAGACAGAAAGCAAACGGGTGGCTGCTGGGGTTCCAGGGGGGCGGAGTGGAGAGCACCTACTCCGTGGCTGGGTCTCCTTTCGGGGTCCTGAAATGTTTTGGACCAGACAGAGGTGGGGTTGCACAGCAGGGCGAATCTGCCAAACGCCACTGCATTGCTCACTTTACAAAGGTTAATTTTATTCCACCCCATTTTAAAAACCAAAAGGCACTGTGTTGGCCAAAAAGCCACATCTGCCGGCTTCCTGTCGGCGACCTTGGAGCGTGGATGTTTCCCCAGCAGCTGCGGGGATATAAATAACTGCGCAGCTTCTGCCCCCCCAGCTCCCGGCAGCAGGAACCGCTCGAGCTTTTCCAAGCCTTGGAGCGTCCAGGCGCCAACATGGGCCCGGGCAGGCTGTCCCCCAGGGCCCCGGTGGGCGGCCCGCTCACCGGATGCTGTACAGGATCACGCCGTCGGGCTGCAGCCGAATGAGCTTGTTCTCCACCGTCACGTCATGGAACCAGGCCGACTTGGCGTTCACGATGAAGGTGTCGGGCAGCCAGAGCTTGTCCACGAAGCGGCTGTCCAGGCCCAGGGTCTCATTGGTGTGGTTGTAGGAGAGCCTGCTATCCCGCCAGCTCTGGTGCAGGAACACCGTCATGGTGTACTCCTGTGGAGGCGGCACAGGGGCCGGGGTCAGCCTCGCTCCACCCCCAGGGGCATGCAGCCCAGGGCAGAGGCTGTGGGCACCCACCATGCCTGAGGCAGAGGCTTGTGGCACCTACCATGTTGGCCTCTGAGATGTGGTCGATGCTGGCCACCTCCAGAGCGAGGGCCACATTCACGGGAGGCCCTGCGAGGAGGGAGAAGAACTAAGAAGGGCTGAGGCCAGTCCAGCGCGAGAGCCAGGGTGGGACCCTGCCAGGGTCCCAGTCACAGGCAGTCAGCCATCATGGCCCGAGAAGTTGCACCTCCCTGGCTGCCTCTGTGGCAGCCTGGCTCTGATGGAGCCCCCGGGTGAGAGCCAGGCTTCCCTGCCCGGAGCCCAGCCCGGAGCCCAGTGGGCCACACAGCCACGGCCTAGCCCAGGCCCCAGTGGCTCCTGCCTGCCGGGCCTGGGCCGCCCCTCACCTCCGATGCCAGGCCGAAAGTTGCGGGCATAGCCGGCTATCAGCCCATCCAGGTTGGGGAGCCAGGAGATCTCCAGGTTGGAGCCCACGTAGTCGCCAATGTCATTCATCGCTCTGCGGTTGCAAGGCCACTGGTCAGACAGGCCAGGACTTAATTTAATTCCACTGAGCCTGGGTCCCTTCCTGGGGATGCAGCACTGTTCTGGGCACCTGGGCCAGGGTGTGGGGGGCCACTGTGGGAGCCCTTGCAGACAGGGGCCTGGCCAGTCCCCGAGGCTCCGGCTGGACACAGGGAATCCCGGGAGGTCCTCAGCCTCCTCCACCGGCCCTGACCTGGCTTCCTCCTCTGACCTCAGTGCCCACTCTGCTCTCCTGGCTTTGCGGGAGGTGGCCCTGGGTCGGACAGAGCCCCCCAGTGTGGGCCAAGCTCCCAGGCTAACAGAGGCTGGCCTGGGGGTCTCCACCCCAGGGTCCCTCACCAAAGAGGTCTCCCTGTCGGCTTTTGAGGGCGAAGCTTCCCCCATTAGATGGTTTGGAGAAGAGGAATGTGAGGAGGAGGCAAGATGCAGGGACAGGAAGAGGACAGGGCCCCAAAACCCAGACTCACAGCCCCCTATTCTCTGTCCCCTCCCAGGAAGGCCCAGGGTGAGGCCCAGGTCCCCAAATGGCCACATGTGTTTCTGGGGTTTAACTCGACCTCGGAGCAGCTCGGGGCAGCCAGCAGGGCCATGGGGGCGCTCAGGCTTGAGGGAGGCGTCTCCTCCCTAAACACACCGTGCTGCCAGTGCCCGGAGCACCCCAGCACCCCGGCCCCCATCTGCTCACCTGCACTGGGTTGAACAGTGTCCGCAAAATGCACATCCACCCAGAGCCTCAGAATGTGAGCTTATTTGGGAATAAGGTCTTTGCAGAGGTAATTAGTTAAGATGAGGCCATACTGGATTGGGTGGGCCCTAAACCCAAGGCCTGGTGTCCTTAGAAGAGAAGAGGGAAGAAGCTGGTGACAGTGCAGGCAGAGATTGGGGTGAGGTCTCCACAGGCCAAGGGAGGCCAGGGTTTCCAGCCACTGCCGGAGCTGGAGACAGGCCGGGGACAGAGGTTCCCTCAGAGCCTCCAGGGGAACCAGCCCCACCCACACCTTGATTTCAGGCTCCTGGCCTCCCGAGCTTCGAGAGAATAAGAGTCCGTTGTTTCAAGCCGTCCAATTCCTGGTGATTGTCTCACCCGTCCTCCTGCACACAGGGCGGGGATTGGTCCCAGGGGTGGGGCCTTGAGATTAACCTCCCTGTATTCTCGGAATCATTTCTATCCAAGGGGGTGGCGGAGTGGCTTCAGACATGGCCTCCAGGTCACCAGGCCCCTGAGCCTGGCCCAAGCCCTCCCAGAGAGATGAGGGGTCAGGGCCTGAGTCAGCAGCCTCCGCCTCAACAAGCCTAGAGACAGATTTGACCCCAGTTCAGACACAGCCTTGAGCGGGTGCTGCATGCTGGGCCACTCCACAGGCCACCAAGAGAAGAGCACAGCCCCAGGCCTCCTCCACGCCTGGTTCCTCAGGACCCAGCTGACGGCCCCTCCCCTCCTCACAGTGGGGGCATAGTCGTTGGCCTCCTGCTCCCTCAGAGACTGCGACCTGGGCTCGAGGCACCCCTCCACGCTGCCTGTCTGGCGCAGTCAAGCTGAGGCCGGGCCACCAGCCCCACCCCGTGCAGCCCCCTCCCAGCACCCCACACAGCGCACCTGCAGCCCACTCTGCTTGTCTGCCTCTCCAGCTCCAGCCCCCTTGAGTCCTTGGCTTCCCAAGGGAGAGGCAAGTGGGTCTGGTGCTTCAGGCTAAGCCCTGCCGGGGAGCTGCAGGGGCGGCTCCAAATCTTAAACCCACAGTTGCGGAGAAACACTGGGAAGGACGCAGGGAGGCAGACTCTCTCCCTGCCTCTCCCTACGTCCAGCCTCAACCCCGCTCCACACACTTTATCCTCAGGTGCGTCCTGGGGCCCCCGAAGACCACCGGGGTTTGGGAAGCAGCAGCAGGTGGGGGCTCAGGCCCTCTCCCTTCCCTTCAGAACCACTTTTCTTCTTGTTTTACACACTGACCTTTCAAAGATTTTGACTCTGAACCAAACGTTCCTTAGCTAACAAGATTTTGCCAACCCCAATCTGTCCTGGGCGACCGTGGTGGCCCAACTCTGGCAGGAGGAGACACCTGAAAGCAGCGTCCAGGGCTGCTATACATCCAGACCCAAAACCCCGCACCCACTGGACCCCCAGAGTGGCCCAGCACAGGGCTAAGGAGGGGCAAGCACTTTGGTAACAAAGGATAAGATGGAATCGAATTAAGTCCTGGCCAATTAAAAATGCAAATGGAAGTCACCCTGAAGGTCAGACGCAAAGGGATCTGAGTGAGGCTTTATTTTTGGACCAGCC